>NC_136600.1:23314734-23722234 GCF_910589615.1 Taurulus bubalis
ACTTTTTAGAAGCATTTCCACAGTAATATAATATCATTTTAAATGAAATACATGATCATTTTTGATCAAAATGTTCTCACTTTCAAGTGTTGGCATATTCAAATCCTCACTCCCGTAACATTTTCTATGGGATAGATCAGCATTACTTTTCCATATAGTTTTGAAACTCTACTCTGTTTTCTTTCTTTTGAGATGCCAACCACCTGCTGTCACTGAAAGTGCATGTCACACAGCTGCTGCTAATTGTGGGTTATTAAGAATCTGTTTTAATTATTTAATGGGAAAGATCACCAAATGCTCATTATTTCTCATGAAAATAACATATGTGCACTTATTTATACAATATTTATAGAATATATGCTGTTAGATGGAGAAACAAATCACGATGGGGATCCTCTGTAATCTGTACATCAGTTTGACAGCTAAATGCTACGTTGGGATGCTTTTAGAGTGAAATGTTTGCCTCGATGTGTCTTTTTCCAATAGGCTCATTCTCTGACATGATGAGATGTATGCGAGTCCTACTGTTTAGGAATATATAATTCTCTATTGATATGCTAAAAAGACATTTGGGATTGGGGTTTTAAAGGCAGATATCCAACAGGGAGTTGTGGGCCAGCAGAGGGTAGCTGCATAATCAGCTAACTGATGTTCTGCATACTAGAGATGGGATTTCTGGGTCAGTGTGTGTGTGTGGGGGTGTGCGTATGTGTGTGTTGTGGGGGTTTGCCCTTTTATCTGCATGTATGTGTGCATGTCTGCATGTGTCCTTTCTGCATGTGTATGCATGTGTGCAGTCTACGTCTGTATGCTAATCTGTGTGTGTGTGTGTGTGTGTCAGGGGCTGCGACCCCTTTCCCCACAGGGAGGACAGTCCCTGTCTCATTAGGGAAGAGAGACTGAATCAGACAGACAGACAGATAGACAGACAGATGGGAAGGGAGAGAATGAACAACAACACAGGAGATGGGGGCGGGGCACACAGGGAGCAGCAGTGAAAAGCAGGCATAGAATGTATTAGGAGGTCAAAGGTCACTCAACCGTTACCCCAATGAGCAGAAAAGGCCATGGCAAAGGAGGTCATGAAGTTTTCTGATTCACACAAATAACACACAACACACACACGCACACACACACTCTCCCACTTCCCTCCATGGGATACATGTCACAACCCAGACTTGACTGTAGTTTAATTGAATCAAGAGGCAGTGTGTGGGTGTTTGAGGTTTAGGAAAGGGGTGTGGGGGTGGATGGCAAAAAGTGTGTGTGCTTATATAGACAGAAAATGTGATTGTTCATTTCCATGTGTGTATGAGGGAACCCAGGGCTCTGTCTGTGTGTGTGTGTCTGTGTGTGGTGGTGTCCATATGTGTCGGTGTGTGTGTGTGTGTGTGTGTGTGGATGTTTGATTACTCAGATCTCAACAGTCTAAATCCAGCCTGTTTGACTATATTGACACAGAAGGTAAGTTCACATTTCTTTTAAGTTAGAATAAGGGTATGGTATATTCTTTTCTTCAGACAGAGCAAGGCTTATGTAAGAACAGAGAGAAAGAAGGAGGGAGAAACCATAAGAGCAGCTACGAGTCTGAGAAAATCAAAGGAGAAATTGTAGCTCTGGTAACTGTACACACATATCATATTCAAGCCATTGAAGAATATTGGAATCACACTTTGTAGGAGAAAGAACAAAAAAAAGGACTGGGGTGATGAGAGAGAGAGATAGGTTGAGGGATGGAGAAATACTGAGTGGATGTCATGATAATCCCAGAAAAAAAGAATAGCACAAGTACAAAGCGACCACAACTGAAGGCCTAAACCTCGAGGAAGCTCACCACCTTATGATTACAGAGCCATGCGGTTCATCTGGCAGGAGGTTCTCATACGTATTACAGTCGTAATCTAAACTCCCCCCGTGTTCCTCTTGCACAATGTAGGCTTACACATGCCTAGAAGATCAGGACCTTAAACGTTTGTGACTTTTCCCTGAAACTCAAACTCCGCAGTCTCCCAATGTCCACACTGTCACAAAGCTCTTCTCGCGTTACATCCACACTGCCTATTTGAGTTGTTGTTTTTTTGTATCGCCTCGGAAGAAACGTGAGGGATGGAGGGGTTAAGGTTGGGAGAAAGATCGATGGATTTAGAGGGAAGAAAATGCAGAGAAACAGCCGGAGGGAAACGGAGCGTTGGAGCGAGAAACAGACAGAGTGAGAGTCGGAGACAGGAAAAGAAAAGAAAAAAGAGAGGGAGAGAATTAAAGTAACCACAACAGAAGCCTAAAGCCCACTAAGTCCCCTTCTCCTTATGATGGTGGGGTGTGGTGTTGGGGATCTGGCACAACTTCCTACAGCAGCCCCTCTCTAAACATCTCATATATACACCCAGTCAGAGACAAAGTCACAGCTAACCACATCACAACGTGTGTGTGTGTGTGTGTGTGTGTGTGTGTGCTGCCTCAGCATGTCAGAGCTGTCTCTTGATCTCATCTGTCTTTTTATTGCCTAATCCATGTCTTTCTCCTCGTTCCTTCCTTACCCCCCCCCGCCCCCTTTTCTCGCCATAATCTTCTCCATTCATCCCCAACACCCCTCTCCATTTTTCTCCTTATGGTTTTGACTATAATTTTAGTTGCTTCGCCAACAGGACATCCTTTCCATTCGTGCCAATGAAGGTTGTGCCTTTTTTTTTTCGACCCTCGCGCACATCTGTGTCACTCTCTGGGTCTGATATGGGCCTTTGTGCAGTGAACCTCTCAAAGTGTTCCCGTTTGCCGTAGATGAGTTTCAGCCAACCCACCATATGGGTCGTTCATGCACTCTCCCAATGGGTTGGAGAGTGAGACGATGGTTTCGCTCATGAATGTTTCATTCTGGTTTACATAACAGTGGCTCAGCTCTTTGGTAGCACACACTGAATGTATGATTGCAAAAGGCCGTCAGTCCCTTCTCGTCGGTCTCTCACACGTTTCCTGTTCCTTTAAAGTGGCCTCTCCTTCGCTTTATGTCTCATTTTATGAAAATAACATGCAATCAAGACATCTCACCATCACACTGCACGCTCTCGTTTTTTATTTTATTTCAACCTGCCGTATCGGTATGACAGGTTGCATTCGTGCTCAAGCAATTATGGAGGGAAATAGTAGATAAAGGAAGGCATAACAAAATATGATAATTGTGAGAAAAAAAAGAGATCTCTGTACATGCAGTAAAACAAAATGAAAAGTAACTAGAGTAAATATAAAACCGTATAAATCTGCATTCAAGTAAACAAAATGATATACACTGAAGAATATCTTCAAAAAAGTTATACCTGTTTATTCAAGTGCATCCAGATAAATGTGCACACAATCCTAAATCAGATGAAATACTTGGGAAGAATGTTGAGGTATACCAATGTATACCTGATCAAATGTATCATAACTTTAGCTTGAGATGGAAATGGATGACTAAGAATCTCCAGCCATATTTTAGGTTGTGCAAAACTGTACTTCAAGCATGCTCTATTGGTCACAGTGACACTACTAGCATGCTGATGTTTAGCAGGTATAATGTTTACAATCTTAATTCAGGGTGCTACAATGCAAATTAACACAAAGTGAAGCTGATGTTATTGGGAATGCCATTTGTATTGGTCAGAAACCAAAGTATTGACAAATTCAGATTTTGACTTGATGATGGCACACAGGGGACCACCAAAGTTATTACAATGAACCATATTTGTCAAAGCGTTTCCCTAAAAACCCCAAATATCCAGCTAATGGTGGGGCAAGAGGTTCATTTGGGGCTAAACATGTCGCCACTGACTGATTAATGTAAATGTTCCATTCTCACAAAGCCAATCCCTTGTTGCTTAACTCATGACCTGATTTTGAAACCAATATCATTTAAATCCAAAGTCCAAAAACATATCATGGCAGAGGTAATGAAGATGACGAATGCATATTAAATATTCATTTTCTATGTGGAGATTGTTTAGTCTCCTGTCCTGTTTTAGCAGTAAGACAGCCAGTTGCAGGTTCACAGAATATTTTTCTTGTTTCTGCCTTGCCTGCAGGCAGCAGGGCCCATGCTGAGCCTCACTCCTGTGTCTACCTAATAGAAGAGGAAGCTTTTCATATTTTGGCAAGGTCTCCAGTAACTTTTTTCATAACTTTGGTGATATTGTATTCTTATTGTTTTTGGAATCTGTATAGGAAATACTGTAAATGTGTTTTCTTTCTCCATCCTGTTATACTGTGGCATAAGTAGAACCTGCAACTTTTCTTCCCAAGCTCCTGTGCTATTGCTTTTGCATTCCTGTATGTAGCTCCCTCGTGTGAGTCAGTCCACTATTCAGATACAATAAACATCTAAATCAACTTATTGAGTTCCAACGTTGCTGCCTCTAAGGGCAGGATGTATGTACATGAAAGCACAGCTCAAATGTCATTCAATTTGTGTGCAGAGCCTTTCTGTAATTAGCGTCTGATTCATGAAGGCAACAGATAATTACACAATCAGTGACTGGTGCATTCTGTGAGGGAAGCAGGATCAACTTTTCTTTCTCCAGCTTTTTTTGTGAAACATTTCTGGAGGACACTGCATGTGTGTCAGAGAAAAGGTTTAACGTTAAGATGGAAAAGAAAAATACCCTTTTGAGATCACAACCCAGATCATAGCGTTAAGCCCTAGGGTCCCCCAATCGGGGGACCTTTATATATCAGGAAAATCAAGAAAAAATCATGGTATAAATCCCTCCCCCCCAAAAAAAAACATGTTAGGTATCAAATTAAACATAAAAAGCAGGGCTACAATAATATATAATCCCGATGTACAACCTCTAAACACAACTCAAACAATAAATAGGATTAGGGGTTAGGGTTATTAGGGTTAGGGTTAGGGCTTAAAGGGCTACAAAGAATTGTTGCAAATATATATCTTTGTATATTTATATCAAAATCAAATCATATTTTTATTTCCTGTCAAACTAAATATGATGTGTTTACGTAAGCTAATACCAACCAATTTCTAACAATGACATCCATCCATCAATCAATCTACAACTCCATTTCGCGCTACATTTTATACCCACCCACTTTTTGGTGGTCCAATCAGATGCAAAGGGTTTGATTAAAATCTCTTGTTACTGCACACCGCTCAAATATACCGTCACCGAGGAATACTTCACAGTACAGAAGCTAACGGCGCTCTAATTTCTGAATCACTAGGACTGTTCAAATAATGTATTTGTCTCAGTCGTGCAATCCTCGGCGTCCTTATTGACAGACATGCATCCAAACACTGTCACTTATTGCGAAGACGCAATCGATGGGGCGGTGTGAGCAAGTTCTCCATCAGCTGTGGTCCAACACCAGCTCCACAAGCTGCCATTACATTTGAGCTGCGGTGCTAAGTAAGGACAGCGCGGCGTATGAGTCAGGTCCTCGCCGTCATTCAGCCAAATCCCTCTCACCACCCATAAACGTGGAAATAGTTCATGTGTTTCCATGCTGGTTCAAACGTCTATTTCTAGATCAGTCGTGGTCCAACCTCAGTTCCTTCTCCGTGATACGTAGCCACCACTTCTGTGTGTGTGTGTGTGTGTGTGTGTGTGTGTGTGTGTGTGTGTGTGTGTGTGTGTGTGTGTGTGTCAGGTTCTTTTAGCCATTTATAAATGTGGTGCTGAGCAGACAGTCACTCATAAATGTCAGTGTAGGTCTCCACCCTTAAGTTTTAGCAGGCTTAACATGCCACTGAATATAGTTTGTCGCTAATCATCTAAACATAATAATAATCATCTCCTTAATGTTCTCTCTGTGATGTCATCGCGCATGTCACTCTCTCTTTATCTCATACTTGGTCAACGTCTCTGACTTACTCTCTGTGTAGGTCAGAGGTCGGCAACCTTTACAACCCAAAGAGCCATTTTACCCTTTTTTCCACCAAATAAAATGTGTGTGGATCCGCAGATATAGATAGTCATATTATATATACAAAAACTATAGTTTGTTGTATTTATGAAATTATAGAACGACAATTATTGTCATTGTATTGCTATTTTACCTGTTATAACAATATTAAACTCCTATGAAGAGGAGAAAGAAATGTAACTGGCATTTGTCGGCCTACATTGAGGTCAAATGAAGACACAACTATGCAGGTCTATTTGCTTTCGGATGAATATATTCAATAACAAGTGATAATTTTCAGCAAATGCCGTGTGCTTAATTTCTGGAAGTGTTTTTCAACATGAAATCTTTTGTTGTTTGCAACTGCATTGGCAGTGAAAGCAAATGAATCCGTCCACAGAGAATTAAACTCTCCGTTTTTCTCCGTGACTTTTCTATTTATTTATTTATCCATTGACAGTTTACCGAGGGCGGGGCTCTGCAAATCATGATTAGCCACCTGCAGGACGCTTGACACCGACGTCATATGTTATGGATGTGACGCACATTTTAGTAAAAAATATGTATTTTCAGTGACACAGTATCAACTCAAGCTCCAAGATAAGACGTGTTCCCTTTGAAAGATCGTCCACTGTGCAAAACACATTTTTTGTTGTTGTATGTTTTGTCAAAGCCTCCGGGAGCCGCAACAGAGGGTCTAGAGATGCGGCTCCGGAGCGGCCCCTGGTCGAGGTGTTTGCAGTGGTCATAACTGTGTATGAGTCAGGCCTTCTGGCATGTTTTGTTGAGATTTTCTCTGTCTCACTCTCCATCAGGTCCTGTCGACATTTAGTAGACTGTGAAGCTGACAGACGATGCCCATGAATGATGAATGATGACTGGAGGTCTGTCTGGTGCCAACAGAATGCATAATACAGCAGAGACTCAGTGATTCCAGTTCTCCACACCAGACACGCGGGGCAGTTACTGTATCATATCGTTGGCAGATCGGCTCTGGGCAGAAAAGAACAACCACTTAAAAGGGGAAATACACCAAAAACAACATGCAGGCATGAGAGGTTTTGCATAATGCAAAAAAAAAATCAACCACCAGTGTCTGGGCTTCCTTTATTGACAAAGTACACACACTAGGTGTGCGTGATTTAAAAATGTAATTGTTTTTGTTCTACGGTCTGATTGAATACACCATTTTGCCTGGCTGCAGGGTGCCCTTTAATTCCTGATAATGGACACCTACTACAAAGTAATTCCTGTTATACTATCTGTTAACCATTCTAATTCAATGTGCTGGCTACAACAAAAACAACAACAACCAAAATGAATGTATTGTTAATTGATTTGGGGACATTGACATGGCTGGATAGCTTGCTTGTCTTGCTGTTGAACATACTGTCAACTTATGTTTACAGATTGTCAGCCATATGCAATGTTATTGACTTTGAATCTTGCTCGCATGATTCCCGCAGGCCAAAGGGTTCTAGTAGCTGAGCCGATGAGAAATATCTCCCTTTGCAAAGTCGTATCTCAGGTCCGTCCAAATACTGGAGCAGTGAACAACGCCCTGTTTATGTTTTTATGTAATGCTATCTCCCGACGAGTTTAGGGAGGCTGTGTACAGTAATCAGGGTCGATTACTGTACACAGCTAGTGGGTAGCGGTAACCAGCTAGGGGGGTGTGGGGGCATGAGTCAGGCCAACACTACTAAAGCAACGGCCTAATTTAAATATATCTCACCTTGTCTATGGTAACATATTTTTGTAATTTATGGACAAATATTGAATAATATGTATGATAGACTCGTCATTTCATGTTCTTGTTGACTTGTAAAACAAATACCTACATGATTTTAAGACCAGCGTACATGAAGCAGCAGATAATAAGTGATTTTGACTCTTAACCAACTAAATAATGTGTGCAGAACTTTCCCATCCATCATTACATCACATTTTTCAATATAGATTATTAATATGTTATTATGACGGCTTTAGAAGTTCAATTTTGACCTTTTGAAAGAAGATGTGGGAGTGCCTCTTTTCCTGTGTACATGTTGTGGAGTGGGTGGCCACAGACACGTATACATCATATATATATATTTATATATATATGTATATATATTAGTTCTACAGGTATGAAACAAAGGGTGTACAGGTATGTTTCTGTATGCACTTATGTGCTGCAGATACACTGTAGATGTCTGTGTTCCAGTATAGACACATTTGCAGTAATGCTGGTGTGTGTGTGTGTGTGTGTGTGTGTGTGTGTGTGTGTGTGTGTGTGTGTGTGTGTGTGTGTGTGTGCGCGCGTGTGTGTGTCTGTCTGTGAGTTCCTACTGTAGTATGTAGGTCACCAATATATTCCTGATGAGGTCTAGTCCTCTGGAGAACTCTACAGATATGAGGGCCTAAATTAGACACTATTATCTATCTGTGTGTGTGTGTGTGTGTGTGTGTGTGTGTGTGTGTGTGTGTGTGTGTGTGTGTGTGTGTGTGTGAGAGAGAGAGAGTGAACTAGACACCATTATCAGACAAGAGCCTCACAGGCATGCAATTTCAAATTCTGTGCACATGCATGCTTTTACATGTAAAGAGAGGTATCATGAGTGTGTTTGTCCGTCTTTGTGCGTAGGTGTTAAATTGCATGCTATTTCCAACATAATGTATTAGTGTATGTGTGTGTGAAAATGACACACTGGTATCATCTAACAGGCGGCCTGTTACCACTGACCTGGGACAGTAAACCTCCACCCTCAGCTTTAACGACTGTCGGCTCAGAGAGCCGGTCCATATTGCTGTGGCCGAGCCAAACTGCTAATACGCCTCAAGCACCACTCCAAGAAAACTAGGTGGCCATTGGCACATCAGTGGCCGCATGTTAAGGTGTTGCCAACTGATAATGCACACGCAACATCCATAGAGGTTGTGTTTGTAGCATGAGGGATGAGAAAAGGTGATTTCATAAAGTGTAAAATGTGCTAATTCTGTTCAGTTTTTCTTGCTTGAAATACAAATAATAAATGTTTTTTGGAAGAAGTCGGAATGGTTGAATGTTTTTATTCTTTCATGCATTGCTTCTTTTATGAAGCACTTTTGTATGGCTAAAGAACCAAGGGCACTGGTAATGAGGTTTCCTTTAAGCATGCATCATTCTACATTCTGTGTCACTTCCTCAATAAAAACAGCATAGTTGCTGATCCAGGACAGTTTGTCGAAACATTAGATGTAAGCCTTCATTTCAGGATGTCTCCGCTTCCAGCTGGCCTACTGTTGGCGAGTCACAGGGACAACGCCACATGCAGTCAATCTGTCAAACCGATTTTTGAATTTTTGAATTTTGCCAGAGCTCAGCCCAAAAGTTACACTGAACCTGAGGGAGATAAAATAGGAGTGAGAATGTCTACCTTTGAAAAGCTTCATGCTTTGACCAAATCATATGCTGTCACTCCTAAGCTTTAGAAGGCCTGCACTTTTCATCAAAGCTCTTGATGGCTACCTTTCACACTACTGTCGAATACACCCTCAAAAGCTTCCCTCCCGCCTTTCCTCCCGTCCCCTCCCAAATCTCTTTCTTCTTCCCTCCGATGTCTGCTACCCCTCTTCCCTGCCTCTTCTTCCCCCTCCCTCGATCCTTCCCTTGTCCTTAATCCCTCCATCCCTCCCTCCTCAATCAAATCCTCAAATCCCTCCAGGTTTTTTTTTCCCTCTGTGCATGTGTGACTTCAGTACTGTCAAGGTAGATGAAACATGAGGAATTCAGATTCATCACAGTCATAACCTGCCATGATAATAATCCACTACAATTCTTCCCATGTGGCGGTAGGCCCGATGTTACTGGCCTTTTTTCGGGATTTATTTGCATGTTTGTTTCCCCTTTGTTTCTTTTGATGAATTATTTACTGCGGAATGAAATGACAGCAGAGATCACTGATGATTGCTGTCGCGGGTGGATGGGTGCCTTTCCCTTTGTAATTATTCCCTTTTTTCCTGATTTTCAATCAACTTTTTCCACTCATGTTCCCCGGTGACAACAGACGAGAAGCCTAAAAAACACGCGCACACACACACACACACACACACACACACACATGCATTTTAGCATTTCTAGTGGAACCTTTCCACTGTCTAGCGGGAGCGCTGCTTCCTTTGTTGTTGCAGTGATTACAGAGTAGGAAACAGCAGGGAAAAAGAGGAGAGAAGGGAGAGAGTACAGATCAAATGGGAAAACAAATACTGTAAACACAAATGTGCTGGGAGGGCTACCTCCCACACACACACACAGCACTGATGAAACTCACATATGCATCCTGCTTGCCTTCATCTGACCAATCGAGAGTCTTGATTAGCGTGAGATAAACTACGACTAACAATGGAACGGTCCTGTTTGTGATCCTCTTGGACTCAAAGTCAAAATGAGCCTCCAGGAGCTTGAGGTGTGGGTCGTGAACATATTTGCACACAAAACAACGTCCTAAGAGTTGTAATCACAGTGAGTTGTGTCCTCATAGGTGACGTGATGCCTCAGAAACACAACACACACTGCCACCCCTGTCCCTGCATTGCCCTATCCAGAAATAATGATGCATAATTCATGTCCCGAAGTCTCGTCTGCAGACAAAAGTCAGCGTTTGCATTTATTATTTATTGAAAAACAGCTCACATGATGAATCCGTTAACAAACAGAGCTTCCAGTAAGCACCGCACCTATTTCTTCTTCTCTTGCTGTTTGTGTTTTGGCATGGATTTAAGTGGGCTCATTAGCAAAGATGAGGATGTAAGGAGAGGAGAGGAATGGCAGGGGAGAGAGACACTGAGAAAGGGGGAGCGAGAGAAGAAATGAGGCCAAAGGATAAAGGAATCATTTTTGTAAAGGTATGAATTAATGAGAGGCTTGTGCATCGCAAGCTAATTAATTTAACAATGAAATGCTTTAGGGACTAAGTTCTAACTTTTAGGACTCCATCTCGTTTATAGAGGAAAAGTTTATTATTGCTACCCAGTGGGTATTTGAAATTGACTTAACTGCATTGCAAAAACCTGGAGGTGTCAATGTATAATAATCAAATCTTTTCTTGTCACTACAGCCTAAAAATCCAATAGAATTAGTATAAAAAAAAAAGTGCCTGGCATACGCACAGACGCATGCACACTGTCACAGTTACACTTGTTGTGCGGACAGTTTGCCTTGAGAATGAGGCAATTTATTGGAGAGTGAAAGGAGCATTTGCCATCCTATGCTAATGCAGTCATCACTTATCCAGAGAACTTGTATTTTCTTCTGCTTCTACTCCACCCCTTCACCATCCATCAATCATCCAAGGCATGAGGTATTATCTTTGCGGAACATTTTATATTCAGTCTTCCCTCAGATGGGCGGACGCACACCCGTACACACATGCAGTCATTTTTGCTAAATCAAAAAAAAAAAAAAGAAGATATATCAAATCTGGTCTAGCAAAGGCTGAATAATTGATGTGTTATGTTAAAAAAAGGAATGAAATAATCATACCCTGTTGGATGTTGGAGGAACATCAAACCCAGAGTTGGAGCTTGGCAGACTGGGCTGAGCAGGGTAGGGGCCGTATGTCTTTGGGACGGCTGCCCTGTGAAATAATTATGAATAGCAAAGAGTTAGAGGATTAGGAGATTTTTGTTCTGCACTGTACCTGACACTTTGTACGTGCCCACCCATGCTTTTTTTTTTACAGCATGACCAGGGTGCATGTATCCTAGCATTAACACGGCAGGATTTTCTGAAAAAAAAATAGTTGGTTTGTTGGGCCAGGAAACATTCCAGCAAGCCTGCACATATGGATAAATGACTGCAGTAGAAAAACTGCTCAGAAAAAGTGCTGATCTAATGGGAAGATATGGGTGCCAATCCGTAAGCAATGCATCTCAGGGTGCAGCGTCAGCTCAGGCTGCGAGTTGGACTTCAGAAACAGCAAAATGTTCCATTTCCAATTGAAAAACTCATTCGATTTTGCTTTAAAAGGTTAGAGTTACTGACATTAATATAACGTTTGAAACAGATGTGAGGTGAATGACACTATATCCCCATTACATTTCAAGTATATGAAGATAATTTACTCATCGTGAGATTTTACTTCACCATTTACCACCATTAATACTATTTCTTTTTGTATAAAACATTATCACTAGACCACTACAGACTTATGAGTATGCATAGTGTACAGTTCTGACCACACATACTCAATCTGGTGCATGGTTTATAATAAACTATCAACACTAAGCTCATGGTGATGAAATGGAATAATATCTTCCAGTTTGCTACCGCAGACTAGTGGGCCTCGTTTTCATAGCGATAAAAGTCAGCCATGAATATATAAACTGTACATCTCTTAGATGCGCACACACACACACACACACAAACACACACACACACACACACACACACACACACACACACACACACACACACACACACACACACACACACACACCACTATGCATCCGTGCTTCAAATGAAGATAAACTGTTTTTATGCTGAGGACCACCTTTTAAGAGTGTCCCATTTGGGATGCAACAACAGTGTGTGATGAATACATTCATTCCAAGCTCCAGTGAGAGCTGTGCAGCCGTGCATCTCTGACCGATACCTTTTCATGATTGTATGAAGGCTGTACAGTATAGATTTTCCCATACAGCAACAGAGGGATATAAATGTTTATTATTATTACTGTTTCAGCTTCCCATCTCCCTTTTTTTTTTTCGCCCACCAGTTCCAATTTGCGTTTAACGAATGAGATGTGGTGTGAGGTCAAGAGGTGCATTTGCATACACTGCAGGGGTTGGATTTTGGATTTCATAGATACTTCGAGGTAGCATGCATACAGATAACGGACACCGTGTGACCCATGTGATGAGCTGCTGGAGAGAGGGTTATTGACCAAAAAATGTGTCCTTTAAAACTGAAGGAGTCAGCGTCAAGAGGCTTATTAATAACAGCTTGGACTGAGTGTTTGACTCAAAATGTAAAAACAAGTTATCTGAATCCGTCAAAGATAACACATGGAATATGATCAGCATGCATCAAGCTCTACTAAATTCAGAGCACATGTGTAAACCTCTGGATAGATGGTTTTACGGTTAGACAACTGGCAAATGGTGGCGTATCATCTTTGGTCCCTCTGTTGCTTTCCTCCTTAAACTCTGCCTTCCATCCCGTTTCTGAGCCCTCTGACTTAGTGTTCCACTCTGAGAGGCTTATTTTATTAATTCACTGTTTCCTCTGTTACAGCCCCCCTGTCTATAGTCCACATTGCGAGAAGACCACCTCACAGGGATTTTCCCCTTCACCAGGTAACCACAAAGGAAGAAAAGAAGCACATTATCCACATGTATAACATACCCTCCCGCCCCAACACACACACACATGCAATGCTGACCACCAGCACAGCACGAAACACACACACGCACACACACACAGCATATTATCTTTATGAGGTGTTATACATCAGTGACCGGCAACACAGGGTCTCAGTGTTCTCTAATCCACAATCAGGCTGAATAAGGCGCTCCATGCAATGGAGGGATTACACTGTCGGCTAAATGGGACTTTTAATTTGAGTCATTGTGAGGGCCCATGATAATACGAATAGGTGCAGGGAAGAATACCGCTGCCTCTGTATGATATTGTTAAATGTGTTACAACTGCACATTTCATCTAGTGCATTTACTGATTTGACACACACACACACACACACACACACACACACACACACACACACACACACACCTACACACACACACACACTGAGTGAAAATGAGCATACAGAAGCTTGAGAAGACGGTGAAACTTACTACCATTACTATGAAATTCACACAGCCACCACTATATCATCATCAGGTAGTATTACTACGAGTACATTTACTCTTTTCTTTAACTTTTACTACCAAAGGACTTGGAAAAGTCACTGATCAGCCATACAATTTAATTGGATAAAAGGTTTACTTCTTACCTTCCAATATCAAACAGGAAGTGATATCTGTACGAATACAGTCTGGTGTCTAATGCAAGTACATGTGTATTCATAACTGATTGATGAATGAAAGAAGGCGGTATAAACGTTGTACTTGTAACTTTCCTAACTCAAGTCACCATTACTCTACTCTGACACCTTGAGTTGTTTCCAGTGTGTCTCAGTGTGTTCTGCTTAAACACACAACAGCTCTGCCAACAAACATGTTGGACAGGCCCGTCAAATACCCAGAATGCATCATTGCTTGATGTTGATTTCCATGTCCAATTACTACTTACTATGACTGCTCCTGGTATGTTTTGTTACATTTACCAATGTGTAAGGTGAATACACGACGAGTCATCGTCTAATCAGCTTTAGTTCAGTTAGCTTAGCAAATACTGTATATATGGATGTATATGTGTATGTATATATGCAGCACATGTTGGTACACAGTCTGATGTCTGCTACCTGAATAGAGAGAAAGAGAGAAAGGAACAGAAGAGGCCAACAGTCAGGCCGAAACAAAGCCGAAGAGAACTTTAGCATCAGAGTGAAGAACGCTTGGTGAATGGACGGCTGCAAAAGAGAGCAGTTTAGTGTTAGCCATCCTGAAAGGCAACGATAGAAGCACAGATTTAAGCATAACCATGGGCAAACAAAGGCAGACTCACAGAACAAGTGTATTTTCCTTTTTCTTTTTGTGTCTTTCTTCTCTTTTGTGCATCCCACCAGAAACTGCAGCAGCTGTTCTGATTACAAAAGAATTGTATGTTAATTAAATCAACTTTGGATTCATTATATTTTGCACAAGGTCAGTGTGCTGCGTGATGATTTCATCTTCCTGGGAAAGAGAATACAGCAAGCAAACCCGAAAGCCTCGGCTGTTTTACTTATTAAAACCACAGCGTTGAACTTGCCCTTCCAAAACTGTGATTTCGGAAACTGCTGGTTGGAATATGAATCAGTCCCTTACCTTAAAATGATGAAAACTAAAACTCAACAGATGTCTCAAACAGCAGCGAGGAAGCTGAACATTGATTGTTTTACCTCTTGTGCAGATGTTAATGGATTATTTAAATTCTATCATTCACGTACATTTTTAGAGATTCCGGCTCTACTTCAACCTCATTTTCACCAAACAGAGAATCACTGCTAAATTCCACGTACACGTTTAAATAATCTGGTTGCCACCAAAATGTATCAAACACTTAAACAGCCACACTTTATGTAATGTCTCACAGCATCTTTTTAAGTTTCTAAACAAAGCATCTGCCGAGTTACTGCCTCAAAGGCTCACTTCTGAATAACAACTTCAATCAGCCCAATGAAAGATCTATTTACATCTTTATGAATAAGCTATATGCATCATGCTATGCTGATAAACCATACAAGATATTACTCACCGGGTTTCTGAGGCATGCAGGGATAAGTGTCACATATAACAGAGAGATGCCTTTACATAGAAACAGTAAGGTTGACTTTTGATTCGGTTAATCTTTCTATCAGTTCATATTTACATTATTGAAAGACCAGTATGGTAATAGGCAAAATCAAAGTTAAATCTGCGCCGTTTGGTTTATGTTCCATGCTGTGCTCTCATGACAATTTATGCACGATATTGTTCACAAAGCGCTTGTATATATCGGTGATACATCACGGCTCAGTTAGGTGCAAATTTGGTGGAAAGCAAATGGACAAATTCATCTTTATGCAGAATGAAGACAGAATATAAATTAATGAAAAGACTGAAAATGCCCCAACTTGTGATCTTTTTAGTCATTTTGTTGCACAAATGATAAACCTCAACATTGGTAGTGAGCAAGAATGACACGAGAGCGTAACAATAACACACACAAAAAAGCGTCAAAATGAAATGCCTCCTTTTTTTATGCGCACATTTGAATATTGCTGCTCAAATTGTAATGTTTTACAGTAAACACGGGATCGGGATGTGCTTCAAATTGGCAAATTGGGACACCCTCGTTGATATGGAGATGCGTTTGGCAGGGGAAATGGCACGCCTCATATATTATGCTACAAAAATACACATTTGAAAAGAAAAAAAGTCTGGTGCTGTAAGCAGGAAATTGGGGGTAAATTGGCACATCCACCCAGCTTTACATTAATTGTGCTCACGCTATTGTCGGGGCGTTGCAGGGTGACAGACAGTCGGGTGAGGGCTGACACATGTTTTTGCAGTTTAAAATTCAAATGCTCCTCATGTGTGAATACAGACACCTGGGGTAATCAACTGGCTGTGTGTGTGTGTGAGGTGTTAGTGACTGCAACTGCTGTATTTACCCATAAGCCTCTCTGTCCCTGCCTGTCTTGCTGTCAGCGTCTCTCCCTTGCTCTCTGGTGTCAGGTACACTGGCACACTGCCATGTTTGCTGACTGATAAGAGCCGTCCTGTTAGGAGAAACAAACATACTTTAGCTACACGAAAAAAAAGAGGTTTTAAATGATGGCGGCAAGGCATTTATTTCTGTTTGAGCTCCTGGTACGGCTGATCTCAATGCTATTAAAAATGCATTCACTGGTAATACCCTCCCACACGTCCTTCCCCTGTCTCCCTCTGTAGCGCACTCATCATCGGTGTCTCTCTCTCTTTGTGTCAGCTCACTTCATTTTATTGGCATGGGGTGTGATTCACTGTCTCTATCTCTCTTTGTTCACTTTTTCCCCCCCCCTCTCCTTTCATTCAGGGTCTCCATCCCTCTCTTTCTCTCTCTCTCTCTCTTGGTTCTCTCTTCAAAAATCAGGCATGGAATCGAAACAGGAGAGCGCCTGCTGTTTCTTTCTGACACGCTCTTCCTTTCTTAAATCAAAACCAACGGAGGCAAAATCAGGTTATTACCTGAGCTGTGTTTTTGCCTGCTCCCTCTCATCCATCCTTCCATTTTTTGCTCAAGGTCTATGGAGTTCTGCACTTTGAGGAAAAAACCAGAGGGCAGCTGGTCAGTCAGAGGAAACGGGTGAGAGTTGGATTCAAAAGGGGATTGCTGCATAAATCAAGCAGAATGAAATAAATTCTGAAGTGTCAGATGGACCAACACCTGACATGGTTTGTGAGTGTGTGTGTGTGTGTTGGTTGGGTTGAAGAGAGGCAAGCACACACACACACACACACACACACACACACACACACACACACACACACACACACACACACACACACACACTCCCACCATGTAGGTTGGTGTTGACTGGCCTGGTTGGTTGTGGTCAGATATATTTAGATTTTTTTTTCTTCGCAGCCTTTCATCTTAGGAGAGAAGTAAGCATCGACCACAGCGATTGTCTGTGTCTGATCTTAGAAAAAGAGTCTGCAAATGCACTTTTAGTGTTGAGACAAGAGGGAGAGGGGAAATAAGTGGACTGACAGGGAATAAGGGATGATAAGAACTGAACTTCCAGATACACAGACCCAAACAACTTAACATACCCTGCCTAAGAGAGAGAGAGAGAGAGGTGATGGGAGGAAGAGAGCGATGATGAAAGAGGTATCTATAATATAGGTCCTAACTTTCAGCAAAGGTGAGCGAGGAGGATGGAGGGATGGACAGAAAGAAAAAGTGAGGATTTATTATAGATAGCAGGCTTATAAAAAGTCTGCTCTGATGTGATAGATGGATGGATGAAAAAGGAGGAAGGAAGTTATAATAAATAGAACAGGCTAAAGGGTTGAAGGAGAGTCGTCCAAAAAAAGCAAGAGCGGTCAGTAAACAGCATGGCAGGCATAAACAACCGCTACTAAAGACAGATGAAGAAAGATGGTGGACCGGCTGTATCAATGATTGACGATCAGCAATGATGACGGATGAATGATGGATTGGAGGAGGAGAGAGGGAGGGGCAGTTGTAAATAAGTCTGAATAACCTCATAACAGAGGCAAAGCCACAGGGATGGATGGTTGTTATGCAGAATATGAAAGAAAGTCTGAATAAAGTAACCTTGAAGAGGGAAAGAAAGATAGAGGAAATGGGAATGATTGAATGAAAGAATGAAACAAGTGGATATGTTTGCAGTATGATTTGAAAGGCCTCTGAACTAAAAGGATACATGGAAATTGTTTCATGAAAATAGATTACAGACCGGGTCAGATGCTCTCTCAAAATAAACACAGGGAGAATTTGGAGATGCGGGGAGGGGATGCCAGTGTGTTTACAAGTGTGTGTCTGTCTGTCTTTTTGTGTAGCTGCAGGGCCCATGTGACCGCGGCAGACTGTCACTTCTGTGCTTCCTCACCCTGCCAGCGACAGCTCCCCGACATTAGCACACAACTTGCAGTCGGCACAACAGACCGAATGAACACGCTTGACCACAGAGCAGGAGCCGGGGCCAGAGCCCATGGAAGATTGAAAATGGCTTCAGGAGACAAATCATCTTTGCGACAACAGCTTATTTGTCAAAACTAAAACGTGCCTGCGATTTATTCGGCTGAAAATGTATTCGGAGCCTCGACTCGCATGCTATAGGGAGGTTCCTTTCCAGTCCAATTCACCTGATATGTCTTTGAACTGGGAGGGGGGAAACTGGAACACCTGGTTAAAAGCTGCATAGACATATGGAGAAAGAAAAAAAAGAGGCAAACTTCAATAAAAGCCCCATTGACCCTGTTGAGGATCAAACTCACGAGAGTTTTGCTTTGAAGAGACCGTGCTCACCGCTGAGCCTCTGCTCACTTCACTCATCGGACAAAAGGTGATCGCGTTATTAACTCGCTTGTTTCACATGTGTTGCTTGAGGCAATTTTAGCGAAGGTTTAAAAAGCCAATGCTCCATTAAACGGCTGCATGTGCATGCGCCTGTATGGAGAATTAAAACTACAGATTCCACACGTGTTGTACTTACAGGAACGCTCGCACCGTGAAATAACTCCATTCAACTCTATTTTTAAAAGCTGTTTGAGAATATTTGTTTTGCACGTGTGATTTCAAACACGGACAAATCTCGGTCTGGGATTAATGAATGAGAGGAATTCATGACTTCTCCGAGCGACCTCCATCCCCCAATGGTGGGGGGGCTGAACAAGGCGCCGCTGTATTCGCCCCCTGGCAGCCCGCTCTCTCTCACCTGTGCAAATTACTGTGTGTAAACAGACTGGCTCACACTAGCTTCATGTGGTTAGCCACTTCCCTAGCGGGGACTTGGGCTACTCAGGAGAAATAAGCCATTTCCTGTTCACTGGGGAAAAGATATGGCCAACTGTAACCAACTGTAATTCTTTCCAGGTGCTGGCTGGATTTTTATCTTTTTTAGGGGATGTACAGTAGTCGACAGGAAACATGTTCAGCAATTTAAATTAAGTCGCTTAAAGCTAGGGATGGGAATGTTGAATAAAAACTTTTTTTTTTTACTTGTTGAAATTCTCATGACATCCTCACAATAAATAATTTCAATAAACCAAACACTGACAAAAAAAACAAACAGAAAAAAGTCTGGTATCTGTGGCTGTCCAGCCTGTTCTCATTTTCAGGGCGTCAAATACCGGCGCTTTGCCCCTCGCCATCTGATACCGACGCACAGGGCGCTCTTTAGCGTCGCGGCTTTCAAGTAACCACAATCAGGCGAGACCGATGGGTCAAACAAACACAGGACTTTCAACCCGGAGACTTGGTGATCCGAAACCGGTGTTCGGGTCCCAAAGTGTTGTTGAGGTATTTCGAAGTTATGTATTCGGCACTTATGTTCATTGTTTATGTTTTTACCTCCTAGCCCCTTATTTTAAGCTGAACCTTATCCTAAACCTAACTAAGTGGTTTTGTAGTCCTGCCAGCTACTTTCATTGGAAAACAGTTGGCAGCACTGGGCCGGCTTTTTGTGTTGGATATATTTTAAATTCTAGTTTATTCTTGCTAGTTTCTAAATATCACCAACCCTACCTTTAACATTCACTGGTTTAATTTCTTTAAAACATGATAACTATTTGTTAATGATTCAATTGTACATCTCTTTCATAAAAACATTGAGGTAAGCTTATTCTACTACCGTAAAAGTCGGGTTACACGCCGCTACTACCTTCGGTCAGTGTCCCCGTTTGCTCCCCGCTGTAGCCAGCTGACGTTTATGCTAGTTCCCCCGCTAACTTCCGCTAGCTCTCTGCTAACTTCCGCTAGCTCTCTGCTAACTTCCGCTAGCTCCCCGACA
This sequence comes from Taurulus bubalis, assembly GCF_910589615.1. Classification (NCBI taxonomy): domain Eukaryota; kingdom Metazoa; phylum Chordata; class Actinopteri; order Perciformes; family Cottidae; genus Taurulus; species Taurulus bubalis. Next base: position 23,334,753 of record NC_136600.1, read on the forward strand.
ACCACCGACGACACCCGACTTGGGCAGAGGGGACGCGGGCAGTAGCAGCAGCAGCGGGGAGCTAGTAGCAGCTCTAGCTAGCGCTGCTACTAGCTAGCTACAGCGGGACACTGACCGGAGGTAGGAGCGGCTTGTAACCCGACTTTTACGGTAGTTAACATTTTTTAGAATTCCCGTTGGGGCAATATTTAAAATCGTAACTAGTAGAATAAGCTTACCTCAATGTTTTTATGAAAGAGATGTACAATTTAATCATTAACAAATAGTTATCATGTTTAGTTGGTAATCCTGTGATATGACACATTTAGAGTCAATATCTGTCACACTAACATTCAACTTTACACAAGCGTTTTTATTTTATGTTGGTGCTGTTTCAAGGACCCAGTTAGCTCCATCAAGCAATAATGTAAGCGTGAAGGCTGAATGCAAAGCAATCAGAAATACAAGTGATTTGAAGAAAATATTTCTATATGTTGGTCAAAGTATTGTCAGTCCTCAGCACTTATTTTAGCACTTTAGTTGCATCTTTAGTCGCACTCATCCAAATGTAAAAAACACACAAACAAGCAGTGACTGGTTGTAAACACGCAGCACAGACGCCGTCCCACTTGAATGATCCTCTTTCCGCATCAGATGTGAGTGAATACTTCCTCTGCCCTTCTGCGTGTTCATCAGGCTGATCATCTCGGAGATATTGTCGAGAAAGGACGCCTTCCTTAATTGGTTTGTATCACATCTCTGAAAAAAATCTCTTTGTAACATAATTTGATGTTTTTTTTAATGAATCACATTACAAACTTGGGGAAATCCTGAATGCTGCTGATCCTATCTGACATCTTATCTGCTTGACAACTTATTTTAAAAGCGGACTCCTGATCTTCAGTGATGTGCATGTTGCGTATTCTATCAGGTTAGTAAATAAATACACACATACGGAAGCACAAAAAAGTTCTTTGACAATAATGCAGTAAGTTTGGCATTAATTATACACACATAATCAAATATTGATCACACATTTACATATTGAAATGCAGTATCAGCATTTAAAGCGTATGAGTTAGTAAGATCATAAATACACAATGAGCTTGAGCTACAAGAATATGTGATGTGATATGTGTTAATGTTCTGGAATCTCATTTACAAACCCTATACACTTTTGAACTGGTTTCTATATAATCGTATTATATAAGTATCCTCACAAGGTCATTTCAAACACTGCCCTAATTCCCGAGCCTGACCTTATGTGTGTGTGTGTGTGTGTGTGTGTGTGTGTGTGTGTGTGTGTGTGTGTGTGTGTGTGTGTGTGTGTGTGTGTGTGTGTGTGAGATAAAGAAGCATTCCAGCCACAGTGGAGGCATGTCCTGGCTAATCCACTGGCCAAAACACACAGGCGGTTAGGTTTCCATGACCTCAACTTCATGCTGCTCGAACACATACTGTACACACACACACACACACACACACACACACACACACACACACACACACACACACACACACACACACACAATATTGTGTCTTCTTCTTGCTTTCACTCTCTTTGCTTTCTTTTTCTCTCTCCCTCCCCTCCTGCTGACTTTCATCTCTTTCTCTCGCTGCGGCCTCCTCTCTCTGAATTGTAACATTTTGTCAATTACCATTTAGTTCATTGTTAACCCACCGAGGAAAAGCAAAGTGTGTTCTGTAATACCGCAGGAGTTCCGTCGTCTTCAGAACAATTATGCCAATTAGCTCACATTTAAATGGTTTCCAGAGAGGAGAAGCTCGGCTAATAACAGACCAATGAAGTGACAACCGACCAATTAATCTCACTCTAATTGCTCAGTTGGTGCCGTCAATCAGTCATAATCTCCCCCTTTTCTCTCTGGTTTGTTTCTGGCTTTCCGCACACGTTCCACCACGCGGTGGCCTGACTCGCCAGCTGTCAATCAATCAAATGTAAACGCGCCCCCTCGAGAGACGTAGGTGCATTCCAGTGTGTTGACATCACGGCCATGCTGCGAGTCAGCGCTTTTGGCTTCTAACGCAACAGTGAGACATACTGTGTTGACAAGAACAATCAGTTATGGAGAGAAATATGAGACAGCGAGAGAGAGGGAGCAGCGAGAAAAGACAAGTGGAGAAGGGAATGAAAGAATGAGACACAAACACATATTTCAAGTGTAGAATGAGTTTTACTTTTGGACCAGCAGCGACCCATAATCAGAAACTCATACTTATTTAAGAGCTGAATGCATGCGTGCAGCTTAGATGAACTAACACAAACATCCACTGAACCAGTCTGAATGCAGCAGACTGATGATAGATTGCTGTATCACTGTGCCACATCTTACTTTGAACTAATAGTTTCAGCAGCTCAAATGTTTTCTCATGTATCGGAAGAGATTTACTCAAAGCACTATTTTTAGAAGACGTCTGGAACGCTACCCACTTTAAACGTCCCCGTCTTTAATGCTTTTGCAGCTTTCCAACGAGGGCTCTGGTTTGATCTGCTGTGACTACAATGGAAAATGGTATTTAAATTTGGTTAGATAATGTGATTTTAATACGTTTCAGCTCCAACTGTATCGAGGAGAGAACGCTCCAACGGAGAGGAAGAGGAGATTCCAAGTCATTAGTTGAAATATAGCATCATGAGTGTATGTGATGGTGCCTCGTGTGGCGCCATATGAAATATTGTTTGAAAATATTGTTTTCCCCTCACTGATGTTTAATTGTTCCTCGACCGTTCCCGTTTTCATTCTGGTTCCCACCACTAATTAGGAATGGGATTTAACGGCCGGTGACTTGAGTGCTGGATCAGAACACACCCGGCCATTATAAAAAAGCCCAGGGACCCATAATGTGGTGCGGGCTTGGCGGCTGAACCCATGGGGCGGAGAGACAGGAGGGGCGGGGGCAGGGGGAGCTGCTCACGGTTTCTCTCGGTTGCTCTTTGAATTGTTGGTTGTGTCCTTTCTCGCCTTTGGCCTGTCATAAGAGCCCCGCCTCCCCCGTTTGTTTAAATTTTGTTTTTTTTCTGTTTGTGTCCTCTGCTCTCCGGTTCTTGTTCTCAACGTTTCTCTGTTTTCTCCCTGGTCCACCAGCCTCACCTCGCGCTCTGCCCTCCATCCCCACTCTCGCACACTCTCTCTCCCTGCCTCACACACACTCTCTCCCTCCCTCACACACTCTCTCGCCAAAGTAAGACCTAATATGAACTTTTGACAGGAGCTGGGATCTTTGTTTAATTGCTAGTGTTACTGCGAATGCCCTCATAAATCTAATGCTGTAATGCCTTTGAAACGCCTTCTAAGCCTTGCAATCTCCATTTCTCTCTCTCTCTCTCTCTCTCTCTCTCTCATACACACACACACACACACACAATCTCTTTCTCACTTCCTCCCACTTTATCTCACTTTCTTTCATGCACACCCAAACGCACGCACAATCGCACGCACAGATGTGATGTGTGTGAGCCAGGGGCTTTGAGGTTGTTTGTGCTCACATCGGACACAACAGCTCCAATGTTTGTTTGCAATTTCCACTGGCTCTGGTCCAGTCCACCGAACCCATGGGAATTATAGGATCAGCATCTTCTCAAAAAGCTGCTGGGCGTCAGAGTGTAACTTCGCAAAGAGAGAGTGCAATGAGGTCGTTGTTCTTATGTGTTTAATGATTTAATCTAGGATCGTTTTTAGTGGAGGAGGAACAGGGGAGGAAGGAGAGCAAGACAAGTGGTGACATCATGTAGGATCAGACTCTAAATGTGCCTCTGAGGCATTTTGTTCATGTTACCTGGACGGGTCTTTTGTGAACGTGTATCTGTCATTTTTTTCTGATTATGCATTCCTGCAACCTTATATTGCTTTTTGCTTACATTTTTCTTTCAGCTTGAATACATCAGCCCTTAAAATGAACATTTGTATATAAATGACTCACAGCGCGTTCCCTTGAATTCTTAAAAGGAAAACTCTCGCATGCCTTCAGCAGTGAACATATAATCCGAAAACGGAGTCAATCCTTCATGCATGGAAGTAAACGAAGGTTTAACAACAGTAGAACTATTTCAGAACATCCGGACATTAATGATGATTTTGTATAAAATGCATGTGTTTGAAAGTACTGAGCATACGGCTGTATACTCTTGGATTATACTGCAAGAGTTGTTTGAAGTAAACAATATATTATAAGTTTGATAAAGTATGGTTCTTAATTATCTTGCCATGCGTTTAATCAACCTGAATGCTAAATATAAAACTTGAAGACTCAAACATGGTGAGCTGTAGTTACATATAATTGCTGTTACATATGTATTATGTTTGCTGTTGAGGGTTTTGCACTCTGTATCAGCTCAGCTCCCGTGATAATATTCAGAATATTGCCTGCGGGGATATTTGTAATCAGCATATGAAGCTACAGTACATAAATACCTTATCAGAGGAGTCAGACGTGCATTTCATTACTCACGTAGTTCTTTTAGTTTTTTGTCCCGGGCAGCAGGACTGTCCGCCTCCACACCATGTCAGGAAGTACAGCTCACTGATGTTCTTACTGCAATGTGGTCAAAGTGTACAGTACAGTAGGAAGCACCAACATATGCAATAGTGTTTGACCTAAAGTGAAACATTACTGGGGTTTAAAATGAATAAGAAACAAACATAACATACTTTTTGTCATCATAGGCCAGAAACTCTGTGGATCAAATACATATACACACACCTTTAAGAAGGCTAATAAAGTCCAAGCATGCATGGTGTCAAAAGCTGACAGCTGAATATGAATTCCCTCCTGTACAGGTTTAGTTGTCATTCAAAAAGCTGGAATCAGAAATCTGAAGCTGTGCATGTAACCAGAGAATAACACATGTAAACACAGTTATTGTTTTTTCAGGTGTGGCAGAGAGAGTCAGAAGGGGAGGACCACTGGGTCTAGACGGGACTATTACCGGGGTAAGTGTTACAATTCCCCTTTGTTGTCTACTAAACTACACAATACCTGTTTGTCGTTGCACATCTCTCCATTTCCACCGCTCTGTCGTTCACTCTGCAGCCCAGATTTGTTTTCTCTTATTGTCTTTGTCTCCATCTCTCTCTCCCTGTGCTCCTACAGCTGATTACATGAATTATTTACAGCACGTAAATCCTCAGCAGCTGCTCTGTGTTTGCTTGTTTGCCCTCCTTGTTGCTCTCTCTTTTCTCTTTCAGGGTAACACGGAGGGATTCTTCTCAACTTTGTCACCTCTCCTTCTCTCTCTCTCTCTCTCTCTCTCTCTCTCTCTCTCTCTGTGCCTGGGGTTAAGCTCTCTCTCTCTCTCTAGTTGCAGCCCTGTATCTTCCCATGGGTTTGCATGTCCCTTATGTAAGGATTGTTCTTCTTCTTCTGTCATGATGGGAATTTTAACCCACAAAGTTCACAGTTATTTGTGTGTTTGTGTGTCTTTCACTGTGTGTCTGTGTGTGTAGATGGCTGATACACACACACAAGATCCTTACATTGAAGACGTACATGTGAACTCAACATTCATTGTGATGATAGTTCCTCCGCAACTGTGCCGCAAATGTGTACAACAGAGAAGATATTTTATTTCACTCCAGGCTTCCAAAATGCTTTAATAAGGATTCAAAACTGGGCTGTCAAATTAGCTTTTTTTCCTTTCTTCTTTGGTCCCTTCAATCAAATCCCTAGGTTGGACTCCAAGCATATTTTGTTCATGTTCATGTTCATGTAAAATAATTTCATGTTGAGAAGAAAGAAAAAATTAGTGGTTCCACACAAGAAAAATCTATCAAAACATAGCATGACGGTAATTCAAGGCAAAAAAGAGACAACGGAAGGGAAACGTTACCTTTGGCTCTGTTAAATAATTTATTTTTCGCCATTCAGTTCCCATTGTTCGAAGCCAGAGCCGATCTGTCCAATATTACTGCTAATCTAATTTCAAAGGGCTGCAGTAGTGTTAAAGCACTTTTTAATTGTGATAAGGAATATGCTTTCATGCTTAAACCCTTCTCGTCAGTTCGTCTGGACAGAACCCATAAATATTGAGGCCTTTTTTTTCATTGGCAATTAAAATTAGAATTGGTCACATTTTTCACTGTCAGCCATTTCCTTTGCACACAAAGACATGTGTGGGCCACACACACACACATACCCCCACACACACCGACAGACACACACCCGCATTGGGACACATGCAGAGGCATATGAGTGCATGCAGGATCACATACATGCATGTTTTGCCCAAGTGCTTTAACACTAAAAAGACCTTTCTTGATGTCCTTTGGACATTAAAATCTCGGCAAAACTAAAAGTGCTCAAAGGTTTTTCAAGCGTTGTCACTCTGGCAGGGCTGATGACTCACCACAGGCTTCCCTGTTGTCCCTATGACACGCGAGATGGAGGCTGCGCTGCACTGTCCAGAGATAACACAGTGAGATGATTCTTCAGTGAATCACTTGCACTGTAGTGCTTTTGACACAGAACATTCTCGAGGCTTTGATATGCACACAATATTTTGAGGCAGAGGAGCCGAGAGATGCGACTCTTGTTGTGACAATAATAGTTTGGATAGCAGCACGTTGTGCAGAACAGGAGCGGCATGACGAGGTTGCAATTGGTTGCAGCTGTCGGGTAAATATACCCCAAAAATATCTATTTTGCCTCAAAACGGTTCTCCTCTGAGAATGTGCACATCTTAATATTTTCTCCACAAATGAGAAGAATACAAAAATAGGAATGAGAAAAAGAAGAAGAAGGAGAGTGACGGTGTATGCTGCCAAATCCACAGTCACACGAGAAGATTGATATTAGTTTCATCTTTGAGAGTTTCATCTTTGTCTACAATAGATCTGGAATGTGGTAGCCTGGTAAAAGGAAATATAAGCCTCGCTCTTTTAAAAACAAAAAAAACGTCAAATATCAAATGTATCCAGGGGACATTGAGTTTAGTGTGAATAGAGTCTGAGTCTGGAGGAGGAACTGATACTGCCAATAGCATAACGAGCAGTTTTATTGGATTATGTTCATATTGGTCGTTGACTTGTCTTTACACTGCAGTTATGGTATAGCAGACATGTTTGACAAAACCATTAGGACCAACATTTTACTTGATATTAAGTTGCCTATGGGGCCACTTATGCATTGATTATCATGTCATAAGTGCCATAAGGCTAAGAGGTTGGTGAGCCCCTCCCCCTCCTCAAGGCCCATCACCTCAGCAGAGAGCAGCTCTTCAGTGCAGCTGCAGTCAGACTGACAGCCGTAGCTTCACTGCAGTAGCTTTCACACTTCACCACAGCACAGCTTTGCACTGCAGTCAGTCAGGGCTTTGAGACATCCTGCAAATTGTTCAAACTGAGTTTCCCACTGACAACACTTGTTTCTAAGTTTGGAGAATAAACTATTAGTGACGGTGAGGGAACAGAAGAAGCTCCACTTCGCTTCGTTCCCCCTCACCTCGGCTCACTGCGGCGCGTCTCTACCACTGCAGTCAGTCTGGATATTGAGTTTTGGCTGACATGGCTGGGTTGGCTCAATGCGTGTTTAGCAGTCTGAGCCAAGCATGTGCATGTGCGGCTGTCTGAGTGTGTGAGTGTGTGTGTGTTTATGTGCATGCATGTCTGCGCTTGTGTTCCTGCAGGATTTGTGTTCATGTGTGTGAGTCACTGACTGTGTGCACGCCCCTATGCGCTCGCGTGTGTCTCGTGCAGGGAGAAAGGTCTGTAAACCTTATTGAGGTGGGTTTTTTTAGGAGCAGGGGGTGGGGCTTGTGCATGTGGCCTCATTACCCAGGTGTTTACCCCCAACCACAGGAAGCGCTTGTCAATGATGACTGTCTGCCGGCAAACATAGCCTGAGGGAAACATACAGGGAGGAAGAGAAAGAGGGAGAGAGAGGGAGAGAGAGGGAGGTTGACTCATAGGAACACAGCTTTCTTTCTATCTATCTATCTATCTATCTATCTATCTATCTATCTATCTATCTATCCAGATATTAATATATCTATAGCACATCCGCATGCCTCTGTGTGTCTGTGTGTGTGTTTCTTTTTCACTAAATGTGTGTTTTTATGTGTGTGTCTGTGTGGCTGTGCCAGTCAAACCCGCACTGGCAGGTCATTGGGTTCCTCCACTCCTTCACCAGTGGAGGGAGGGAGGAGAGCGAGCGAGAGAGAGAGAGAGAGGAGAGCGAGAGAGCGAGAGAGCGAGAAAGGAGAGAGGAGAGCGAGAAAGGAGAGCGAAAGAGGAGAGGAGACATACAAGCTGTTGACAGGGATTTATGAGCTGATAGTGTCAGACTGCAAGCACAACAACAGTCTCCCTGTCTCGGCCTGTCTGCTCATAGAGAGAGAGAGAGACTGACAGAAAGAATGGGAGGGGGAGGGGTGGAGAGAAAGTGAGGCAGCAAAATGAGTAGAAAAAAGAGAGAGCTGAGTGAGGGAGTGAAACAAGAACATAGAGGACAGGGCAAGAGGATTGGGGATTTTATTTGAGTGGGGTTATCTCTCCTTTCTCCCATCACAATGCATTTTTTTGTTTTCTGCCACACACCTCTTTTCTCTCCTCTCCACTTCAGCATCACCGTGGCACGAGCTGACTTGTTGTTGCCGTGTTGACTGGTGACTGCTTTTTGTTTTGTGCTCACAAACAGTCGAGTCAGAAACCACGCGGTCACGTTTCCAATATGAACCAGAGGCGTATCGTTGACCACAGAGACGAGGACAAGGACCGGGCCTCCACCGTATTGCTGGGTCACATTTTCTTTTTAAAAAACGCTCGATAAGATAAGACTTTGACAATGAAGTGTGGGCAATTGTTCATTTTCAACGACTGTGCAGGAATAAGCAAGCTATTGATAACTTTTTGTACATTACAGAAGGCGATTGTCCTCGTGGCTGCGTGTGTTTATCCGTGAGTGTTCGATGTGTCACGGTGAGTCAGGCCAGTGTTCACTGTGAGATGACACACTGATATAGATGCACTGTCTGACACGCTGATATACGAGGGACGCCGTCTGGCGGGTCATTTTGTCTAATTTGCTGAGCATAAATCAGTAATATCTGACTCCATTTAGGTTTGATGACTTTTTTTCAACAGCCTATTTAACCAGGGTTCCTTTTCAGATGATGCTATGGTTTCATATATATGCATATGAATATATATAGTCCTCACCACACTAATCGAGTTTGCTGTTACCAGGAAATTCCCTTTATGAGTTCCATTATTTCACATGACGTCACACTGCTGACACAGACATTGAGAAATGTGTCAAGGACTTAAATCTGTATTCATATGCCGTGATCAGTATTTAGTTCTACATAAGGGAGACCCGGACGCGTAACCCACTCCTGTCAGTTCCCTAAAATCAAACTGCACATAAAGTATAGACACCCTGTGCCTCTGTGAAGGCACTAGCTTTAAGTTGTGGATGTTTGAAATGCCATAACCTGTTAAATGTTATGATTGTCATAATAACAGCGATTCAGACTGACATACTGATACAGACAGCTTGACACATGCCCACGAGGAATAAAATAGACTTTGTAGTGAGCTATCTGTCAGTTCCTGTTTAATGATATAGCATTAAAGATTGGTGATTTATGAGGCCATTTTCATTTTGCATCGACACTCATGGATTCAGACTCAGGGTTTCGCCTATACGCTCCGCATCATGCTGAGTAACGATCCCGTGTTGAGTTCCCCAGAAAAGCAAATGTCATTATCTTGCAGAAGTCCTCTCTGTAGAGGCTTTCAGTCCAGGAGCAACAGAGCAGGGGGCGTCAGGTGTAGGGTTGTTCCCACCGGGTGTAAAGAGCAACACAACCTCTAGGGACCGCTACAGTCTCTTACTATCACATCTCAAAAGTGCTCTAGTTTTCAGGTCTACTAACTGTAATTAAACCATCATTGTCTTGGGTTGCATTATATTCACATGATACATAGAGTGAAAGATAACGTCAGTGAGACTTTGGGCAATGGAATTTACAATGAAAGGGTAAATATATATGACATATTCAAATTATCTTGGTGATTAGCTTGGAGACTGCCTCACTGGAGCTGATTGTGTGCAATATCATATATGGTCACGGGCGATTTGACATGTTTTAAGATTCAAATGGGTTCATATTTACGTGCATTCATCTTATGTTTGCTCTCTCTCTCTCTCTCTCTCTCTCTCTCTCTCTTTGTGTCTGTATGTGTGTGTGTGTGTGTGTGTGTGTGTGTGTGTGTGTGTGTGTGTGTGTGTGTGTGTGTGTGTAGATCTGCAACAAAACCTGTGTGAGAATGGAGAAGAAAATGAAGATAAAGAAGACAACTGCTTGATGGATATAGCAGTTAATTAGGAATATAAATGACATGCATGGTAACATATTCGCCACCTCCATTGTCACATAACTCCTTCTTCTGCAACTAAAGAATTTCACTTGAAATATTTCAGCAACATCTGGTGGCTTTGGGGTCTCAATTAGAAAATCAGGATGTGCATCCACCAAGGGTTTTGAGTGTTACCTTTAACAGGATATCACTGGCTGTAAAGAAGTGAGAAAATCATGATGCATCAATGTTATTTTGTGTGTGTTATATGGTGTGAATCACAACAACTCTTGGTGCAAAGTCTCACTAATGTTTAAGACAATGAGTTTGTATTGAGCTCTATACAAATTGCCATGAGCTTTACTCTGCTGTACGTGTGTATGCTATATTTTAAAATGCCTACTGTTGTTTATGTTCACATAAGAAAGTGCTGTTCATTTGCTGTCCACATTCTGTTCCACAATAATGCACGCTCCTCTTTACGGTACTCAGCTTCATGTATATGTAGAATATGGTCAGAATAATGTATGCATCTGAGGATTGAGTGTTACACAACTTGGACAACTCTAGTGTCTCATACAACGATGTATTCATGTATCTGTTAAGAAGTAGTAATCCCAATGTGGTCACGGGGGAACAAAGACAACATTAACGACATTGTCCTCATGCAATATGTAGAGGTCTGTGAAGAAGTATTCCCAGAGTGCCGAGCTCTAATGTGACAATATATGTACAGCGCTCCCCTTTCATCATCCCACCATAGATTATTAATGCATATTGTATTGTTCTGCGACAAATCTAGGTAATATAAGGTTGAATATAGAATTTTTAAGGGTGTCTCAACAGACTAATGAAAACAGAGGACTACACTTGTCATGTGAGAATCGAGCAGTGCAGGAATGATGCACTGTATAGAGTACCTCTTCCTATGCGGCGTCTTCCACATCTGTGTTGTAAAGCCCTTTAAGTATTTAAGAGTTGAGTGGCTTGCTGCAGGGTGCTGTGGTAATGTCACTAGAGACTTAAAATGCAAAGTGAGCAATGTGTCATAAATATACTAAAAGCCTGCTTTAGCCTTGTTTCATAATATGTTTGTGGTTGACTTACTGCATATCCTTTAATGTTGCACATCCAGTTTGACCTGTAATGATGGAAATCGGTGCAAAGTGTGTGACCGCACAGAAGTGTGTGTGTGTTCATTTAAATGTATACATTCATTTAATTTCCTTCATTTTTTTCTGTGTCATGCCAAACATTGCACAACAACGGAGTAAAGGCCAGATGTTCTATTAACAACCACGAGAACTGAGTGTCTGTTTCTTGTTCCATAATAACTACGTGCATGTGACCGTGATTCATGCACATACTTTGCCATGAACACGGCCTTCGCACCGCCATGCGACGGCCGTGGATAGAAACCAACTTCAAAGATAATAATAGGTGTACTTTACTTTACCTACCCTCTACAATTATGTGGTTTCCTTTTTTGACTCCACCGGCCTTGTTGATTTATTTTCTTTTATTAAAAAAAACATATTTTCATGACAAAACTTTCGTCAATTGCAGTATCTTCTGAACTATATTTGCCCTTACATCAGGTTATGATTATATTTGTTTACGTCTTGTGTCATTTATCTTGAAGCCTATATAGCGTAATTCTTTTGATAACTTGATATAGGCTAATAAAAACAAGACTTATATACCATATTCAATACTCTTTGTTTGGCTAGGCATGCTTTGAAAATGCTTTTTATTTAAATGCAAACATTGACAAGGACAATAATACAAATTCTAACCATTTATCCACGTTCAGTATCTTAGCGTAGCGTGTTAGCATGCTGATAGCAGTAGCATTAGTTCAGTCATATGCTTATACCAAATGAAATGCTGATGAATCCAACAGCTGTCAAGACATTTCACTAAAATCCTAAAATGTGGCCGCTGGTGGCTTTGATGGAGTCAGGAGATCACCAAAGGCTGTATCCTTCTGGAAACTAGTTTGGTCTCGACCACTGTGGCTGCTTGCATGGCTAATTAACAGCGTTGGAAGTTTGAAACAGTCAAATGTCATAAGTTATGAATTATTTTCTATATTTAGGAAAGCAACATGTAGAGAACACCCCTGCAGTGAGCGGTTTTGAAGCCTCCCTGGGTCTGTCAGTGGTTTCTAACCCCAGCTATAGTGATCAGACCTGGGCCCCAGCTGTCCATGCACAGTTTATCACACTTCCTCTCCCTCTGCTCTGGGCCCCAAGTCCGTCTGTCAGACAGGAAAATCAAAGACTTTGGGACATACCATTACAGTGCAAATGGTATATCGCACTGTACGGCATGCTGATGATATATAACATTAATGTCTCACTAATAAAAACACAAAACAGGAAGGAGGTCTGAGCTGAGCTTTTCTTTAACAGCCCTCACAAGCGAACATAAATGTTTGAAGCGCACATTGGATTGATTTAAAGTTAGTCAAAATGAGCCCATATTGGATGCTATGGAATTGAATCGTATGGTAAAATGGTTTTTACTTGAATGTCTGTGAATGTTATTTCCGAGGAACTGCACGGGGTTGAATTTGATTAAATAAGGCGTTTAATAAATCATGCATGATCCAGTTGATTTCACTGTCGTTATGGATCTGAATGCCAGGTAAAGGGGTTTTATTATTTTCTAGGGCAGTTTGTCACACTTTCTGTCAGTCTAGCGTGGCGTCATACCGTCAAATATTGAGACATTCATGAACAGATTTCCTACGAGGGAATGGAGCGTAAAACCTGCTCTGTCCAACATCTGGCCTTATTCCTGCGAGCTGCTATGTGGATCATGAATTGTGCTTGAAATGTAGAATCCGCTTAAAAATAGGAACATAATTCTTTTGTGGATGAATAGAGTAGACATTGTTGATAGATTTTGAGCGGTAATGTGGACCTCCTTTTCTCCCTGCTTCTTACTTTTTAATGAAAGTTAAACACTTGTACATGTGAGGTAGACCACTCAGTTCCACTGAAGTAGTAAACATATGCGTGGCATTGACTTTAAGTAGGGCAAACATAAGTTATGGAATAGTCTACTAATGCAATATGTTTCTCGCAAGTTTAATTCACCATGTCATCTGTGAGGACATACACATTTTAAGACCAAATTATATTATTAAACTTGTAATAGGTGATCTGTTTTTCCAAAAATCCAAGAAAAACACTCATTTCCTGTCTGCTTTTTCCACTACAACAATAAGCTGATTGCACACAGGCTGAAGAGTTAGGATGGGGCTTCTCCAGCCATTAGAAAGTGCAAAAGCAAAAGCAAAATAAGGCTTTCTGGAGGAAATAATTTGATTAATGACATCAATTTGAACACGCTACAAAGATCATCCCTCGTCACATTTTAAACAGTTTGCACCACCGGTTGTTCTCCAGAGAGGCAAACAGTAAAATACTTTTTTGCAAAGTCAAATAAAAACTCCCATTTTAACAAGCAAAAGTGATGTCACATGTTCTTCTTTTGATCAACGAGGGCTCAGACACATACATACTGCGTATGGGAGATGCAATAATGAAAAATGACAGGTTTTATTGAACAATTAAGGAAGACTTATGATTATCATAGCTGCATAGTGTTTTATGACACCTGTAATCAGCTGGCTTCATTGGACATTATGCCATGAAATGCCACCATAGACATGCTATCTTCCACTGGTTAGCTCCCATGACAGCAATGGCTCCTATTTTGTTTTCCCTCCTGCAGCATGTACCTCAGCCAGGATGTGTGTGAGCCTGCCAGCCGTTAACCCCGCAGAGGAAGCGTGCAGGAAATGAGATCAGCCTTAAAGAAAGGTAACGCCTGAGCCACTGACACCAGACCAATAACTGTCACTCACTGCACCTGAAACCGAGATACTAAAAACACAGCGAATAACAGGAAGGTCAGAAAAGAATAGAATCGACAAATGTGATAGAGCGAATGCAAAAATAGGGGGGGAAAGGCTTAAGCAGCCTAAAAATAGAGCAGACAACACAGAGAAATCCAACGTAGCACATCAGAAGAGAGAAAAGTGACACAAGAAAGCAGGAAATTCACTATAACTTTCACCATCAGTCTATCTCAAAGATAGGTTCTGTTGGAAAAACTTCTGTCAGGAGTTAAAAATATCTGTGAAGGGGTGGAGGTTGAATTCTGGCACTGTATGTAACTGCAACGGCATGTGGTAGACATTTCCTTTGTGCTGCTATATAATAGCATAGAATAGGATAGAATAGAATAGAGTCGAAAATGACAAAAAACAAACAATCTACAAAAAACACATTGCAGATATGACCAAACTAGAACAAAACAACCCAGAATTGTGCAGAAGAAAGAACGTTCAGTACGGCGTAAGAGGCGATTAAAGATGACAAAGTAACTATGAGACAAATTCAGTGTCTGTGTATGTGAAACTGTCAGTGTGCCCTGTGCACGTTCTCTTTACCATGATGAAAGACACACTGTAACTTCATGGAAGAAACAAGGGCTGACAGGCCTGCAGTGTGCACGTTGTACGTTGTATCTCAGCATGCACACGCGCAGCAGAACGTCGGCTTTTTCTAAGTTTGAAAAAGAAAACATGTTTTTTCTTTTCGCACTTATTGAGACAGGAGCCAGGAAGAAGAATGATGAAACATTTACAGTGCCAGCTATCACCTACACCCAAGAACAAGAAGCGTTTGAAAAAATACATAGATATAAACACAACACTGGTTTTGAGGCACAATACAAGAAAACCTGCTTCATATTTTGGGTTTATTTGATATGACTGATTTAGGTTAATCTCCTGAATACATTCCAAAGACCTCCGAAACTGATGGATTGGGAAGTCCACTGACACGAAGTAAAGATATCATGAATATTGCAGTTGTCAATCACATTCATTTATTTGTCTCCCTTGGATCTCCTGTTTCTGTCTCAATCTGGCTGCCTGCCATGTTAATGGTACAGGAATAAAACTGTGTTATGCTGTTGTTATGTTGCGATGCTTTTACACACATGAATAATAGACGACAGAAGAAGTGGAATGTATGCATGGCCCTCCTTAGTATTTGCAAAATAAAATAACACCTGTTAAATATTTCTGTATGTCCGCATATCTCACTCTTTGACAAAAGGAAATATGGAGACAGTCAATCTTACCTGATCACAGGGCAAAAGACCAAATGGCCACGGTGACATGAAGATATATTGCCATGACTGTGAACTTTGCTTTTCCCAAAAATATATAATTCATGTATGATGGTGTTAAAGCCTTTGTATCGCATGATATGACTCACTGAATGGCTGATGAAACGCAAATATATGAACAAATAAATGAATAAGTAATGAAATGGTTAATCATTTAATTAGTTAAACAAACCAAGCGCATGTGTCGGAGGCTGACAATGGTCCAACGTCTCATCACCACAGTTGCATAATCAGAAAGTGTTTTCTGACAAATTCAACCACATAACTAGATGTATTTTCAGGGATAACAGAATGATGTCTTGCATTCTTTATGAAAGTGCAGAACAAATGTTATACTATCTTATGTAATATGTATAATGAATACATGTTTAATAAATATGTCTTGGAGAAGCAACTTGCCAAATTATGTTATGGGCTAAATGTGAAATTCAGAGCATATCTGTTGCCTCCAATGCCAATAAGGCTGAGCCGATGGCTCGCAGCTAACATTGCTAACAACGCTAACTGTGAAAACAACAGCAACAGCGCCGGCACAGCTAACGGTGTTACCTTAGCAAACCGGAGGGTGGAGGCTATGCGTCAGGAGGGTGGAGGGCGGCTATACGTCAGCACGGCATTATCAGCTGTTACAGTGCAGACAGACAGACGTTAGCTAGCCAGTGGGGCACATTCACATGCACTAGCATGGTGGACGGTCTTGTGCTTGGATAGCGCCTTTCTTCCGACCACTCAAAGCGCTTTAACACTACACGCCATCAGTAGATGCACTGAAAGACACGTGCGACTGCACAGAGAAGCCCAGATTACAACACACAAAGAAAGAGAGCGACGTCATTCTCAGCTCAGGTCGACATTGCTCCTTTATATCTTTAAATTGCAAATAGTTGTTTGCTGCTATATTAATGCTGAATATCATAAACAGATCAAAAATGTTCCAGCTCAACAATCTATTCCCCATGTTTTCTCTGTAAAATGTTTCATGCTTTAAAGTCATTACAAATATATCAAAGAAATTCTGAGGACGTAAAAAAAGGAAGTGGGTAATGACATGGGATGAAACCACATAAAACATAATATATCTATACAGCCATGGTTCACTTTAAAAGGGAGATCTAAACCTTATTAGCACTGCATACTCTGCGGTTTCATTTGCTCTAGGAAACGAGGGCAAACTAATTTAGCAAAAACACAGTTGGCTGGCTGATGCAACACAGTGAAATTTGAGGAGCATTCAGGCACAATAAACCACTTTTGTCAGACCACCTATTGAGCGTGTGCCTGTGTGTTTGTGCACGTGTTCAAATCAATGTCAGTACTTTTGTGTACTGTAGACGTGTCTGTGTGTGTACCTGCTGCTGTAAAAGATGCTTCCTCTGTTGTTCACTCCGACAGCGCAGCCCGAAGGCAAGTTTCATCACTACCTCTGTGTTGTTGCAGGTACCCATTGTGGCCAATCCTGCAGAATCTTTTGGCTTGGAAAGTTGAGATCCTGTAAATCAACCCACTGAACTGAAGTTATGTCATTGAAAATCAAGCCATAATCATCCTGTGAAGTTTAGTGTGGTCATGGCCCGGTGTATGACAGAAAGAATCACAATTTTCATTTGGTTCGCAAACAGAACAATAGCCCTCCAGAAAAAAGAAGGAAAAAAAGCAGATGAACAAATAATCAATAACTAATATAAAAAGGAATAACACAAATCATGTGTCTTCGCTGGGAAGTTATGATTGTCCATCACAACCTGAGCTGTTGTTTGCAGCCTTCTGACTCCAGCTATATTAAATCACTGATCCACAACCTACTCTGAGCTGTTGGTGCACGTCTTTGAGCTTGTTCCTGGGCCTCAACAGCTCTGGTGATTGGCTTGGCTGAGTTAAACTTTCAAGCCATTCCTGTCTCCTTCCATCTTTCTTCTTGATCCACACAGCATTGCTCCTGCTCCTCACCACAGAGTTCAGGATGCTCAGCATGGAGGCGATCACCCTTTGGCGATTCCTCTTAATTTGATCCATTTCCTCATCCCTTTCTGCCAACTTCCTGTCAGCTTCACTATTGACCTCCGTGTTCAGTTGCATCTGAACACACAGCATCTCGGACTCCTCGTGCTCACGGGTATCCTTATCAAGGACCTTTAGATATTGCAGACTAATTCAATAAATCGCTCTGATGAAATGCATTATGGAGGTGATGCCGTAGTTAAAGTGTCATACTTTACTGACATTTTTGTTGTACTTTCTTAACAAAAATAATTCTTGAGGTTATCTTTGTTTAGTTTGCGAGGCGTTTGACATTACCAACATGTTCTGGTCTGACTGTGTTATGAATATTATACTGACACTGATAGTTTAAGTAGCACATTGCCATCTGTGACAGCGGCAGACAAAACAATCAGACAAAAAGCAAACTGCTTTCTTGTTGTTGAAATTCAAACAGTCCCTGTAATATTATCGTATACTGAACAACAGACACTACTACTATGTTATGGTTAACAAAAACATGTTCAAGCAGATGAAAGGACAACGGAAAAAACATTCCACAATATTAAACTACAATGTAAAGTCATCTTCCTAAGTCTCCCATAAGACACTTTTTTTCAAAAACATTTTCATGTTGCATGTTAATAGTGTTTTCCCCGACATCATATTTGGCTCTAACTCACAAACTGAACTGATGATGTGTATTTATAAAGGGTAGCCTTTTTATTTTCTTTCTTTCTGTCATGGATGAATGCCATCCAAATAATTGAAAGTAAGCTATCGAGTGTGCATGGATGGTGAGTCAAATAACCGTGTTCATGTTTTGTGTATCGAAGCATGCATCTCCATATCATTCCATATGCACACAGGAAATAAATTGGTCTAATATGACACTTTAGAAACAGAGTACTGCAAAGACGAATATTGAAGTGTAGGAAACACATTTTCCTAGTTTCACACTCAGTCTTACCAGCTTGGATGCACTGTCCAGCTGAAGGCCGAAATAAATGTAAACGATAGTCAAATTGAAATGCACTTTTGATATATCAGGGTGTCCTTTAACCACCTGCATTGAATCTGCTTAAACAGAGGCAGATGTAAGAATAATTAATGCAAGTGTGTCTACATTTGTTAAAGTGATAACCACGGGAAAAACGTGCTTGACGTACTCGACGCTGCAGGTTCTTGTTCTCCCTCTTCACGGCCTCTAATTGAACTAAAGCCTCCTTATTGGAGTTCTTCATTTTAAAGAGCTCCGTGCTCACATATCTGGCCTCCTCCTGGGCGGCCTCCAGCTCAGCTTGGCCCTCTTCCTACGTGCGCTCGCAATCTGCCGGAACGTGGCGTTATTAATACATCAGTGAAAAGTGAGTGATGACGGAGAGAAGTCAGAGGACAAGATCAGAGCCCGCTATACTGCAAGCACAGTGTATGCATAAGCCTGCTGAGTTACCACCACTTGGTATTGCAGTGAAATAGTTAGATAAGATCATTATCAATAATACATAAATGCTATATCTTCTCATTATCATACCCTGTAGTAATATTCATATTAATTCCTACAAGTGGGATGATTGTGGATTAAACTCTCCTCTTCTTTTACTGATTAACGGGCAAACTGATCTTTTTTCCCATCATGCTTTTACGTGATGATATATCTTGATGGACCGATAGATTTCTTCACAGCAGACATTTTGACCGGTTGTAGCAGGAAAAAGCACAGCTGATACTTCCTTCATTCACGATGGCTCACCTTCATCGAGTCACCCGATATGTCAAGACAATGAGCGCAATGTTTTAAAATGATGGAACAATGAATAGACCTCTATATCGGCACTACAACTATACAACTTTGTGATTCTGTGATACATCACCACACCAGTCAACACGTCACCTGACGCTCAGAAGCTCACTGGGAGTCCGGAGAAAAAAACATTTGAGCTCATCCTTTGGTTTATTAAGTATTTGGCCGGTGACACATTGTTTGATGTTTTAAATACCTTGGATGTGAAATGACAGTAGTTATTTAATTATGCACTCCATATGGATGAATATAAACTCTAATTAAAGCTGTCAATCTCTTACCTCATAATTACTGTGTCATTTCATATCCAGTAAAGTAATAACAGTAGAGCGCTAAAACATCAAACAATGTGTCACAGTCTAAATCTTATGGCGCTCTGCAAATTACTTTTCATTGACTTACGTCTGTGGAAATGAACTCTGCTGCGGTATTAATGCACTTGATGTGTTGTCTGTAAGATCAGTGGAAATAACAGCTAGTAGGGATACAATATATAATATTTCAGCTTGTTTCATAATGAGCATCACACTAATTAAAGTACATGCCAGAGTTTTAACTTTAATGCACGACTAATTAAAGTACATGCAGGGTTTGAACTTGAATGCACTGATACCTAAACATGTATAATACAATTCATAATCTCATCAGTGTTGTTGCATTCTTTAAAATAACCTAGTATACTGAGATACAATTTCTTCACATGTTCAAAAATAGCTAACACATAACTTACTTATTAATTGCGGCTCACTGACTTTTAAAAAATAGTGTTGTATTTATACCATTGGGGCCTAATTATTCATTTTCCATATTGAACTGAAAACTCATTCATATGAAAAAGTGTCACGTTTAACTGAAAAAGGGTAAAGATATCCATAGCTTACGGCTCATAGGCAGGCAACTGAGGCAGCTCATTACTTTGTTATCAGCCCCACCTTTTGGGTCCCTCACCGCTGGCCTCGCCGATGTCACGGCTCCGTGTCGGCAAACCAACCGTACCGCTGATAACATTTAACACGGCCGTCAAAGTAGAGGCAGTCCCATAAATCCCGTGTCAACATAGCGACGCGCTGGAAGAGGGCTCCAATTTAAAGAACCTCATTTTGTTTACAACCGCCTAACATGGGTTGTAGCTATTAACACATCTGTTTTAAGGTGATTTTATGGCACGGTCATGTACTAATTACTTGTGATACGACGATTTGTTAAACTGCATTCTTATTGTTGTTAATATTATCTCATCAAAGATTTTACCTTAATGTTGCAAGTGGTGGAGTCTGTGGTCTTTTGCCCAGTGGTTCTCAAATGGGGGTATGTGAAGGCACCCCAAGGGGTACGTGAGATTTTTTTTAAATATATTTCAAATTAGCATCCATTCAAAAATCCTTTAAACATTGTTATTTAATACATATTCAATAACATATAAGTGTGAGTTCATAAACTGAATTGTATATATCCTCTATTAAATCAGACACTGATGGCACAGCGCTGTGTATTACATATTTTGTTCAACCAAAAATGCTTTGACTGGTTAGGGGGTACTTGGCTCGCTGAAAAACATATTTCACACGGGGTGCATCACTGACAAAAGGTTGAGAACCATTGCTTTAGTCAATGGTGGCAAAGCACTTAATAACACGGCCGACCGGCACCAGTCGTGACAAACGCAATGTGTGGCTTACTGAGATATCTTCATAACTTTTTTGAGCGAAATTTGGCGTCCTCCTCAAAATGTGATACATTCACGGATGTAAAAAGCCTTCCTGGATTTACTCAGTACAGTAGCAGACAATACAGTAAAACCTGCTTCTTGGAACGCGTCCCTGTTGGCAGCCAGGAAGCATCATCCACTGACCAGACTAGCTGGACATGAGAGGACCTGGTTGGGCCGTTGCCAAGAGGCACTCTGGCTACAATTTCCTCCTTAATTCAAGTCAAAAGGCCAATTTGGAGTTGAGCTGCTGCTGTTGTGAAAATTCTGGGCTTCAGTTCAGTATTGCATCATTATAATCCATTAACCCAAATCAAGCACAAAGAAAAGAAGAGGTCGCTTTATATAGTTTATAGCCTTGAGGGACTGAGTATCATATTCCTATTCAAAGAACAGGTGAGCACACACAAATAGTTGGGGAATACCAACAAATAAACAAAGCTAATGAACCCTGTTAGTGCCACATGCAGCGCCATATTATACTCATAACATGTTGTTTTGTGGTGACCAAATAGAAGCAAACCCTTTAAAACAAAGGTCTACACCTGTTAAAATAAAGGCTACTCGATTAGTAATGGAGTGATTAGCGCCCTAAAACAGTCATCATCATCATCGGCCCAGTTTTCACATCCCATAGATACACAAAAAGCTGAATTCAGTCAGCTGTATGTTGTAACAGTTTTCTTGTTTCATGCATACACAAAAAGCAAAAAGTATACCTTCCAGAATGTTTGACGTAGACTTGACACATAATCAAACGAGAAATATTTAAATACTATCACTGTGGTCCATCTAATAGTTCACATGTCGGCCTTAAGAAATGCACATGTTTCTCATTTGTTATCCAAGTGAACCGAGAAGAAAACTAAAG
Source organism: Taurulus bubalis (assembly GCF_910589615.1). NCBI lineage: Eukaryota > Metazoa > Chordata > Actinopteri > Perciformes > Cottidae > Taurulus > Taurulus bubalis. The sequence continues at coordinate 23,356,619 of NC_136600.1, forward strand.
ACACAGAATAAACCCCACCAGCTTGCACGTTCTCATACATAGCCACAGGGTGCCAGGAAATAACCAAACCCCAAATAATACTGTAATTGTTCCCGCTGTCTCAGATGCTCTCTCCCATACTGTCTCTCATAATAAAAGCCTGTTTGACAGGCCAGTGCAGTATATGTGCAGCACAGGAGGAGGTCTCCTATTGCTGCTGAACACAAAATTGTATTATTGAAGGCTGCACCCAGCACAGTGCCTTCTTATTCCTCCCCCCTGTGTCCGTCCTTATATTAGAAATGTTTTCAGATGCCAATAAAAGCATAATACGGTCTTATACGTGCTGCATTTGCAAGTGAATTGCGGTGCCCCATATTGCCTCTGATGGTAATCAGAAAAAAAAGCCTTGTGCTATGAGAGAAAGAATAGCCAGTCCAATATTGAGTGTGATTGTGCTGAATGTTATCTGATGGAGATGTTGGAAATAGAGGCATACTGTATGTAAACTGAATGCCACGCTGCTTGGTCATATGGGTAGCAATAAGATACGGGCATATGAAACAGCGGGAACAAATTATTCTTAAATTATAGCCACAGCACTGCTTGCATGTGAAACCACAAGCAAATGGGACAAGCATATGGTGCAGAATAACTTAAGGCTGTGTTATATGGGAACTATAGTTAAATTGTTTATGAAGGAATGTGCGTGGCATCCTTTGTGTTGTCAGTAAACGGCATATCAATTCTCTTCCTCTCTGTCTCATTTATGTCATCTCATTTTCATCCCAATCAAGCCTCCATTTCACTCTTATCTCTCAGCTGCCTCAGCCTATTATTATTCCCCCTGTTTGTGTTTCTCAGTGTCTCCTACTCTCTTTATATTTCACTCTTGATCTCTCTGCCTGTGATTTATTTTCCTCCCTATACAGCATCTCCCTGTTTCATCTGCTGTTGTTCTCCCCCCCACCCATACACTGTATTTCGATTACATTTTGCACAAGCCATGTGAAATAAATAGCAAGATCGCATCCCACAGTTTGCCCTCCAAAATCCCCAAATTCCACAGAATGAGTCACCCTACACCGGTTAGCAGGATCTTTCTCAGCTCCTGCTTGACGTCTTAAATACTGACAGTTTGGTCGGTGACAGGTGCAAATATGCTGCTGGCTGACTCTAAAGTAACAGCAAACAGAGAACAGTTGGAGAGAGAAGAACTAGAAGTGGGAGGGAAAGAAAAACAAAGACGCAAGAATAAAGAGGAAAAAGACTTTGCATCAGAATGAGGCGCAGAGGAGTGAAGGCAGTAATAAGGGCAAAGGAAAAGAAGATAGAGACAGATGGGGAAAAGGTAAACAAAATGATTGCGATTTAGGCAAGATAATACACTTGATGCTGTCAATGAATACTGCATTTAGACTTTTAACGACTTCAAAATCCACACGGCTACACTGCAGGAGATTTACTTTAACCATCTGGGACCTGAATTCAGAAACAGTGAAGATTTTTTTTAGCTGGAAGGAACATTTTTATATCAACTATTGTAATTTTATGTAACCTCACACACAGTAAAAACAATTCTCTGCTCGGGGAACTAATCTGCCAAATATTTGCGTTATATATGTTCGTTTTCTTGTGCAGTTCAGTGCAAGAGTTGTGCATTTGAGGAACTGTGTTAATAAAACCAGAGGGAACACAGATATATTTAGAACATGAGGTATATTCAGTAAGAGGGTAATGGGTTTTATTGCAATACAATAAAACATTTATTGCGAAAGGGAAAAAAAAGAGGACAAAGTGATGATAGAGTGGAGAGGGAGGAAACTGACGGAGATGGACAGAAACATTGTGCAAAAAGAGAGATAATGCCTCCAACAGTGAAAATGTGTTTCCCTCTTCTTCCTCCTTTCCTCTATCTCATGCAATCCCTCCTTCTCCTCGCATCTGTTTTGACCCAGTAAACTTAGCAGTGAACCTGAATCACAGTTTTCTGATTGGCTGCGTCAGTCATGTGACAACACACGCACAGGCACACACACACACACACACACACACACACACACACACACACACACACACACACACACACACACTCTCTCTCTCTCTTTCAGCCCCACCTAGAAGCTGAAGATGCAGATTTCAGCGAAAACAAAATCTTCCGGTCTTTTTTTTCTTTAGAAAATGTGTCTTTTCTTTTCCATCCTGTTTTTGGTACGACCCATACACCTCTCCTCTCCTCTCCTCTCCTCTCCTCTCCTCTCCTTTCCTTAATAACTTTGTTGCTGGTGTAAAGTGGGATGTCGTCATAATTCAATCTAGTAATAGATTAACTGTAAATATAACACTTATCTGGAAAATATCCTCTTTTATTGTTCTGTCTCGCTCTCTCTGTTAACACAAAATAAATCACTTCCACTGGTTGAAGCCGGCTCACTGTCTCCCTCCTCTGACATTCTCTTATTTCCAGCTCTCATCACTCCAGTGTGATATTGTGTATTAACACTTATACTCAGTGGATTGTTCAGTAAATAAGTTGATAAGGCTTGCAACACACAATTGTTGCTGCTGCATCTTATTTTCTGAATAGAATAATTAAAGGCATACTCACATAAAAGTGATTTAAAGAGGCTCAATTTAAAACCAACTATTTGCCATGTGAAGAGAGTGAAGTCCCTCTCCCTCTGTGTGTTGTAATGTGAGCTTCTCTGTGATTTATATTCAGAGCCGGTCCGGCAGTAATATGGCAAAAATACATTTTTAGTACTTTTTTAATTCTTTATAATTAGTATTCAACATGCCATTATGTCAGATCATTCAAGAATATAATAAAACAGATAATATATTGATCTAAATGCTTAGCCAACCTGCTCTGTCACGGGAAGCAGATCTCTATTTACTGCCCCCTCACAGGCAGTTTAGCGACTGCTGGACACACAGCCAGCTGAACTCCACTTTCCCACGATGCATTTCATTCCTGTCTTCGCCCCTTTTTCTTCTTCTCCTTTCTGCCAACAGTCTAGCACTCCTCTACCTTCAACACCTCCGTCTCTTTTGCTCTGCCTTGACGCCCATAGCTGCAGCACATCTGACAACTTCTACCCCGGCTCCGGTCCTCTCTCTGCCCCGGCCTCCAGTGGGAGGACAGCCTTCAACTCAGCGTTATCTCTTTAATGCACTTTTTTTTCCACCTCGCTCCTCCGGCTGAGAACACCTGCATTTCTTCAAGTGTTCCTCATGTTTGCCTTTACAGTCCTCCCCTCTGTCTGTTTTCATCTTCATCTAGGGGTGAAGCCCACATCGCCTCCTTGTTCTACTCTATTCCTGCTTTACATGAGACCTAAATGAAAAGGCAGCTCTTATCTCAGCAAAAACTGCTTTGGAAGCAACTTCTGACCTGGCAATAACTTCATTCTTAATGCCGTTGGCTTTATTTCAAAGCCTTACACAACGCAGTAATAGCCACGGCTAGAGGACATTTTTATGGGTTTGTTCTTTGTTCAGATGCTATCTTTCTTTATTTTCCTGTACTTTTCAGCAGTTAAACTGTGGCGCAACATACCTGATCTGAATCTGGTAAATGAGGCCTGCTGCTCCAGCTGCTGACGAGGCCAGACACGTACAGGGAGGACCGGTGCTGGAGCCCGCTGGAAACTAGTGTTGCCACAGCATCATTAAACTGAAGATCTGGGCCTGTGATACACATTTAAATGATAAAGCAATCCAGCAGATTAATGGATATTCTAGTAACTCAGGGGCTGGTAGGTGAATGTCATGGAAGACGTATGGTGAATTCTGTCAGGTTTTAATTTGTTCTTTTAAAGCAATGATTAGCTTTTTGCCATTTATACATGGCAATCGTTTTACATTGTTGATTTTATTTGCTATAGCAAATGTCGACAGATGTACTCTACTGCCATTCATTACACAACAATGTCCATATTGCTGTGGACATTATGCAACTCTTCCATGTCACGACTGGATCTGACAAATTACTTTACTACGTTTTCAAATACTTCAACAGGAATTCCTTTTTTTATCCATGTGCGTCTCTAAAACCACCGCGTCGTCCCGCCCTGCTTCTCTCAGGGCTTTGACAGACACATTAGATGCAATCAAGAGTCTCACACAGGGACTATGTGAACCAGACTCCAGACGATGAATGGTAGCATTCATAAACTAAACATCTGACGTTAGCACTTTCCCCTCAATAATAAACATGCTCTGTAACAGAACACTTCAACACACTGAAATATTTACCTGCAGGCAAGAGCCGGTTCAGACATCCAACGTCTTAATATAACTAAGTTGTTTTTAACTCAAACACAATCTGGAACCCTCTTCTCTGTAGACTGTAAAATGGAAGATGGGCATTATTACAGACGACCAGTAAACGCACCACAGCCTCTGTTCTCCAGCTGACTTTCGTCCTGTGAACATTGGTAGAAGAAGAGATTAATGTCTTTATCTTTTCATATAAAATCAAGGAAAGAGGGATGCAGTGGCAGAAAATAGAAGGAAAAAAAATGCAAAAATGTATCAATGGAGATTGATAGATGGGGTATTGAATGGGAAGACAGATGCTCGGATGCAAATACATTTTTTTTTCTAAATATGATTACAGAGAAAATTCAGTTTATATGATGAAGCACATGTCCACCCTGCTCACGCCTCTGTGTGAATTTCTGATATGAGATATGACTGCTGGTGTTAATTGCATTTTAACACAGTAGGGTTTATCATGCTGTTAATTATACACATGCTGTCTGGGATTAAGTCATAAACACACACACACCCCCCCACATACACACACACACACACACACACACACACACACAGACACACACACAGATATAAAAAGAAAAATTAAATTATAAAAACAGCTTTGCTGACCTGATCTGAACTGAGCTTGTTAAGAAAAGAAAACTACTGAAAATTAAACAAAATTAAATAAAATCAAGCTACAACATGCACAAATTAAAATGGGAATAAAGCTGTAAATTTAGGTTCAACCAAACTGAACTAAGTGAACACACTCGCACACACACACACAAACACTAGCATCACTCAAACCACATGAAAACACAGCTGGCTGTGTGTGTCTGTTTTGTATCATGCAGCTTAATTTTGCCATATGATGTCTGTCTTTCCCAACGTTTTAAATATAGACGTCCTGCCTTTTATTATATTGGCATTAATCATCAAAATGATAGGGAATGTATCCCTTGTGTGTGTGTGTGTGTGTGTGTGTGTGTGTGTGATTGTGTGTGTGTGTGTGTGTGTGTGTGTGTGTGTGTGTGTGTGTGTGTGTGTGTGTGTGTGTCATTTGGGGATTAACTTCATACATCAGCCTGCTGTCTGCGTGAGATTCTTCAACAGGGAACTTCTGTCCCGACTAAGACGGATCTCATCTCATCACTGCATGTTTTATACATTGTTGTTTTGAAGCATTTCTCATGCACATACGCCAACGTTTTGGGGATTTCACATGAATGAGGAAGAAATTTAGATTTTCCTCTTGTACATTGTAATTATGACGTCATTTATTTTAGATTAGAGTAAAGCTGGCAGCACATGTGTTTGCACTTTAAAGACAAACACAGCTTACTTAAGACCTTTCACCTCTACCGATGACGTGATTGAAGCTCTCGCTTCCTGTCTCTCTCCCTCTCTCGCTTCCTGTCTCGCTTCCTGTCTCGCTCTCTGTCTCGCTCTCTGTCTCTCTCCCTCTCTCGCTCCCTCTCTCGCTCCCTGTCTCTCTCCCTGTCTCGCTCTCTGTCTCTCTCCCTCTCTCGCTCCCTGTCTCGCTCCCTGTCTCTCTCCCTCTCTCGCTCCCTGTCTCGCTCCCTGTCTCTCTCCCTCTCTCGCTCTCTGTCTCTCTCCCTCTCTCGCTCCCTGTCTCTCTCCCTCTCTCGCTCCCTGTCTCGCTCCCTGTCTCGCTCCCTGTCTCTCTCCCTCTCTCGCTCTGTGTCTCTCTCCCTCTCTCGCTCCCTGTCTCGCTCTCTGTCTCGCTCTCTGTCTCTCTCCCTCTCTCGCTCCCTGTCTTGCTCCCTGTCTCTCTCCCTCTCTCGCTCTCTGTCTCTCTCCTTCTCTTGCTCCCTGTCTCGCTCTCTGTCTCGCTCTCTGTCTCTCTCCCTCTCTCGCTCTGTGTCTCTCTCCCTCTCTCGCTCCCTGTCTCGCTCTCTGTCTCGCTCTCTGTCTCTCTCCCTCTCTCGCTCCCTGTCTTGCTCCCTGTCTCTCTCCCTCTCTCGCTCTCTGTCTCTCTCCCTCTCTCGCTCCCTGTCTTGCTCCCTGTCTCTCTCCCTCTCTCGCTCTCTGTCTCTCTCCTTCTCTTGCTCCCTGTCTCGCTCTCTGTCTCGCTCTCTGTCTCTCTCCCTCTCTCTCTCCCTCTCTCGCTCCCTGTCTCGCTCTCTGTCTCGCTCTCTGTCTCTCTCCCTCTCTCGCTCCCTCTCTCGCTCCCTGTCTCGCTCTGTGTCTCGCTCCCTCTCTCGCTCTCTGTCTCGCTCCCTCTCTCGCTCCCTGTCTCGCTCTGTGTCTCGCTCCCTCTCTCGCTCTCTGTCTCGCTCCCTCTCTCGCTCTCTGTCTCGCTCCCTCTCTCGCTTCCTGTCTCCCACTTCTTTTTCTCCCTGCTTGTCTCTTTTTCACTTTCATAGCTCTCTCCCTTTCCACATCTCTCACCTCTATTTATCCCTATCACTTTTACAATAAATAGTTCAGAGGCAGAACTCCAAGGGAAAGGCCATGGTCCTACACACACACACACACACACACACACACACACACACACACACACACACACACACACACACACACACACACACACTCACTCACTCACAGGGACCTCCGCTGTGTGTTGCTGTTTCCAGAGACTGGAGGGGGTTCTGGGAGCAAAAATAATGAGCTCATCAGTTCAGCCTGGAGGTGGTGTTGGCAACACACACACACACACACACACACACACACACACACACACACACACACACACACACACACACACACACACACACACACACACTTCTTTTCCTTTCTTTCTATCCTATACTCAGACACAGAGGCAATTACCACGATCCATGCGCGGTAGGATATTCCATCTCCAGCCGACTTCACCGTGACTCACTGTAAAGACTCCGGGCTGCTGAAGCGATTGCTCCCCTGCCCCTCCTCCCCCACCCTTTTCCCTTTCCCCTTTCTTGTAGCAAAGAAAACGTATGTAGTTTCAAAAGAGGAGCGCCTGCGCCTGTGCGCATGTGTCAGAGTGTGTGCTCATGTTTGTTAAGATGCACCACCACTTGTGTCAGTACTGTACGCTTGCTGAGATCTGCTACTCTGCAGCACTGATATGGAGATTTTTGCTGTTGCATGTCGTGTGTGTGAAGTGAAGTTCATGCACGGCGAGGATATTGTACGTGTGCATGTCTGAAGGCATGCATATTGTAATGAGAGTGGAGATGATGATGAGGAGGAGCAAGGCGCTGGTGATGGAGTGTTCTCAAGAGCCGTCTGCAGGAAGCCTTGACTTGTTTGTTTGAAGGGGGGATTATCATTTTTGAATGAACTCCATGAACTCAGAGTTAAAGCGCGGCAGTTTGAGAAACCGGGGTCATGAACTATAGCAGATTTAATAATTGCCGCAGTTTTCTGTGCTCACTGCAGAGTGAAACATCAAGTGGGTGGTCTAAAACCAGACACATGGAGATGAAAAACATCCATAAAGAAGAAGCGGTACATTTTCTCATTAAAATATTGTTACCGCTGTATAATCATTTGTAATGAAATGTTATTACGGCTGAGAAAAAATAGGTTATTTCAACGGGGAAAGAGGATACTTTAATTAAAAACATGTCACATCACCGTTGAGCACATTGCAGAGGACAATTCTGTCTTTAAATGTGTCAAAAGTGTCGTTTATAAGTGTTGTAATAACTGAGTCTCTTCACCTCTCCATTAACATATCCTGCATTCTGCGTTTTTACTGTCAATAATGCCTCCTCACAATCCCCTATGCACAATGTGGTGAGCCAATGAGCTGCCAAGTCTCACTTAACTTTGAAGAGACAATACATTTGACCTTAAAATCGATCCCAGGTTAATTAACACATGGTGGTTTGTTACAGCTCATTAATCATTCCCAGCTTGGGCTCCTTGGCTTTCTGCAATTTACTCTCATTGGTTTAATTGAGATTTCTTATGAGTGAAAAAACAAAGACAACAGGATGTCTTGTGGATTATTGATTCCATTGTCTTCAAGCGTTTCTTCTTCCTCTTCGTGTGCAGGCTCCTGTCTTTTCTTCACTATACCCCACAAGTGTTCACCACTTTTCCCTCCCCATACCCTCCACCTCTTAATCCCTCTCCATACCTCCATCCACCTCCGTCTGGTCTCTCCCTCTATCCTTCAGTTGCCAGGTGTTATTTTGGAGTAATGATAGCCTGCTATGTGGTCTCACAGCTCTGGGTTATTAGATCCAATATCATTTCTAAAGCAATAAATGGGAGACAGTACTTGTGTGTATTCTATTCTTTGTATTTCTTTTTTTCATTACTCCCGGAACATATTAACAAGCTTACTTTTTATCCTTACAGGCTCAAGCTTAATTACATTCAGGGAAACGTCACCATCAGCCATGGAGCAGAATAAGTAACGAAGGCTTTTTTGATTAAGACCAAAGTTTCTGTTTTGGGTTCCATTTTTTATTAGTTAATATGTGGATTCTCGCTGATATCAGTCATGACTGGAAGCTGGGATGTGTTTTTCAATAACCTCATATTCATATGGAAGTTTAAGCTCTCAAAATCCAGGATGGTGAATATTTAGCAAGTAAAATGTCAAATTGGAATATGGCATTAACCTTCTAATATTGAAACACTCATTATGCAAGTTATCAACGTCATGTTCACCCCCTTTGCCTCTGCATGTGTGCGCATATGTGCTTGTGTTTGTGTGTGCTTTTTTTGGTGAGGAAGGTCAGTATGCCTCGTCATCAATTGCATCTTTTTGTCAACACACGGAAAATAAAACAATTCCAAAACGGTTCCACTTCACTTAACTTGGTAATATTTACTTAATAAATTGAAGCTAAAGTGCCAAACAAAATGGTATTTCATAAATACTGTATGAGGTCTGACATAAAGTATGCACCAGTCTTCTTGATTATATGTCATGTAGCTGTCATGCAACTGTTACAAGAGGCACATGCGTAAGTTTAATTCATCAAGATTCAAGTATGGAGATGGCAGCCGGTTCAGATATCTGAGCAACCCGATGTAATCTTATTCTGAGACAGGCTTTGTGTGACAGGAGACAGCAGCGAACTCATCAATAACACAAGAGGAAATATGTCCCATCCAACTCACAATTAAAAGACTCTGGGGGTTAAAGACAAACATTATGCAATGCTATAGCTTCAAAAGACAGAATACAGTCATATTTAGTTACCAAATCAGGCTCTCAATGCATTACACTGTTTTTTTATAGCTAAGTTTTGCTCATAAAGCTGCAATAATATAGTTTTTGGGCCCTTCTGGGGCAGCACAACAAGCTTAACAGATCTATCAGTTACCTACTTAATACACCTTCCGCAGACACAAAGCTGCATTATCTTATGGACTAGTACTTATGTTTAATATTCACTCTCTTTTTAACTTTAGTTTTTTCTCCTCCAACTCCTGAGGGATATACCTGGCTACAGTGCTCAACTATATTCACCTCGCTCATCAACAGTCGTTTGATCAAATGCACTGACATTTTGGGGATTATGGCAGTTTAATAACCAACCCATTCTCAATCGCAAGGCGTGAAACATTGACACTTTGTCCCGTCCCCTGTCATGAGCCATTCGCTCAGACAAAATGCTCCGGGAGTGTGATGAAGTATTACAAAGACTCACAATATCCACACATGGTGAGAAGGGGAGGTGGATGTGTCAAATAAATATAGGATTTTCCACCAGGAGACCGCTGTTGAGTTATTTTGACGTTACGTATTTGTGACGTGTATTAAGATCTTTTTTATCGTTGGAATTCATTGTGACTGCTGGGAATCCAATTATGAATTGGACAGCTTTGGCATTTGCAAAGACACAAGCAACACACTTTTCAGTGAGAGTTCTCAGAGCGACCTTTCAAGCCTCCAGGTGGTGGGTTTCTTTTTAAAGGGGATTTTATCAGTGACCACACACGTCACTGCTGCAGCACAAGCTCTCCGCACTGCACGTGCCCGACTCTACCTGCAAGTGGGTCCAAGACTTCCTGTCTGACAGGAAGCAGGACGTGAAGCTGAGGAAACACGTCTCTGGTTCTCAGACCATCAGCACCGGTTCCCCCCAAGGCTGCGTTCTTTCCCCTCTGCTCTTCTCCCCGTACACCAACAGCTGCACCTCCAGTCATCAGTCCGTCAAGCTCCTGAAGTTCACGGGTGACACCACCCCCATTGGACTCATCTCTGGTGGGGATGAGTCTGCCTACAGGTGGGTGATTAACCATCTGGTGACCTGGTGCAGACTAAATAATTTGGAGCTCTAAAGACAGTGGAGATGGTTGTGGATTTCCGCAAGAACGCAGCTCTATATGCCCCTATCATCCTGTGTGACTCCCTGGTTGCTGCTGTGGAGTCCTTCCACTTCCTGGGCTCCATCATTACCCAGAACTTCAAGTGGGAGCAGCATGTCAGCTCCACTCCAAAGAAGGCTAAGCAGAGGATGTACTTCCTGAGGCAGCTGAAGAAGTTCAGCCTGCCAAAGACCTCGATGGTGCACTTCTACACTGCCATCATTGAGTCCATTCTCTGCTCCTCCATCACCATCTGGTACGCTGCAGCCACTGCCAAGGCCTTGGTCCATCAGGACCAAGACCTCACGCCAGAAAAACAGTTTCATCCCGTCCGCAGTTGGGCTCAACAACAAAGCCCGGGTCCCTCACTGACACGGACGCTTAAATCCCTCAGGACATAATCTTAATTTGATTCTGTCTTTTACTATTCCAGTGTGTTTTGCATGTTTATTGCCGCGCACCAAATCACCAAGCCAAATTCCTTGTACGTGTAACATACTTGACAATAAAACCGTTTCAGATTCAGATTCTGTCAGTAGAGTCTTGTCTTTTGTGTGAAACTGAGTTATAGCGGTCACATAAACCACTCCGCTGAACGTGTGGGCCAGGGAAGAAAAATTCACCACAACACATGTTTCAGATTACAGATACAACAGGTACAATATTGATGGATCATATAATCACATACTTTATTAATCCTCATGCATGTCTGGTCCTTATTAACACTCTTTAATAGGATGATGTCAACAGCTGGCCTAGTCCATGGAAACATTCACTCTACAATGGAGAGAAAATGAGTCAGAGGCAGAAAAAATAAAAAATGTGAAAGAGGTGAGAGACTAAAAGAGAGAGAATGGGCATGGACTTGCGGTCAGGGGAGGCAGGTGAGGCTCATCAAACACATAATGATAATATACAATATAATAATATACCTAATACAATAAAATAAATAATCATATTTATCTACATTTAGGTTTTAAATGTAATTCCAATCATTTCAAGTATTTTTTTAATCAAAATCGTTGAATGTCCTGTTGAAACAGAGAGGAGACAGGCGACCTGTGCCTCACCTCAGATTACGCAATCCCTCACAAACTGGGTTATGCGCATGCCTTTTGCTTTTCTCATTGTTTGTCACTGCTGTAATATTTGTAGACACTTTTATTATACGCCCTTTCTTTCCATAGAATAGGTTGTGTATATCACGTATGTGTAGAACATATTTAGTCTGTGTGATTTACCCTAAATTGCAGTGAAAAAGCAGAGGGCAGGCTTACAGTACCTCTGCCTCAAGGAAGGGGGCGTGCAAGAGCCCGCGGGTTTATGCTTGTTCTGCCGTTGCTCTTCTTCTACACTTTTAAAATTAAAAGAAGAAAAGGAGGACTTCTACAACAAAGGATAAGCGAGTGGACTTCATTTAAAAGTAAAGGTCGGACCATTCATACACCGCAGTAGGCTGTATAGCCTATTGTTTATTTGTATTAAATGAGTATGAATTGTGAAATTGCGATTGGAAATTAAAAGTACACGGAGGGGGCAGAGGAAATGCGCTCTTTCTCTGAGCTGCTATAAATTGATGGAATCAAATATGTACCATACCGATGTCTATGTAAAGAATGCTGATATGAAATATGAAAAACAAACAGTCGTCAATGTGCAAGCTCCCAACTGAACGGTGATTAAAGATATATATCTGACTCTGAAGGAGTCAGTGCCTCACCAGCCACAAACCTCACCGCATGGCACTGATGGGAAGTGTGACGGTACACATGTTGAATCAGAGAGAGACCGAGATAAATGCTTTTAATTACCAATATATAAACTCCAACAGTTAGACAATTAAAAACCATGACTGTGGATCATTAATGCAGTGTTAAAAAGAATACATAAGTCTTTGAAGGCACATTAACAAAGATAATCTCACTTGTAATGTGTTTCTGGTTTCAATATCTTACTAGTGCAAGGAGAATGCAAAACAGAGGTTATCTAAGTACTGTATATTCCATATTATGCATAATCCTAAATGTTTTATTAACACAACTCAAAGACAAAAGTATATTAAAAATAAATATGATCCTAGTTAATGGGAGAATAGCCTGATGTAGTGATATGTCTGTGTATGACTTTATTAAGCAGATATTCTCTATGAATAGAACATTTATTTTGGAATAATACACCATATACTATCATTGGGGCTGAGCAACTTATGATTGTGCCATCAGAACAATGTCATAACATTAATGCTTTGCATACTGTAACCTTTTAAGCATCCATCTTACATGCACTTAATGGTTGCGTTTATGGGTGATGCTGATCTGTGGAGGTTATGTGTCGGCATTGTAATATTGCCACCAGTGCAATATGAATTCACAATGAAGTGGATATATCATCAATGGAGCTGTTAATAAATTCAGAAGAAAAGAAGTTAATTTACCCACTAACAAAAACCCGTAACAATGCTGTGGAGAGATTTTGCTTCGTCCTTGAGTCGTACAACTTAATTAAACTAAACGTTGGACGAACTGGCAGTGGTCATTTACAGAACAAGACAAAAATTGAGATACAAGGTTTTTTACATAAAACTGACAATGAAGAAAAAAATAGCACAAATCATTCCGGAGCTTACTTTTCTCTTCTCATGAATACTGATGTGAACTACAATCCATTTGCAGCCGCACGTTCGCTCAGTCTGCAATTTATGATTCAAGCTGTAACTACCTCATTTGATCCCATCCTTGTTATGCTAATTTCCTCTCACAATGGTAGCAAATCAGTTTGATTTAACTGTGCAAACTGTGTGAGTTGAGGACTGTGTGTGTGTGTCTGTGTGTGTGTGTGTGTGTGTGTGGCATTTGGGAGGAGTGGTTGCTATCATAGTTGTGCCTGTGTGTCTAAATGAGTTAGCTTACACACATGTGTGCATGTGTGTGTGTGTGTGTGTGTGTGTGTGTGTGTGTGTGTGTGTCGTACAGCATACAGTTGTTAGAGAAGTGAGAGGTGTTTTTGTGCCAAAGCCAAAGCTCCCAATCTGCATTTTGATGTCATTAGCTTGCCACATCAAGCTGCTTCAGTGGTACTTTAAACCCAGATTGTGTTTTCAAGAGCACTAAACAGAATATGGAATGAAAAGCTTAAAAAAGCCTCAAAAAGACCCTCGTAATGAAATCATGAATTATTTTAGATATCGGTTGTTTGGTATTCTATTTTTCGGCGAGAATTGTATTTTTCTAAAATCAGTACAGTGAGAATTTGAAAAATAAATATAAGCTTGTTTGCAGTGAGAGTAATCATGCACTCTTTTTTTTAATCACACACACACTCACACACATACACACACACATTCACGCAAACAGTTTTCAAATGATGGCCACTTGCTGACTTGAAAACGAAAGCGAATACAGAATGTTTAGAGAATACATTCAGGAAACCGTTTAAATGGTTCACTTTGATATTTCCTTGTTTCTGTCACACTTGTGCCTCTTCCTCTGTACGTCTTTTAACCTTTTATTACAAAATGACACAGCTGGTTTATGGTTTTACTAAAAGTCTGACAGTTTGCCATCTTTAAAAACATCAGGTCTTTATTAAAAGAGAGGCTGTGATCTTCTTGTTCAGGTCAAATCACCTAGTCCTGCACTAGTCATATCCAGGATAAATAAACAGACGAAACATGGCAGACACACACACACACACACACACACCATAATACACTTCAGAGATTTGAAAGAGAGGAGTGAAAACACAAGGTAAGTTGTTAGAGAAGGAAATTACCCTAATATCGGAGTAGCTAGAGGCTACAGTGACCTTTGAACTCCACTCTGGGTTTTTTAAAGTTGACCCTCAATGTTCAGATAATTATCCCCAATTCTGTTCTGAAAAATTAGTGTGTGTGAGAGAGAGAGAGAGAGAGAGAGAGAGAGAGAGAGAGAGAGAGAGAGAGAGATGTTGAAGTATTTCCTCTGGAGTCTCTGGAGCAGGAAACTGAGGGAAAACAAACCAAAGAGGCAGACGATGATTGAGTTAGCAGGCAAGTGATAGTTTCTCTCTCTGTGTCTGACTGACAGCTGGAAGCCTGGAGCTGAATCAGGGTATATCACTTTGAATAGTTGTATCCAGTGCTGCCTCATATTGTGGATTTTGCATCCAGTAATGTTGATTCTAAGACAAGCTTTTCCTTCCATCGCACACACACACACACACACACAGAAACTTAGCAAACCAACCTCGTATCTGGCGGAGATTCTTCTCCTAAAGGCATCAGCAGCTCTCCTTTTCTCTTCCGCCTCCACAGCCACATGGTGAACTCTCACCTTGTCTGTCCATGTGCTTGTCAGGTACCACCCATCCTGACCTGGTCACTACTTTCAGCTTTTACCAGACCTACGGTTTGTGATGCATTAATCCATCCTAAGTGCAAGCCCTGCTCTTGTCATCAGCAAGACAAAAGGTCATGTTGCAACTTCTCGGAGCGTACTGCCGGGATGAAAACACAACATTATAGTGGAGATTCTTTCTGCTCACTGCCTCAGGTGTAAAAAACAACAAACACCATCTTATCTTCTTTCATTGAACAAGTGTTACATACGTCTGACGTCCCACCATGTTTGGTAAAATATCAAAGCAATTGAGGGGGGAGCGGGGGCCCCTTCAGATCAGGACTTCACATCCTTGACAGCAGGAGGGGGCGTGGCATATCACAACGGGATATTCAGTGTGGAAGTCCAGCCGCCAACCTGGAACTGCTACGTTCTTGTCAAATATGTCTTTGTTTAAAAGAAGAAGCTCACCAGACCTGTTGCCCCATTCACTTTAGATCAGGGGTGTCAAACTCATTTTAGTTAAGGGGCCACATGCTGCCCATTTTGATCTCAAGGGGGCCGGACCAGTAAAATCACAGCATAATAAGGCATGCATAACGACAATATTTCTCTATGTTTAAATCATTGTTGAAGGTTTTTGGATGATAAACCCTATTTTAAGGTCTTTCTACGATATACTAGAAACATACAGACCAAAAATTCAGCCCACTGTTTACTTGCCTGGGCTCTCCTCTGCAGATTCCCTTGCAGTTGGGCAATATCTTTAGTAAAGTCAGTGCTGCAATCAATTGTAACTGTGGCTCAATGGTTATTATGGCTGTCTTACAATCAGAGGCCCAGTGGTTTGAGTCCCAACTTGGGTAGTTTTTTTTTGAGAGTATCATTACTTTGTGTGCTTTGTGCATATTAAAAACAACAATGAGACAATCCCTGTGTCTGACAGTGTTCACACACTGAAGTACCTCCATGCAGAACTTATGTAAGTGCTAAATCAGGCCCAGTAATCCTGGTCACTTCACTCTGAACTCTTTATGGTGCAGTGCCTCAAACAAGACATGTGTTCTCTCATCTTGAAACTCAGCTTTAAGGTTTGTGTCTCACATGGGGACTCCAGCACCTGAGTACACGTTACCTGAAAAGCCCCTTTTGCTTTCAGATCTGTGGTTGAAAAACACTAAGAAATAAAGGAAAACAACGTTGACATGTGACTTGTTAACGTGTGAATGAAGTCAGTATTCTGTTTGAATCAATCAATAAAAATATGGGCTCATGAGGTCATAATGTGAAATTAGCTTTTGCTTGAATTGCTTGTTAAATCTTGTTAAATCTTGTTGGCTTGTTAAATCTTAAAAACCACCAAGGAGGAAACATTTGATTTAACAGGGCTCATATTATTGCAACAAGTTCAGCACACTAGCATTATCTTAAAATCTACTGCGGTTTCTCAGTGTCTCTGAGTTTCCTACCACCTAAATCAAACGCCTTTCCTATTTTCCCCTCCTCTCCTTCTCTTTCTCTCTCACTCTGTAAATCAATTTTGGGCTTGAGGCTGCCGTGCCTCGCAGGCATCTCTCTCTTTGAAAGCATTCCCACCACAACTCCGAGTGTATGTGTGTGTGATAGCACAGCTGAACAGGAAGCCGAGCCAGATTTCAAACTTCTTTGTAGGATTTTGGTTCAAACTCAGCCCTGTTGTAGCCAAAACGGCATCTTAAAGACTCAGAAACACACATGCGCGCACACACACACACACACACACACACACACACACACACACACACACACACACACACACACACATACACATACACACGTACAGTACACACACACCATGGGATGTGAAATTAGGAGTTTTTCTCTCCTGCTACACATGTGTAGGCTTAGCATTAAAGAGACAGACAGACAGAAGGAAAGAAAAAGATAAGCAGCGCTTTGAAAGCAGATGCACCTCAAGGCAATGTCCTTCAAAGAGTGTGTAGCACAAAGCATTTTGATTAAAAAGTCTTTAAGACAGAGACAATTATGGATATATATATATATATATATATATATATATCTATATATATATATATATAGATATATATATATATATATATATATATATATATATATATATATATATATATATATATATATATATATATATATATATATATGAGAGGTGATGCAGCTGATTCTCACATTTTGTAGTTTTGCACACACACACACACACACACACACACACACACACACACACACACACACACACACACACACACACACACACACACACACACACACACATGACCTTTCCCGTGTGAGCCTGTCAGTGGAGGTAACTTGACTCAAACAGGAAAGGATCTGTGAAACTACTTTAATTAAACTGTGATTAAAAAAAAAAAAAGTGAACTCTTTCTCTTTGAACATGACTCTCTCTGTTAAACTCCAACGTCAACAATGCATCTTTACACAATTGTGTCATAAGAGAGTGTTTACGGCCTGTATTATGATCTTTCCATCCATGATGTATTATATCTTTCCATCTGACTTGAGCATAATTCATAAACCCTAAGATTATCTGGTGCCAAACAGTTGTCAATCATGTCCTGGTCCTCAAAAACAACTGTCTCCAACCAGGTTAAGTATGCATAAGACAGCTCCTGCCAATGCCCCTCTCAAAGCCGTGCGCTAAACCCTCAGTGCTATTCTGAACTGCAGCTGTAAACAAATGCACGGAAAAGTTTGCAATAACCCAGCGTGGAATGTAACACATAAGCCGGCACCGTGGCCACCTGTCTTGCAAGTGATCCCGGACTCTGAACTCACATCAGAAGACTGGAGACCTCACAGTGGGTCATGCTTGGTTAACCGTCTATGGTCCATCTTGTGTGAAACAGCTCCACCTGTTGACTGATGACAGCTGGTGAATGGTCTGCTGTTGGCTATACTGTATATAATGTGAGGAATGCAACTGGAAAGTGCCCACATTTCAAGTGTGCACACTTTTGTTCTTGTTGTAAATGTATTGAAGGAAAGCTTGGAATCTGCTAATCAAATTGTTTTACCCATGAACGACAACTGTAGCTGCATTCACCAAGAACAGAAATAGTCTACAAATGTCTCGGCACAAACATATATTTACCCACTCAATTACAGGAGTAACACCTCCTTTGTCACACCCATTTACAACTGTGATGTATGCAGCAGGTGAGCTGCTGCAGCCGCTGTGTGTTTAACTGTAATCCTGCATTTTTAGATTGTTTAATGGTATTTAGTCTATAGATAAACTCAAGTCTAACTTTTTATGAGTGTGTTCAACATAATGCATTATTGAGGAACTACCTTCACTTTGGATGATAACTATTCCACTGCATTACCCAACTAAACCCTTTTTTCAAATACAACATGATTACAAGGAGAACAGACGTGCCAAATGATCAAAACTCCAACCCGGGTTGGTTGACAAAGTACGAGTGCTCGGGTTTAGTTTTAACCTTCATTCCTGTTTGCCACCGGTTTCCCTGAAGAGATGTGTCTGGCAGTGAGACACCAGGATGACTAAAAGCTGCCATAAGACGGAACGAACCATGTGCTTCTGATGATTTCTTATTGAGATTATGAAATGTGAACTTTGAAGTTGTAACATTAAGTCAAAGCATGACATCATGACATGCTCTGGCAGGCGTTGATGTCAGATGTTCTGCCACAGTGTTTAAAGTCGGTGAGCCCCAGTGGGTGGAAGTGATTTCACAAGATTGCCTGAATATAATGAGCTGATATATCTTTTGAGCAGATAAGATCTTTCCCTTAAAAATATCATTCTAATGATAGTTTTTCCCTTTTTCCTACAGGATACACAGAAGAGAATTGCTGTGAAGTGTAAGAAGCCGGAAAAGATAAGCTTGTGATTTATGTCACAATGCTGCACTGTGAAATATATGTTTATATATTTTAACCTGTCAAACTGCAGCGATGCTTGTTCTTCAAATATCTTTCTGCAGTAATATGACCCGGCCAGCCGATATTGTATTGCCAATTGACCTTATGATCTTTAACAAAGACCTCCCAGACAAGTGGAAGGCATCGAAATCCACTGTGTCTTTTTTACAGCCTCATGACCTGCTGTGCTGTTAATGTTAAATGCTTACAGATGAGTCTCATAAAATCCTTTTTAGCTACTTGGACTACAGATATCGGTGAGCTAGTTCATATTTGTTACACTTGTATTGCTCCAATCATTAGCAGGGGTTTTCTTTTTCAGTTCCCTTTTACGTGATAATAAGATATTTGAATATGACTATGAAATAACACACTTGCTGTGATGTAGCCTTTTATTGCATTTTCACATATATAAAATAAGAAATATTATAGTTTACATAGTTTAAACAGGCTTTCTATGTAACACATTGCTTCTGTTTAAACACAAAGCAAGGGTTTCCATGGAAAACACTTTTTTAAACACTTCCCATAAGAAGTTAACGGCACTGTGTCCCTTATTTCCCATCTTCCCTTACTGACTCATTAGGCCCCTGCTGCTTTATGAAACCTACATGTAAATACTCACAGCTGAGAGTTTTAAACTGAACCATATAACTTTCTAAAGTGCTCCCTTTAAATGTTCTCATCAATTGTGTGTACGGGGTTACGTGCAGTATTAAAAAGCAAATGTCTAATAAATACCTCATGGCCAAAAGCAAGGATGTAGAAATGGGTTTTGTCAAGAAAGGACATAAGAAAAGCGAAGACAGCCTGGTCTCACCCGCAGGGTGTCCCATACTGACGTTCGGGCAGCACAAGGCACCGTTTAGCGTCTTTATGAGGCGCACCGGGCTTTCAGCTATCTGCACTGTAAACCATCTGTGTCATTATGAGATGCTTAGAGCAACTGGAGTTGTTTTTAAGAGCGAGAAGTCCTCTAAGGACGGGTGGGATTGGTGATGGTGGTGGACGGGCCAAACAAACACGGGACTTTCACTCGTGGAGTCGGCATTCGTGGCCTCTGTTAGTTAACCTTTCGAAAAGTGATTTCCCTATATGAGGGTGTACTGGTCTTTGGACAAGGTTTTAATCAAATATTTAATGAACAAATATAGTGATGCCAGATAGCATGTTAAACAGTAAAGCCTGAGCTATAAAACTAAGTAATCCATTTCTACGTCTCCAAAACACACAACTCAATGACCAAAGCCAAACAAAACCAAATATATAGATGAAAAAGACAAAATGAGGCCAGAAATTGTGTTACCGAAACCGAACAACCTTATGAAACGGGTACAGGTGACGTTGTCATGCCACACATGACAACGTCACCTGTACCTGTTTCATAGTGTTGAGCATGTGCGGACATTCACGATATTTAAGTGCCACCAAAGTGCTACTTTCTTTATTCAAGGTATAGTTGGAAAAGAAGGAGCCAGGACAGCAAATAGTCGTGACTTTGTTAAGTGTTTAGCACGCAGTGACGGAGCTACAAGACGATTGGCAGAAGCCAATATGTCAAATCATATGCCTGTAATTGTGTGGACAAAAATACAACATCATTAGAAAGAAAGAAAACAAAAAGAAAGGGTGTGCACAAAATGTAAAAATAGGCCCATGTTTCTACCTAACCAGGTTTCTGAAATTTCAATGAAAACTCCAACATGAAAAACTAACTGTAAACCACATGTTGATATGCATGACTTGAAGTCTCATTCCTCTCACACACTTTCTCACACATATAGACACAGGTACATTTGGGTGTTTCAGTTAACCAGATGTGGTGCTGAATGCAGTGAGGTCCAATGGAACAGAACGGAATGTACAGTTGCTTTTGGACATAGTGGGACCTCTGTGCTGCTCGACTATCCCCAACCCTGTAGTGTTTAGATGGAAATACCTGTCTAAGTATGTGTGTGTGTGTGTGTGTAAACTGTATGTGCATGTGCATGATTGCTTGCATGCATACACAAGCAGACAATCCCTCCCTTTCATGTACACACAGCAGCACAGACATGTGCCCTTGCATATGACCCTTAGTGGCCTGTGAAAGGATTAAACCACAGCAGGGTGCTGTCAACCTATCCTCAGTGCCTAGTATGCACATGTGTGGGTGCACACACACACACACACACACACACACACACACTCACACAGTAGTTGTCATCCTGTCCTCCACCTCTGTAACCTCTTCCACGGGCTTGCAGATGTTTCCTGAGACCAAAGTCGATGGGAACTACTTATTTGATTGTATTGTCTATTCTATATCATCAATGAGTTGTTCTGTTAATTCCTTGTTTCGTGATGCATTGTCTGAACTCTGCATCACAGCCCATTCAACCCACTCAGCTTCACACATGATGACGGTGCCACCTAGAGGCACATTTGCATGCTCTTGATGAATGAGCCTGTACAGATTAGTTTCCTACAGAGCTGTGTTGCGAGCACAAAAGACACAATGCAGTGATCAAACTTTGATCACTTTTTGCATCATGGGATTAATGGGCAGCATTATGCAGAAACATATTATACTTTATGTTTCATAGAACGCTGCCCTTATGGCTTATTTATTTATATATTTTAATATTACATACAATTTCAAATCCATACGCAAAGTGAGACTACATGCAAAATTAGTAATTATCTGATTAATCACAAGATTACGTCTTTTATGTTTGTCCCATCAAACACATACCTCATACTGAGTTACCAAATTAGATGTCTGTCATTAGTCCTAATTTACCTCTTAATTCTAATTAGTAATTCAAGTCTGTCTCTCTCAAATGCATGCGTGGGCTACCACCCACACACACACATACACACACGCACACACACACACACACACACACACACACACACACACACACACACACGCACACACGCAAACAAACCCATAGCTTTCTTCCTTGTTCACTGTCTTTCTGGGCTCCAGAGATAGGATGACCCTCCTAGTGTATAACAATGTGTGTTGGAGCTAACAGCACCTCCGGGGGTTGCTGTTGTGTACGTGTGCGAGTGTGTGCTTGCGCGTGTGTGTGTGTGTGTGTGTGTGTTTTCATGCATCTCTCGGGGTACCCCAGCTGAAGCCAGCTGTATATCACAGCTATCTCCCATGTGTAACTTCAAAGTCATCGCATGCTCGGTTCAGGCTATTTATGACACAGTCACAGGAAGGACACGTGTGTTTATGCTGGGCTTTGTGTAACAAAACCTGGACATATATAACAAAAATACTGCGCACCTTCATACTGCGTATGTTCTTCTTTCAAGGATATCACGTCAGTACGTTTTCTCAGCAAGATTTGGATCTTAGAGGACTGAAGAGAAATCTCTGCGGCCCTGGACAGGCGAGGCCTTCATGCGTGCCATGCGTCCTTCACACAAGCAACAACTAAGATAACCGTGCTTTGAAAACAGTCTTGCCGCAGAGAATTGGACTTTCTTCATTGTCTGGCTTTGTTTTTCAGGTCTGCTTGCAAACTTTTGGACTTGTCATGACTTGGATCTGTAACTAAACATAATGCCAAGGGCTTTGCTTCTGTACAGACTGCATTTCCACAAGAACACAGGGGCAATTTGTCTGTCTTCATCTTCAGTTTTATTTACGTTGTTCTTTTCTTTCCCTTTCAGGATTGGATTGAGGTAGATTTGGTGAAGGGCAGTATTATCTTCTCGACTCAGGCCTAGATCTTATGTTGACCATACACTAATTAAAGGTACCCTGCAGAATGTTGGACCACTCGTAGCTCTACAAACTCCCTGTATTGTATGCATTGTGCACATGGGGGCACGTGTGGGATCAGGTGGGCGGCGTTTGATACATCGTGCCGGTTTCACGCTATTCTGCGGACCAACAGTTGGTGGCGGTAACGTGGTAGTAAAGTGCCAATGAACTTGGTGAAGAAGAAGACTGGTATCAAGTAATCAAGCATGTCGACAATGCAAGATATACAACATTTACATATTTGCAAATGTCTTTTGAAGATGGAAAGAAACACAATAACACATTGGTTAGACCTCAAGGATACACACTGTGTGGTTTGGTGAGACACATACATGTAAACATGACTTTTGCTGGTTTATAAGGAAATACGACAGGGCACCTTTTATGTCAGTGTCAAGAAGAGTTTACTTTAGTTTGGTGGCTGCACGGAATCCTGGATGTTTAGGGTGAAGTCACCTTTATAGTCTTCTATCTGAAAATATACTATTCATTTGCAACAGAAAATAGGTTTTGAGAATACATGATGCCACCCACATTTTGTTTAATCAACGTGAATATGCCAATGACTGTATATTTACTGAGAATGTACTTGATTAGTTTTCTTACACAAATATAGCAATACAATGTATGCAGATGTTCTGCATCTAAAGCCTAGTAACAGTTCTTATGCTTATTTGTAGGAACTTGCCAAAGGTTAGATAAAGGTGAGTAGATGCACAAGACAGAATGTTTTGTACCGTGATCCTCACCACATGTATGACTCAATAATGTTTCTTTCAAAACTATCAAACATAATTTCTCGGCGACAAGACTGTGCTTTTTGATACAAGCAGGCAGCAAGTGGGAGGCGTTGCATGATTTTGGGTGGTTGCAGTGTGTCCATGTTGAGCAATTTGCGACTTTGCAGTGGCCACACAGTGAAATATTTAAATGCAAATTATTTCTTTATTATCATTTATGATGGAAATATCATTATACAAAAAAAAAGAGCCTTGCACTAAACAGCATAACATTCATCGTTGGAGCATGTGCAAACTCAAAAACATCATACACACTATACTCTCAAGCTCGCACATTCACTCCCCCTCCCACCCTCTGTCTCTCCTTCTGTCTGTTCCTGTGTGACAGAGTCAGTAACACCACAGCAGGAGGTGAAAGAAGGAGCGCTGGAGGCAGGAAGAGAGAGGTGGAGGGAGGGAGATGGTGCAAAAGTGAAGCACACAATTACGCTTGACATTAGGCGAGAGCGCCGCAGAAAACGCGTGGCACCGCGAAACGGGAGAAGGGCCCGAATTTTCACTAAATGCTTCTGTATGTGCGACAGGGTTTGAGTCTCCCCTAATAACTGCGTGCACATGTGTGCCATTGTGCAAATAAGTGCCTGTGTGTTTGTGTGTGTGTGTGTGCGCACTGAGCGGGGTGCCAGGCAGCAGCAGCTGGGAAGGCCTTCCTCTGTTCTCCTGTCATCAATAAATGATCAGAGTGGGCCATCTGGAGAGAGGGAACCACGAACCACCAAGGACCTGGCACTGAACTAAAGACAGAGAAAAAGAGAGAGAATGTGTGGCTAGATGGAAGGGGACGGGGGAGAAAGAGGGAGAGATGGGACAGAGAGGGAGAGAGGGGGAAGAGAAGAAGAATGGAGTTACTGTAAAACTACACAGGATGGCAACAAAAAAGAAATCGTTGGAGTTTAACGAGCCTCGTATCTGTGTTCATGTGATTCTTCAAAATGTAAAGGTTCATGTAAATATGAGGGAAGAAAGCGGGTCCCTCTTTTCGAGACGATTTAGGACACACAGTAAGAACTGTACAAAGAGACAGACACGGATGCAAAGAAGAGAGGAAGACAGGAAATGCAGGGAGGAGAGGCAGGAGAGGATGCCGTGAGATGTCAGGAAACGCTGAGGGCAACCTCCTGATGTCGAGCCTACCGGCACGCACACATTTCCTGAGCTAAAATGGAGCAAAATATTGAAGACAGTTTGAAGCTTAATGTTGAACTACAATTTACCAGTGTGTTTCTAAACCAAACGTGATCCAACATTCACTTAGCTATTTATGCTGTAAACTAAATTGTGCCTTGCACTACATTCACCATTTGTTTTATTGTGCAAAGCACATCAAACTACAATACAACAGTTCTTGGAACCATCTGACACAAATAAGGTAAACATTGAATTCTCACCTAAACCAAAGAGGGGAATCTGATTTTTTCCCCAGACGTATGTATGTGATTTTTAATACCCATATATATTTTATCCAGTCACTATATTATTCATTCATTCATACATTCACTTATTCCCATTTAGGGTCACAGAGAGGCTATTGGCTATCTCAATAGCAGAAGGCAGGGAAACACATTCATGCAAATTCACACCTGTAGGCAATTTACTGCCCTCAGTTCCCCGTATGCATTTTAGTTTAACGGAGGGAGGACACTGGAGCACCCGAAGGAAACCCATGTTGATATATGACCAGCGCCATTTCAAGTGTAACATCTGGAGCCTTGTCTGGATCACCTGCAGCCACAGTATCAGCACCTGATATGAGGAAGCCCTCTCTGTCCATTCACAGCCAACACTCCTGAAGTCTTTATAACCACCTCCCTATTTTCCCTTACCTCCGATCCTCTGATTGAAGGACGACCCTGATCTGCCCACAGAGAGATAATAATATGCAAATAGACAAGGGTTTTCCTTTATCTCAACATTACAAAGTCAATTTTGTTCCGCAGAGTGTAGAATGACGCCACTATTTGGGTTTGGATCGGTTCCCCGTGGGGCTCGCTCTCACTTTGTACCCGTCGGCCGACAGAACGACTCCCGGGGAAATGAAAGGATTGATTTACGGCACAGAGGAAATGCATCAACCATTGTGCAAACACAACCGAGGGGCCTTCAGTTCTCCCTTAGCAACTCCAATTCAGCCAGCGCAAAAACCCCGGCACCGGGGTCACAGCGGGCGGGTGATCAGCTGCTCTACGGGGTGCCTCGGAAAACCGGCTCGGCCTTGGCTTACTTGAGTGTGAACAGTAACAGTCCGCTGGTAAAATCATAGTGAATCGTTCATTTAGTTGGCAGCAGGCAGTACATACTGATTGAGTATCTGGTGTGCAGTAGTATGCAATTTCAAACACAGCTGAGGGAGGGGTGCCATGAAACCGGCCCGCGGTTAGAGGAGTTATTTAGCCCGTGGCAAAGCAGTGTTATAAATGAGTGTGTCAAAAACCTGCAACGGCGGAGTGGTGCCGCTCACGTTAGCTAGCCACTCGTGCTCGTTAACTCCAGTTGAGTTTGGTTGTAAAGTCGCCCGATGCGGACAAGACGCCGGACTGTGAAGCCTCCCCGCTGTTTATTCAAAGTGTGTTAATATTTAGCTTGTTCCCTTCCATCAAATCGCACCACTCCCTTGGGTCCGCAGCAAAACACCCGCCAAGTGTGAAGTAGATCAGAGAGGCGGTTCTCCAGAGCTGGAAACGACACACAGGCAGAGATTTCTTGCTTTAGAAAGATGATTATTAATCGATGCGCGTAAGTGTCATTCTGCTCCACCGGCAACATTCAAAGCTGTTACACGCGTCTAACGCATGGGCACCAGGTGGGAAGTCATGTAATGATATGTTTTGACAGTTACCAGAGCTTTCACATTGTATTAGCACAAATGCTTCATCTAGTCTCCATAGCAACTGAGACAGATTTATCCGGGGGGGGCCTTACTTTTTTGGGGGGGTTCTGTAGTTCCATGTATGCTGGAAGCATGTGACGCATTCAGCACAAGGCATCTTTTACTGTACGCGTATTAACATAGTTACGTGTGTTTCTCACCATTATTTCACACTACTTTTTGTAGAATGAAATGCAAATTGCGGACATGGTGTCTGTTAATTAATACCACTTTTAGCTTTTGCCAGACAGCATGAAGCCATGAAACATTAAGACGGATGGCAAAACACAAAATAGTGCATTGTATCACATCTGGATTTAATCTGGATAAGGGAAACTTTAAATACATTTATTTTCATCTCGTTTTCTTCTTGTCAATCATTTATGAAGCGCTTTAAATTGGATTTAATTTGTTTGAAAGGTGGTATATAAATACAACTTAGTTGGTTGATTGAGTTGAAAGACAAAACTATTACATGTGATTATAATTTAGTGCAACCATAACATAAGTCCACATCAATACACAACATTTTAAAGAAACAATGTACCCTTGGTTTACAATGTATGACCATTATCAATAGTCACAGCTAATGTTTAACAAGTCAGTATTTAAATCTGTTCCTGATCTTTTTTCACATCATGAATAGGTATTTCCTTATCTGAGGATAATTCTAGGCCTATTTTGAAAGACGTGTTTAGCTTATTTAACTAAAGTCATGTATGCATATGCATTTTACATGAATACCATATTGTATATTCTTTCGCTTATTACTGTACTAATATATTCTTTTATATGCACATAATTTCATACATAATATAAAAGCACATGGCCAGACTTTAATGTTTTGATCATATTTTAATATTGAAATGTGTATATTTGTTCCCTACATTGTCATTTAACATAATAATTCTAAAGTGGTCTACCGCTTACCCTGGAGATAAAACACTAAATTAGGAATTCATATTAAACATCCCCAAGCTATACTTAACAGCGAACCTCTATCTACGTGTCTACGTGCTTGTATGTGTACAAGCGCGCCTCATTTGAATATGTACGGTCATTTCAGATTGAATCTTCCTCACCGTGTGACTAATTTGTGCTCCAATAAGTAGAATATTCCCCAGGCCATCTAACCTCGCCATTCTTAGGTTCTGAATACGCTTTTATAATTCTTAGATGCTAAAGCTGTGTGCGATGATTAGCCGCTGTAATTAAATTAACCTATTAGAGATCAGTCGGGGAAAGCCAAGTATAGGTGAGCTGCACAGCACGCAACAAGCAATTTGAGATTTTGGGCGGTACAAAATAAACTGACTTGAATTGAACTCCAACAATTTATGACATAAACAAAAAATAGAAGCATGTATGAAGTATGGCTATACATATTCCGTAAAGGTCCATGCAGAGTCCACACCATTCAGTGCCCCTCGTGTTGATACAGACCAACCGAGGCCCCCTTGGCGTACGTATGAGACGCTTAGGCTTTTTAATGAACTCCAATGTAAACTCATCCGCGTCATTATTAGACGGTCAGAGGAACTGACAGTAAAACGAGCAAGACAGTCCGATAGGGCGAGGGGGAGGGATGGTTGGATGTCTTCTTTCACTTACTTATTTAAAATAACTTCCAGAATCACGCAACACCAGTTGCATACATGTCATGGAAAGAGCTTAACTATCTATAACCAATGGCTGTAAGTCAATCGCTTTTGCATTCAGGCAGATGATCCAATGTTGTAACTTCAGAAACAATGGAGCAGACATTTACTATTTTCTCAAAATCATTTTTTTTCTACATCAGATACATGGATTCAAAATGGTGTCTTTCCACTAAAGATACAACCTCTCCCTCATTCACACTCTCTCTCACACACACACACATACACACACAGCACAGTAGTCTGGCACTTATCCAGGTAGCAGCAGTGACATGATGAGTTGTCTTCATCTCTTCGTCTCCAGATTGGGTAATACAAAGACAGACCACTGGGGATAACGCTTCACATCATTTAATCCTCTGTGGCTACTTAACCTTTCATTGCTACTCCGTACCATGTGGGTGGGACATTGTAAAGCCCTCACCTTGTACTCAGGTACAAGAGCCAGGCACAGACACAGAGGGGACATCGGATGAAGTAGACGACGTATCTGAGCCTTGGCACTAATCCTAAAAAAACATGCGGTATAGTAAATGGGCCAATTGTCTTGGCTTAGGGCAACTAAAGCAGAGGAATTTTGGCTGAATGCTAAAGTATGACCACAAGGTGAACGTTGTGTTTTATGTGATGTTTACACAATTGTTAGTTGTTCCCACCACGTGCCATTTAATGCAAAGGAAAGCATTGATGCCTCTTCCTCATCACCCAGAGCTCTCGTCATCCACCTCTCATTGCACTCATCGTCAACACACTTCAGTAACACGTCATAAGTACCAGCAAGAGTCATAAATACCCTCTCAGCAGGAGGGTCATCTGAACTGTATGTTTATGAGTGACTGCATGCGACCTCAATAATATAATTTATTAATCACGTGAACTCAGAGCTTTCCAAACTATTCGCTGCAGCAGTGCCACTTGTAAGGTTTGAGAAACTCTTTTAACAATGTTGTGCTGAAGGTATCATGTCTCCTTTTCTTTTTCCGCGGGTGTTTTTTTCCCCTTCTCTCACCTTGCTGCTTGTGATCACTGACAGAGAGTGCTTTTTGAGTATTCACATGTGCGAGAGACCACCTGCCGAGAGAGCTGCTGTCGACAGCTTCACACACATGCACACAGACGCACATCTTAGAATGCCTGTGATGTAACCTCTACCCCTCCTTGTCAAGGAAAAGTATTTTATATAAATGTTTATGCAGGACAGAGAGGGTTACCACCACCTCCTGTTTTCCCTTCTCTTTTAGCAGAAAGCAAAATCCAGGACATTTGGAGTAAATCAAACAGCTTCAGATGTTTATTTCGGTACTCTGTGTTCACAGGGGTGTTTGGTAGACTTTCAAATAGTCTTTGATTAGATACTTTATTTTTTTTTAAGTCTGAATATGACAATTTGTACAGTGCTTCCATAGATAAAGGCGTCATTTGTCACGATCAACAGATTTGTCTTTCAGTCAACTTTTATATCTATCAAGGTTAGCGAGTGGTTTATCGCACAATAATGTGTCATAGTTTGTGTCATAGTTATCCATCAGGCCGTTCTAAAACGGACATCCGAGCATGCTGAGGTTGCATTTACACCAGATCAGGCTTAGTGGCTACAATTCCAACCCTCCCATGATGTTGAGTCGGGGCGGTGCTTTTGGGTTGAGATGGTTGGCGTCACACAGCGGCTTTGTGGCGGGAAAACAACAAAGTTGAAACTGAATCATATTTCGAAGAAACACAATTCGAAGTAACAATCATGTCACCAGAGATCCAGAGCTGAACAACCCAGCCATGAGGAAACAATAAGACAATAATTGCTGTGCAGTCGCATTGCGTTTATCGGCCATTAACCCTAGAACACTAACGTTACAGATAGTAACACCATCACTAACGTCAGGGATATTTTACCCAATATTATGCACCTGATTAAAAAGACACAAAAAATACAAAGCAAATTAAAGTACTCTTCTTTTATTTTACCCTGTAGAACTTCTCATAAAATGAAAAACAGGTATCATGGGGGCACCCTGAAAAAAGGCTCAAAATCTTCAATCAAATCTGATTCAAGTCCTGGTACATGTGAGTCTTGTCCGATGAAGAAACAGCCTCCCTGCAATGGTAATATCCACCCGAAAATACCAGGGATGGGAGCAGGGAGACACGCCCACCTTCGATAACGTCAGTGAGCACCCTGAAGCTACACAAGGACCCACGCAACTCAGACAAAAGCAACACAATGAAAATGGCGTAACCACAATCGCACGGGGAAAAAAATCACCTGACGTTACTGTTCTAGGGTTAAGTGACACAACCACACTGCCCCACAATCCTGTGCTGCAACGCCAACAGTGTTTTGGTGAATGTAGCCTTCCAGTTGCCGACACTGGAGTTCGGTAAACCCAACAACTAGAGGAGCACTAGCAGGCTGCATGACGAGCCCGTCATCCTTTAAGACGCAGTAAGCTGAAACTCAATGGACACCATGTCAAGCTGGAGGTCACTAATGGGGCATTTAACCTCCTGTATCCGGTTCCAAGGGTGATGAGAACAACTTTCAATGACTTTTTTCCACTTGTGTTTCCCCAGAATCATCACACATTGTGGAACATATCGACAGTATAATAGTTAATGCGTATAGCAACACTCCTGGAGGCAGAAGGGTGCACCGCATGTGACTGTGGAGCAGTTAGCATCTCCTTTTGTTGCGCACAATGCACATTTCGGGAACACTGATTATAGGGGGTGTTCTTCTCTCGAGAGGGAATCTTCTAGACAGGTAATGAAAACAGAACACATAGGTCTTGGAAATATACTGTACCTCGAGGCTGCCATCATGTTGGGTTGTATGGAAATTCACAACAGCGATGCATCTTTGTGAGTGGATATGCTCACAAACATGTCAACAGACACATGACTTTACAGACCCTCACTGCCCGAAGCCTGGAACCAGCATCCTCACCTTGAGAAAATGCAAACTCGGTGATTCTAATGTCGGAGTGATACACTTTCTAGTATCTTCCATGCAATATAGACCACAATTACCGGGTCTGCCACCAAGGGGGCATCCATTGCAACAGACAAAGCCTCACTCAGGAGAGCATTTGCTTGACATCCAACCATGAATCAAACCATGTATTTATGTATTCACCATATTCTGTTCATCCTCTTCAACAAACACTTGGTCACTTTATTCACTGTGGACACTTTAATCGTACTCACCTGGTGCAATATAAATGTTTAAGTACTTTTATATACTCTTATTCCGTCTGTATATTTAATTGAAAATTGATACTGTATTCTTCTTACTGTTTTATTACTGTTTATTGTTATTTTATTTATATTACTTGATTGTTCTACCATGTGTCTCTATTGTGTGCAAAGCTGCTGTAATCCCGCAATTTCCCCACTGAGGGACTAATAAAGGATTATCTTATTTTATCTTAAAGACTGGACAATAAACTCACAGTTCTCCACAATTACTCGTGTTTGTTGTAGTCATTTTACTGAGCAAGTTTTTGTGACGTATAATAATTCATGGTATAATTCAGTACATGCATTTTCTTTTAAGCCATGGTCCCCACGATAATCGTTAAAGACATGTGGCCTGTGATGTAAATGAGGCAAAATAAAAAAATTAATTAATGAATAGTAATAAAACAGCCATCTTTGCTATGGTTTTGTTTTTAATAAGTTATCCATGATTGTGTACAGTATGTCTTTCATTTTCTTGACATTTAGCCAACTGTCTCAAGCTTGATGGGCCATGAAGACGGAGTAACAAGCACAATAATGTCCCTGTTTTTCATCCCCCTCCTCCTCTCCTCTCCTCCCTCCCTCCCTCCTCTTTCTTTCTCATTCTTTATTTGCGGCGTATATTTTCACTGTTAAATGGAATTATGATCAAAGAGTTTGTGGCTGCGTATTGTGTATCCTAACGTTAGTCACACATCAGTGAGTTGAATTTTGATCTGCCTGGAGCGTCGCAGACTAAAAAGCAAGGCAGACAGAGGGAGGGAGCAAGGAAGTGGAAGAAGGGGAGGGGGAAATAAAGAAAGCGAAAAATAGGAAGCATGGAAGAGAGCGAAAACAATGTACTCTTGGTGCCAGGATATTTTTCTTTATGCATATCACTGCCTCTCTCTACCACTCCCCCCCTCTCTCTCTTGCCATCTTTTTTTTCTTTCTCTCTCTGTCTCCCTTGAAGCTTGTCAGTAAGAGCCTTGGCTGCCACCGAGGGAATTGGAGGGTATAGGATGTGTGTAGCGCAGTGGAGGGAGGGTAACAGACAGAGGGAAAGTGAGATGAAGAGAACGAGAGAGTGGAAGAGTCACAGGTGGGTTGAATAATGAGGTAATGTAATAATGCTTGTCTTCTCTTTGTGATGACAGCACTGAAAAATATCCCCACAAATTCTAAAATGTGCAAATTTTCCACTGTCACATGTCAAATCCATATATACATTTAGATGTGTGTATGCAGCCGTAGATCCAGTACTGAAAACGTTTATTAACATAATAAAAAAAGCTAACCATAATTATATCTTTTATACCCAGTTTATGTTGTACTCACAAAACTGAAAATGTTCATAATCACCCAATATTACTTATATTAGTTTATTTTTTTCTCGTAAAGTGTCTTGCCTCCCACACACCCGTAGTGATACGGAGATGATGACAAACCACACATGCTCTAAATACACAGATGGGAAACTAAAGCTGCTTTTTTTCCTCCAGAATTTCCATCAAGTGCACTGTTTTAAAGATATTACATTTCTGCAGGGCACTGGAAATATTCAAATCAACAATTTCTGTGTGCAGTCCATGAAAAAAAACCTAAAAACTAAAAACCCAAAGCGTGGTTGTCTGTAGACCCAATACTACTGTGTTGAATATGAGTTGATTCTTGACAGGAAGTCTTTTTGATCCATTGTCTGTTTGGTGATTTGTTTCTGTTGTATTTATTCTTGACAACTTTCTCCCTCACTGACACAGCAGATACTCCAAATGCTCACTTCTTGTCATTTGAGGGATTCAAGGGCTGATATGTTACATCAGAAAACCCAAAGCTGTCAACAAGCTTATGCTTATACAATAAAGGCTTGCTAAAAATAGTTATTTGCAGTACTCGCGATGACTAACGGTACAATTTGTTTTCATATCACTACAGCAACCGATGCACTATAGCATGCAAGTTCACACACGCTCACATATATCACTTCACCTCTGCTTAACTCACCTTACATTCTCGAGCCCCCAGAG
This sequence comes from Taurulus bubalis, assembly GCF_910589615.1. NCBI lineage: Eukaryota > Metazoa > Chordata > Actinopteri > Perciformes > Cottidae > Taurulus > Taurulus bubalis. The sequence continues at coordinate 23,389,707 of NC_136600.1, forward strand.
GTTTGATGTTGAACCCCTCGCGAAGTCATTAGTTTGCAAAAGCCTGTACAGTGTGCAAGGTTTTGCATGTGAGTGTGTGTGTGAATTGATATGGACATAACTACTGAATAATGAGTGATGGAGAGATATTTGAGAGATGGGGATGATGACAGGTGGTGTATACTTGCTGTTGTGGGGGGTTGTTTTCAGTAAATTTATTTGGCTTTTGCTGGAACATCTTCCAAAGACCATGACCCTGCCCAGGACCCGTCCATCTCTCTTCTCAAGAGGGTCTGGAGGTCGAGGCCTGGGGAAGATAATTGAGAGCCATAACACAGGAAGACAAACACAGAAATGCCAAGACAGTTACAACTGTAGTTTACCATGGCTGACCATATATACCACACACCAACAATGCATGGATTAAAATAATGATCCATGAATTAACAGAAATTGCAAATATTGTGACAATTGAAGTGATTTTTATTTATTTGTTTCAGACAAAATACTTCTTTCAATATTTAAGGATACCTCATATTCAGCAGATCAAGTCAAATAAAGGTATACGATAATGTTTCTGTTGCAGGCTAGAAGGCTGTACACATATTTGGAACAGTCCAACCCATCACAAGCAGGCAGACATCTCTTGCCTCATTGAAGCAGTACTGACCGGGCCAACCATCAGTGACACAACTACAGCACACATGGGATCTACGCGTCTGTCCTAAGAGAAGAGAGTTCAGGGGTCTTGGCTCTGGGAAAAAATAATTGGGGAGCAGACAGACAGGCCATCGCCAAGCCGGGACCAGATTCATCCAAGTTGCAGTCCGACAGACAGACATAAACTAGGCAGTTAGTGAGTCCAGTGAGGCCAGAGCAGCACTGACCAGGGCAACCAGGATGTTGACATGTTTTCACACCCAGAATGCATCAGGGGATGTATGAGGGTTCTGCTGCGAGACAGAGATGTGGAGCTGCTCTGAAGAGGGCTGGTCTTTCAATCCATGGCCTGTCACTCTGTCGTTTTACACAAAAACCCTGTTAAAAAAGGAAGCATTTAATGAAACAAACGCATGAATAGATGTATACTTTTCAACGTTTGATGACTTAAATTAACAACAATTTGATTGTAAAGACGAGGAAATATATTTGAAACTATCCCTTTAACTATCAGCCCTTATAAAAACCGCCGGCCTATTAATATACAGGAGAACAGATTAATGGAAGTCATTAGGAGCCTCCTTATTTAGATTCTGTGGCCCAAAGCCAATGTGCACGCACAGCAGCCAAAGCAGCAGCAACTGACCGAGCTGCCGGATGAGATGCCCTCACCGTGCCGTCACATCCACGGCTCACTGGGGACACGTGGGACAGCCGGAGCAGACGAGGTGAGAGCCTCAGTTCTCGGTGCTGAGACAGATACAGTAATTGCCCAACAGACAGAGACAGACTGCAAAACCTGCCCAACACAGATTCAACGAGGGTACTGTTACATTTAAAGAAGTCCCACATCCCACAATGCATCTATCCTGCATTGTACACAATGGGAAAAATATTAGCGACAGACTAAAAACCAAAACAGAGAGTAAGCAATGGTGCAACTTGCATTTGATGTAATGCAGTTAGTCACTCAAATCCAAAAAGTCATCAACACAGGTGCATTTGTCACATTTTCAAATATTCAAATATCTAGATTGCCATGCAGTACTGTGCAGACAATCATGGTCTGCAGCGGATGAATGATTATTTATTTTTTTGACACATGAATTCTCCATCTAGTGCCGTCATCATGTTTACATTTAAACTGTGAACAGACACCTTTCCAATGGAAGATCATTTACAGATCGCGCTGTTTGCAACCGACATCTTCATCAAGTGCGGGAGATGTGTTCAATCGAAGCTTTCAAAACATTTCTCCACATTTGGACCCTTCTTTCTGTGATGAGAACACTGGACACTCTTATTAATGTCCTTTTGAAAAGCACGCACAAATATATAGCAACGGAGATTTGGTCCAGGTTTGCACATTAGTGTGTTTTATTGTGTGTGTTTGCGTGCGTGTGTGTAGTAGTATAGTGTGTATGTGTTATTGGCCCTAGGGAGTCCGACTCAGACCAAATTACCTGTCAGGGGTTGACATCACCTACCCCCCAGCCCACCATACACAGAGGACAACTGGGCCCTGCTCCAAGGCTCCTGAGATCTGTCAGCTCAACTAGCCTCTCCTCCGTCCTCTCTCCATCTATCTGAATATGCGTTACTTCTTTCTTCTTCCCCCTCTTCTTGCATTTCCTTCTTTCTGTGATAGTATAAGGTCAGGAAAGATGCCCAATGTCTCCCTCTGGTGCTGGTTGTTATTGCAGCCTGATGACCGTACACTATGCCCACACACACACACACATGTTAGACATATAAATGCTGGTGTCTCTTTCTGTCACACACACCTGGAGGTAGATGTGTCAGTGGTCTTTGTATCCCTGGGTCCGAAGGCCCCTGGCTGTCTCTCATCATGCCACTATCGCCACTTGTGAATGGATGCCCCCAACACCCAGATACTCTTTCAGACACCGAGACACGCCACAAATTGCCCCCCAAACACACACACACACACACACACACACACACACACACACACACACACACACACACACACACACACACACACAATTGAAAATGAATGTCACCCATAAGCATAATATCCACACAGGATGATACACAGTTCTCTCTCTCTCTCTCTCTCTCTCTCTCTCTCTCTCTCTCTCTCTCTCTCTCACACACACACACACACACTATATGAACCCCCCCCCCCCCCCGACCCAAATTCACCAGAGAGTGAGAAAATGTCTGATTGGGCTGCACTTGTCAAAACAGCAGTTGGAGGCATGGAATGAAGCTGAATGTTCTCAAGACTGTTTTCTCAAGGTCACCAATATTTCAACTCGACCTCCTACAGGGAGAAGACTGACTACTGACTACTGACTGAGCACATACACGATGTGATATGTATAATGCATTGTTAACACTATGGGCCAAAGCTGAGTACAACTGCTTGTCTGCAACAATGTTTTGCAACCCGGAGCCTAAGAGTTGAATGTTTTCATGACAACCTAAAAACTACACTATGAAAACCATCTGCTGTATTAACGGTTGCTGTAAAGTCAATCATTTAAAGTAGCATGTCAGAATGGAAAGTAATTCTAGTGAACCGCTCACTATGTCCAACACGTATCCACTACTTCTGTGAATAAATAAATAAATCCAACATAGACATCTCGTGCCAATTGTTGGCATTTTACTAGACCATCCTCGTGGCCCTATGACGATGCTTTAAAAAAAGTTACGCAATTACATATGTTATATGAGGGGCGGGGAATCTTTAATGATATTTTTGATGAATCCATGCTGATCACTGAAATGAGTTTTATGTGAGAAGGTTTGGAAGGAGAATAATAAGGCATCCGCTAATAGTATGTCTCTTTTAATTAATCAAACCTTTCCATAAACGAAAACACGTCTGAAAAAGTTGCAACATGTGAAACTCGAGTGAAACCGCCTTAAAAAGAGGGAGATAGACCAGAGGATAACAAACACCTAAGCTTAATGGGGGATTTTTTTGCAACACCACTGATATTGCCTGATAAATCAACTCCTGCATGCACACAGAAATGCATCATCTGATTTATCCAACCACCGTGAAAGACTGAAATTGCTTTTTTTCTTCCCTATATGACAACACTCCTGCTCCATGTTGAAGGGCTTCTTTTAAGACCTCGGAGCTTCAAACCAGTTTTTCCATGTGTCAGGATTTCTATTCATTTGCCGTCCAGGCATGTAAAACCACCGCAGGCTCACCTACATGTAAATGCTCCCAGTACAAGACGACGTAAACCCATTTTCGGGCAGGGACAGCTGGACTTAAAGTTATTTAGTGATGCTGTCAGGCGATTTATTCCTACTTGGTCCAATTTACATGGAGCTTTCTCCGTCTTGAGCTACGCGGCTTCCTTGTTGAGATTGAATGTGTGTGGGGAAGATCCGTCCTTTTAAGCAGACTGGAGTTTCAGCATTGAGTCTGAGATTGACTAGCTGTCACCAGATATTGATTTCCTCTCGCCTACTTAGTTCATAGCAATAAGCCAAGGGTAAATCCCAGGGTACCACACAGTTCCTGCATGGACAGGAGCCTGCAATTCACTAATGGAGTGTTTTGCTCTTATTTTTATCCTGTGATGTAAAAATCCATGTTACTAGGTAACTTTGAAAAATTGTCCCAGCACTTAAAAAACTCAAAACACGATTTTTCAGCTTGATATCGACTTTCTAAATGTTAAACTGGGGTTAAAACGAAGTGAGAAAGATGTACATCAATGTGTTCTTTTCTCTCTTAAAAAAGAACACGCATGTCAGTCAGCCACACGAAGAAGCTATATGGCCCAAAGCAGATCATTCATGAACAATTAAAGGTTTACTATTAAAATGCCATCAAGAAAAAAAACAGACATGCAAGTTCCTGAATTATGATGTTGTGGCATTCATCAGCTGATTAGTGGTAATGATCGTTACGATCGCGGTGCTTAATCAGCTCGCTGAAAGAATAATGAGAGGGCGCTTGTTAGAAAGCCAAACACCTGCAAGGGCAGACGCCTTGTTTCCGTGTGTGTGTGTGTGTGTGTGTGTAGGTTTGGTGTGCGTGCATGGTTGGATGTGGTCCAAGTGGAGTACTAATACCTGCACTCGTTGCCACTCTAATAAGAGAATCTGGCACAGACATCGCTGCTCATCACCCACAGCAGAATAACACATCTCTGCGGCATTCATTGCTTCTTTTTCTCTCCACTGCCATGTTCTCTCCGGCTTTTTCTTTCCTTTTTCCTTTGATTTGTATAATCTTCACGCTATAACTTTCTCGAGATTACATTTCTCTCTTCAAAACAAGCAAACAAACTTTTTTCCACTAAAACCCATAGAACAGAACAGAAATGTCCTCAAGTAAATGGGCAAGAAAGGATTGCGATAACTCAACACTGTGTATGTAACGTAAATATTTGACTTTTTATTGAGCAGACAAATACGTAAAGCTGGCACACATCACTAAATGTATTTGAATTCCGCATCACAATATAGTTAACCTTTAAGAAGCTTGCAATATTACATTTTCTTCCAATATTTTGTTCATCCACGTCAACATAAATGAAGGTTGGACAAACATTACTTTCAGTTTATCACGCCAAAAACTACACCCTCCACAACCACCTAGAAAGAGACAGATAGCTTCACTAGACAAAGAGACAAATAGCAAACTACCTTGTTTTCACTGTTGTGGCAGCTCTGCAGGAGGGCAATATTTTGTCCTGCCAGTGTGAGCCGAGATAACAAATACATCCAGTACTGTGTGTGTGTGTGTGTGTGTGTATGCACAATAAGTGAGTGTAATATGTGAGTGCAGTGGAGGGTGATTTGTGTGTTTGTGTGGTGGCGAGATAGTTATGTATGCAGGACTCCTAAGTCAGATCAAATAGATGTCTCACACCCTCCAGATCTCTTTGGCCTAAGCTGAGTCGTCTTTATCTATGGCGACCAGCGATGCCCAGGGAGAGACACACAACTAGCTCTTCACTTACAATTACATCTTGGAAACTGGGATTTCCCAATATTTGCCATATACAGTTCAGCCTAGTGAACATTTTATTGTGTGTTATTGTTGTTGTGATGTTTTTTTTTTACTTCATTAAAATTACATACACATTAATTTGGCCGAGATTTAAAAACACCCCTAAGCTCCAATTTAACAACTTGCTATGTGTTTCACTGTCGGTCATTGGATTGGAGGGTTGTTGGCACATAGTTTCCTAAGGAAAACCCCTTTTCTGCATTGTTTCCCAGTGAATGTCACACTGGATTAGGGGCAAAGCAGAGGGACAGTGGAGGGTGAAGGGGTGCGCTTGACGTGCATCATGGGTCGGGGCAGGCAGACCCCCTGCCGGGTGGCCTCGGCTGTCGAAACCTTTAATTATAGCTTCATTGACAAGGTTGCAGATGGTCCAGCTGAAGAGGGATTAAAGACACAGGACAGCACACGTCCTCCAAAAAATATATCTCCATCCTTTTCTGCATGTGCCTTTCTTTCTTCTCCCCTCCCAATATCCTTTATCCTTCAATACAACTGCATGTGACCCTTTCGCAACCAGCATTCTGCAGAAAATTATAGGTCAAAATGTAACTCATAAACTGTAATTGTATTAAGTATTTGCATCCCATTCCATCCTTATCTGATGTAAATGAAAATAAATAAATAAAGATCCTACAGTAATACACCACCTTGCATTCATGCTCCTGAAAGCCCCTCTTACCCTCATTCACACAAACACAAGTTGTGCTTTTTTTCGTCTGTGAGATGGATGATGAAAGAAAAAGCTCTCGGTAATTGACGTCATTACCATGCATCACCTGTCACTGCCTCACTAAATGCACAGGGACAGAGATTCACCTAAATGGCAGCGAGGAAGAGTCTGTCTCAGGAAAAGGTGAAACTACACAATGGAGTGCTCTTAGGTAATGGCATGCATTTGTACCTTCAAGCCACACACACAGACGTGTGTCAGGACAGAGAAAGAATGAAGTACAGCAGGCAATAAAAGGAGGAAGAGAAAGACACAGGACAGAAAGAGAGAGAGGGAATGCTAATGAGAAGAGAGCAATCATTTATTCAAGTGATTGCATAGATGAGGGATAATTTATTATGAATGTGTGCCTAGCTTCCTTTGACTTAGATGCATTAGCTTTGCCCCACAACTGTTCCTCAATAGATCTCAGGAATCGCAATTTTGTCCCCCAGTATCATGCAAATGACTGACTGTTGGCCGGCTCCTCATTCATAGATTGTGTTCAGTGGCCCCTCGCCAAACCATTGTCCCATAATGAATGACTCATTCCCAGTGCTTTGCTCCAGTAAGGTTACTGCTGTTTACAACTCAAACCTCGAAGGGACGAGAGGAGCGAAGCCAAACTAAATGTATTTACAAGAATCATAAAACGTGCATTAAGGATTTCAAAAACTTTTACCCATGTAGATGTTCCATAATAATAATGGCGGTAATACTAAAAGTAACATTCAATTCACAGACTGGGAGAGCAAACGTATTGTCAGGACGTCACTTATCATCTGCACATAATGGACAACTCTGAGTAATAAACACAGCATTCACTCAACACAAATGAATTTGTGAAGCAGTTTATGAAATGATGCATCCAAGCAAATTGAATTATACCATCTGTGGTTTATGTGGTTTTAAGCCTCAAGGGACAGCTTAGATTGCTGTTGACATGTAGCCATTATGGTAGCTACAGTATGTCTGTATCGCTTTGTGTTCAAACATCTAAATGCATTAACACATGCACATACAAATATGGCTTTATATATTAAGCATGTAGGCTTTGTTTTCCTCAGTGGCATTCAACATCACAAACATACAAGCACAACTTGGTAAAATGGCCGTATGTGTGTATGCCAATGCATTTGTGATGTCGAGATACACATTTTCTCTCTCTTCGAAAGAAAAAAATAAACTTTCATTGTATATTTTCTCCCAAATTGATGCCATGTGCTTCACGTATGTGGTCAGTGTTGCCCCACATATTTGCAGAATCTCACCGGATTAAACAACATGCCGCCTACAATGGGAAACGGTCCAAGCCGAAATCAAATCTGCCCCTCTGAATAAATATCATCTTGCCGTCTGACGCACATCCCTCCAAGATAACCTGTCTGCTGAACGCAGCTGCTTGACACACATACACACGCGCACACACACACAAAGAAAGTTGTTGCCTCTATTTGCATGCACACACACACACACACACACACACACACACATACACATATGCGCGCGTGCGGATCCAAGCTGGGTGGAAACATCAGCTTTGGACATGACAGGAATGCAGACAGACAGCCATGTGTAAAAATGCCTATCCATCCATCCATTCACCCATCCACTTATCCAACCATCCATTTGTTCATCCGTCCATCTGTCTGCCAATTCGTTTATCGGTCCATCGATCCCCCCATCCATCTGTCTGCTCATCCATCCATCAAACGTGGTTTAGAATTAAGGTCTGAGGCAGCAGCTCCAACATAGAGGCCTGGATGATGTGGAGGGCTCTTGGAAGAGAATACGGTGAATTCGTTAAGGGTATTGACAATTTAGAAGTGACTGCCATGTCTTAATTGCTGTAATGATTGACACTGGGTTGCTATGTTAATTCCACACTGTTCATATTAGATGTTTCAGATGTCAAAATGTGTGGCTTAGTCATGAGGAGAAGTACTATTAGTGGAGTCAAAGAAAGAGGAAGGAAATGGAAGGAGAATACATAACAAATCATTTTAGGTTACGAGCCAGGGTTACACATTTGGAGATATCAAGAACTGGACTGATGCCCCTCCAGTATTTATTATAGTTGCAGTTTCCAAATACAATTGAGTAATTTGTTGGCTTGTTTTTACTTCTGAAATCATTTTGAAACCATAATATTCTGGCCACAAACAGCCAGTGGATGAGTTGTCTAAATGCCAGTATGGCTATTTGAGGTAATAGCAGCACAGGCTGCATGCAACCGATCAGACTGATTAAAGACAATTACAAGGGACTCCTCTAGCTCTGATGTTCATTGAAACTGTGTTTCTGGTCCTGCCTCTGTACGGCCATGGGGGCAATACAAAGATAAGATCACCACCTATTTTACCTCTTTCACCTCAGCTCTTGGTGTTCATCTCCGTGTGTTCTCCTCTGTCCATTGGCAATTTAGTTTCCCATACACAGTGAACTTGTCTATTAATTTGTCCTATAATCCATTGGGAACACAACTGTGATTTGATTTTTGATTTAATTCCACTGGAGCTCAAATGCAGACCAACACAACAACATTGCAGCAGATGTGCCTTGATCGAACATTATCATCCGAGCTGATTTATTAGGTCTCCTGTTAAGATAACACACACGTCTCATGGGACGGAGCCCAAACATCAGGTATTCTCCCAGGTAGCCGAGGGGCTGCGACCTGATGTATCTACTGTCAACATGAAATGTATTTCTTTCATCGCTATTAATAATTACTGCCATTAAAGAAGTAAATGTGTCAAGGTTTACTAAATAGCCATACACATTTTTATTTACTTATAAGGGTATATATATATATATATATATATATATATATATATATATATATATATATATATATATATATATATATATATATTTTTTTTTTTTTTTTAAGAAAAAAATGTTTTACAGTACAAAGTACAAGATAACATGTTTGGACTAGAATTTAAATTCCAAAATAATTTAATTTGATATAGAGGAGAACACTATAAATTCTTGGGTTTGCAGTCTAATACTGATGCTTTTTCACATTTTTGGGCTGATAATAAAAGTCTTGAAGTGGAAAAGCTTGTCTGTTTAAAAGCAAACAGATCGGATGCAGTCAATCCCCACTCTGTTGACTTTGTGTGTCACATTTTTTGGATTGCAGTGTTTGGCTTTACAAACCTGTTTGTAACCAATATTTTTTATGTGACCTCCCTAATCCTGAATTAGGGAGGTCACATAAAAAACATTGGTTACAAACAGGTTTGTAAAGCCAAACACTGCAATCCAAAAAATGCAGCATGTTAACAGTCTTAGACATTTTAACTGAGATGAACTATGGTGCCGACACCATTCATAGACAGACCAGCATTAGCACCCTTGACAGGAGCCATTAAGAATCAGACATGTTCAGCCATGGCCCATGTACACACACACACACACACACACACACACACACACACACACACACACACACACACACACACACACACTCGCAAACACAAATGTATGCGGCACACATGAAATATATGTGCAAAATCAGTGTGTATATGTGTCTACAATAAAATATTTGTACACTTAAACATCTTGTAAACTCATGCACACACCTCACATACATACGCACATCTAACCTGTCCACAACCAAGGTCAGGCCACTGCAATATAGATGAGCATATTTGATCAAACTGGGAGAGGTTATGCAAATAGGATTCACGCAATTAAACCAAATTCATGCATAATAGATAAAGCCTCTGTACTCTGCACTGGTCTGCCTGTGTGTGTGTGTGTGTGTGTGTGTGTGTGTGTGTGTGTGTGTGTGTGTGTGTGTGTGTGTGTGTGTGTGTGTGTGTGTGTGTGTGTGTGCACGTGTCTGCATGTCTGCCTGCTTGCAGTTGTATATATGTGGGGCAAACAGGGGTGTGACCACTTGCTCCAAGTTTGGTTTGACATGTTGGATGAATCATTTGTGAAACTATCATAAACGACACAGAGAATGACATTGAAAGCTACGTAGCATATCGTTCTACTGCGGGTAGATTCCAAATCAAACAGATGAAACGGACTAAAGATGCTCGCTTTATCAATCAATTAATATCGTTTAATATGCATTTCCTTTAAACATATGCTCACAGGAGGCCATGAGCTGTGCTTAATCAGTGGGAAATACATTTTAATACAGTGAATAAAGTAAATAAGTATATTTTTAAGTTGTTTTCTTCTGAACAGACCACACGAAACCCAAGGTTCCTCTCCAGGTGCTTTACATTCTCCTCATGCTAGGATGGGTGAAATGCATTGGTCAAATGTCATGAGGGTATTCAAATGACGATTGTTTTAAAGTTATTTATTTATCAATTAGTTTAGGATTGTGTGCATTCATTTAGTGAAGTGAGTTTGTGTTCAGGTGTAGAACCAACAGCAGATTTAGATTGTATACTATGTTGTAATGTGTATTGCAAATACATGAAGATAATACAGTAGGTTTAGAGAATATAGATTATATTACAGATATGAAATACAGACAACCAAAATAGATTTCCAGTGGATATAACACATGTTTCAGCCATTACATTGGAGACAGACTGTTAACCGTATCTGTCTGGCTGGGACACTCGCTTAAAGACCTCACCATTCCCTGACTGCCTGTCTATCCCCCTGTAATTATGCTTATCCTCTTTTGGGGTGACCCCCACTCTCACAGCCCCATTTTGCCCCTTAAATCTTTATGGATCCTGAGGCGGTTGTCATGGAAACAAGAAGTACGCCAGGCACATGGTCCCCCCCCCCCCACACACACACACCCTTTGAATGCAATTAATATGCAGCCTGATTCATCCCTCTTTCTGAGGAGGGGTGCAGGGAGGGGTTGATGGGAGGAGGAGGAGGAGGAGGAGGAGGGGGGTCTTGTAATTGGGGTAAGAAAAAAAAGGGAGGGATAGAGGAAATTAAATTAGGAGAATTTAAAATGCATTTTAAATTTAGGATGTGAGGCAGTATGAGGGCGGTTAGAGGATGGATGGATGGATGGACTGATGGGTGGGGATGAAAGAAGATAAGGAAGTGGAATGAGATGATTTAAAATCAATCTTTTGCTCCCTGCAAAAAATGTTTGTCCCCTTTCATCTCGGAATTGTCACAATGGTGACGATGTAAGGATGGGTGTGTCGGTGGATGTGTGTCAGGACGGTGAGAGGACTGAAAGAGGAATTATGCGTCGTCAGCTCTCTGTGTGGCTTCTACAAAATATCACTTCATATCTATGGCTTAACGTTTGAAACGTGTAGCCACGGAAATAACTGATTCTATGCAAATTTCAATTCCAGTCAGCTTTTCAAGAAGACAAAGAGAGATAATGAGAGAATGTTCTTTGCTACGTTAAGGTTGAACATCATCTCGGGTATATGGGTAATGAAACCTTGAATTTTTTTTTGGGGTGTGTACAGTCATTTAAATATTTCAATTTTCTGTCCATCTATGTATCTCCTCTGTCTCATCTGGTATATTCATCAACTATAACAGCACACATTATCTTCCCTCATTAGACACAACGTGAGAGTCCTTCAGCTGCAGCGGAGGGCTTGATCCTACAAGGGGGCCACGACACCGAGAGAGCAGGGAGAGAGAAGGAGAAGAAGGGGACATAAGGAGGAGTGAGCATTATGGAAAGGGAGAGAGAGGAGGAAGGGGGTAGAAGAATAGATGCAGAGAGAGAGAGAGAGAGACAGACAGGTGACAGCCACACAGAAGCAGTCGGGTGGAAAGAGCCAAATGCTGGAGCCAATTAATTCCCTCCACATGTTTTGAGACAAAAGCCTGTGCACTTGACCCTCCTGTGAGCCGAGGTAAGAGAGGGAGAGGGGGGTGGGGGGAGGAGGTGACAAACTGAAGAAGGAGTAAGAGGATCAAGGGGCTAGAAGAGAGTGATGGAAGAGGGAGACAAACAAATGGAGGAGGGAGTAAAAAAAGAAGAAGCAGTGAGAGGGGGTGATAGTAGGTGAGGGAGAGGGGGAGAAAATATAAGCATGGATGAAGATAGAGGTCCATAGGAAGAACGTAGGGAATAGGGTGAGAGAGAAGGAGAGTAATCGATAATAAAGGGAGGGAATCAGATCATTGTGCCAATATTTAGGGAAGGTCTCTGTCCTCAGATTTTTTGCACTTTTTGCTCGGTGCTGGATTTGGCGCACTTCAGTCGAGGTGTCCCTCAATGGGATGTGCTATTAGGGCAGTGTGAGTGCATAACAGCTGCACATAGCAACGTGCCTCTGACACGTTGAAAAGGTGTTTATATCACGGGAACTCAAACCTTGGGATTGGACATGATATGTTCTGGCTGCTATACACTGAGTAGCCTTCAGAGGGCAAAACTCAGCTAGTGTTTACTACTCTGGGTGTTTTTAAAAGGGAGTGCACTCTGAATACTACTCCCAATGCTCTCCTCCAATCACAAGCACTCATTCGGTCACTGCATCAGTGTATACCCAGCACATGCCGACCCAAATACGTACCCAAATACAATCCTATTCAGCAGGTTGTGTAGGAGTGACAGGGCTCTGCCTGTGTTTATAGAACAAGGGTTATTATGGAGTAACCTCCATTCTGCCCTCTACTGGACCCTGTGGGTACAATGGGTGTAGCCTGATGAATGCACGCCCTACCACGGCAAAACATTGACCCAACCACACTGAATCTGAAAGGCTAGAAGATTGTTACTGAAGCTACCCTACTTCTATATAACTCAGGAGGAGTGCGGTGCTCCAGCCAGCGCAGGTAGTACCCAAGTGAACTGGGCAGAGGGCAGATCCATGAACAGATTTAACACAGATGTACCTTTGCTTCCCTCTCCCCTGCATGGGGGTGGAGGACAAAACACACCCAACGGTACAACCCCAAAGAACTCCTGACAAAGCAGCAAGCAGCTGGGCTGCACCGGCACGTCTGTTAGTTCACACACTTTTAGCGGAGGTCAGGGAAAGCAGAGAAGCTGCCTTGATTGACAGCCGCTTCAGTAAGCAGCACTCCAGAGAATCAAAGGGACCCAAGGCCACGAGCACCAATGGCAGCTCCCACTGTGGGGGGAGGCAACCAAGAACTGATTAACGGGAGCACGAGTCTCCAAAACCCTCGTGGCTGAAAGAAATGTATTTTATTTTATTTAATTTCAACTTTATTTGTCCAGGATAATCCCATTGAGAATTGAAATCTCTTTAATAAGCAGTTCTCTGTCAATATCGCTGCTGTTTACACTAACAGTGTACAGACACTCCCAAAATGAAAGGATAGATCTAATTGCATGGGACAGGGGATCTATCCTCCTTTCCTCTCACTGGGGTTGGACCACTGGCCACTTTGCATTGTAACAGGCAATGGTGGATCCCGCTTTAGCATCTTGATGGTCTGCACAACCTATAGAGACAGTCCAGCAGTCCACAGCCCGTCCCTCAGGAGCCAAGCCTGGAGAGGATGCCCCAGAGTGGGTAACACACCTATTGCATACGTCTCCTAAAGCTTTCTTTATACTAGTGATCGGTGCCGTAGCACAAGCCTCCCAGCAACGGGGCGTCTATACTCTACTATGCATTGTGCGCTGCGTTATTCCCCGAAACGCCAGAGGGCGTACAAACAAAATGAACTGTGAGGAATCCAAAAGACAACAAGTGTAACGCATAAACTGTAGAGTGTAGAGATCTGTGAACTCATACCTCGTATCCATGTGGAGTGGGGATGCTCCCCGGAGAATGAAGCGCGGCCTCAGGCTGGCTCCTCCCACAATCAGTGCCAGCATATAAAAGGCACCTGTTGTCATGGCCTCATTCCTTTTTGACCCCTGTCCCGACCCTGTGGAGGCTCATGGTGGGTTTCATGTTTCAGGTATGTATTGAATGTGACCACTTAGCATGTCAACCATTAGGAAATACAGCTATATTTATTTACTCTGGGTAATTGTTTTTAGACATTTCTTCATTGTCCTGCCGTCTGACTACTCATGTTGGAACCCCATATATGAAGTGGTAAGTAGTCACAACCTTACATTGTATTATTTACCAGCATGGTGAGCCTTTTTAATCCTTGTTCATCGTTTGTAGTTTCACCTGCTGCCTGTTTTGCTTCGGTTTTAGATGCTTTTGCTGTTTTTTTTTCTTGATTATCTATGATTCCTTTTCAACTTTCGGTTAATGTTTAAGAAACACTAATATCTCCAACTAATCTATGTGTCTTAACAATTCTAAACCATATCTTTGGGTCGTTAAGCTTATATTTCCTGGGGAGCAATTGTTGTTGGTTCCCTTTCATTCCCCCCCTAAGGCCTCGTCACACATGGACTCATTTATTGCCATTGTAAAGAAAAAGGTCACGTATTACATGCATTATAAAGAAACAAAGGTTGAATATCGAGTAAACAATTTGATTTTGCTGCGAAAAATATATACTCGAATGAAGAATTTGAAGACCATATGTTTCTCAAGCATTTAAAAGCAAATTGACCTTTGTTTAATCCCTAAACATGTAAATGGTGTTTTTATCTGTGTAATATTTGTGACGGTTACTAAAATTCAGAGGTACACGACCAAGCGGTGCACGACCACGGCGGCTTCACTACGATAAGTATAAACAAAGCGTAAGACCGAGCCCCCCAACACTAGGGGATGGTCCACGGCTGGACCGCCATCATCTTAGTCATTTGTGCCGTACCACAACGCCGAGTGGGAACTTGTTCTCTATTAGATCATTCAGTCACCAAGACGACTTGGCATGCTAGCATTTGATTGGCTGAAAGGGAGCGGGCTAAGCCACGAGCAAATATTGTATATATTTTGAACGTGCAGGGGTTTATGAATTCATTAAAATGCATGAATGTATAATTGGTGTACATACTTGCCACATGCACATTAAAAGGTTACTTCCTAAAACAAAACGAGTACAGAACCTATGTGAGCGTTGACTCAGCTGGGATAACATTACATGAGAAAAGTTGATCTACTGGAGAATACTTGAAGGCAACACGGCTTGCCTTACTTCTTTATGTTGCGTCATATTTTGAATTAGCATTTTGTGATTCCCATATGAATAAAATCATTTCCACCATGAATTGATGCAGAAAAAAACAGAATATGGTTGCAGAAAATTTCGCCAGAATACTTGAAATGAAGTGAATGACAATTACATTTTCTGGTGGAAGACTTCCAGAACCCTGCTCAATATGTGTCGCCTGCAATGTTGAAACGAAACCAAGCCCTTGGCCAATAGCACTACAATTTTTTTTTTTTTTTAAAAACAGACCCCTTTTGGTTTGGCAATGATGAAAATATTACCAGCATAAGGCACAGCAATACAAGCATTATTTTGCTTCAACTGAATCTTACATCTCTGGAAAGCTGTTGTGGTAGCAGTTATTTGTGGAATATATTTTTTTTTCATTTGAAACCATGATATAGTCCAATGTGGCCTGGAAAACATGTTGACAGGCAGGAGGTCATCCTGTGCTCTTTATAATGAAAACGCCACACTGTTGAACTGAGTGTTATCTCTGAACCCCAAGCTGCATTTTAAAGGTTGACCACATGAGTTGATTTGAGCCATGCGAATGCAAAACAAGCACTCTGCTGACGAGGCACGGAGGGACAATCCTATCTGAGCACAAGTTCAACAGGCACTGCTACGTTCTGCCACATTTTTGGAGCATGATCACTTCACTGCACTCTTTTAGAGGAGGCACGAAGTGAGATCTCTCTCTCTTATCATTTTGTGTTCAGTCATTTTCTGCAGAATGCATGAAGAAATACCAGATATGGAAAAACCTGAAGGTAGAAATACCTTTTCCTATGATTACTTTTTATTAAAGTAAACATAGGAAAGCTGGAGTAGCATCCTTTTACATTTAAAAGTGCAAGTACTTCAGTCAGCTGAGCCAACGAGCTTTGCTGGATGTGGACAAGAGGAAGCAGAGCATTGGTATTCAGATATTCTGAAATGAAAGACAAGTAACTAACTTCTCCCAAAAAAAGAAGGGAAAAATGATCTTCTCGAACCTGATGGCAAAGGATGGATGGACAACTTCAGTTTTATGAATACCATTATTGTTAATATGAGAAAAATATATATTTTGAACCAGAGGAGAGGAAAAAGACACGCTTTCAAAAATGATTGGAAGAGAAAATCCTATCATTTGATTGTCTGATATTCTGCCCCCCCCCACCTCCACAAGCTCAACACCCCATGTTAGGAACATCTCTCCGGGACAATAGACTGAAACAAGTGCTGGAGCAGGGGAGGCAATCTGGTGCTAGAGATGTCATTAGAGGGGACCTAAGAGCAAGCGATTGAGCCGAGAGTGCTTCCCTGGGGAGCTGCTGTAGAAACTGGTCTTTCACTGAGATTTTACAGCATTATCATTTTTCTTTATCTTACTTGCTCCTGTCAAATACGTGATGTCTTCACAGATTGAACGAATACATTTTTAGCTGGATGCATTTACACTGGGAGATCTTAAAAAAACAAACAACTGAAGCTATTTTTTGCTGGAAAGAAACCATTTTGTGCTGCACTTCTGTAACACTTACAGTTCTGTTAATCAAACATGCTGAAAAAATAGTCGGCACATATATATAATGACTGATAAGTACTTTTTCATCTCTTGAAAACGTATTTCTTTCACGGAACATAAAACCAAGCAAAAGAGAACCTCAGTTAATGATGTAATACAGTTGACTCTGTTCCTAGTTCAGTTATGTGTTCCAAAATAGAGTTTTTTTTTTTTTAATTTAATAGGATACATGGTAGTCTATTTGCTCTGAATCTAAAAATGTCTTTTTGATACAAAACAATATCCCTTGGTTGATGAATAATGCAATCTGATGGACGAGTTCAAACATACCATTAACGCTGCATTCACATTGAATCAGGCAGACGAACAACATCTTCTGGACAGCACAGGGAAGACACACAAACAGTCCAAAGCAATGGCAGGATGGCACAACAAAACACTCACGACTGTTACTGTGGTGATGGAATAAAATGTATTCATACAATTATATTGTACGTAATATAATAATATACAACGTTCTCCTTGTGTGAGCAATCTAAGCAACATCCAGTTCTACATTTGGTCTCGGGGAACGGCAAACAGTTAAATTGGTCTTATTTTGTCCATAGACATGTATACAGGGTTTTTATCAGTGTATTATTTGTGACATCACGTCACCACACCTGAGTATAAAGACAGAGCCCACTGGGGGACGGTCCAGGGCTGGGTCGCAATCATCTCAGTCATTTCTGCCATAGCACATCCCTGAGTGGCCACTCGGGGCTGCGAGGATGACAGACAACTGCTCCGGCCTAACGCGCTCCAGCGGGAGAGGGAGGAGGCTGAATGGCTTGTGGGGAAGAACATCGCCCATTCTCTGGACTTGGCCGTGGCGACGAGGTCGGCGAGATAAAAGAAGACCCTCATTGCACGGCTGGTTAGCACAATGAGAGTTGTATCACTTATAGGCCATTATATGTCATGCCGGTGCAAAGCAGGTAAGAGTGCGAACACAGCAGCACAGCACTGGCAGTAGTCAGGTATGTTTGTGCCGGTTTGAATTCAAAGATACTTGTTTGCCACAAGATAGACCCCTACTTGTGAACAACACTGATATTCACCAACTTTAGCATAGTGGACATTGAAGGTCACATGATGTGCTTGAACTCAGAATGACTGTTTCCATTGCACAACCCGTTTCAAAACAGCATTAAATGGAGAAAATAACCTGATCATTGCACATATTCAGTATGTATAACCATATGTGGAGTTATTCTGTCAACAAAAAATACAAAAATATTTATATTTGAATGCCTTGTTTGTGTGATAAGTCTGACAGACTGAAGATGAAGCCTGGAAAAACTACAAGCACCACTGGAAAAAATGTGGACATTTTGGAACAGGAAACCCATCCTACATATGTTTATGTACATTTATTGTTCCTGATTTCATCTTGTTTATACATTTGAAATGTATGTTATATATTCATTTAACCTTATTAACCATCAATCTGCCTGTATCCTGTTCATTATACAGTTAAGATTCAATACTTTTATTTTTGTATTTTTTCCAAACTTGCTATGCAGTCATATCAAGTGAAATCACATAATTCTTAACAATCATACTCATCCTCAACTGAAGTTTAAAAAACAAGTCCAAATGCATGCATCACCATCCATTTCCAACGCCACGTGATACTTCCTGTCAAATTATGTCTCAAAATAATTGCTGAGCTTTTGACCGGGGACCAGATGGTGTGTACATTAACGATACCGCACAGCATTTTATTACTGTCCCCTCTTCTAACAAAAGGTTAAGTACTCTGGAGTGTGTCCCTTATGTCAGACTGTCAGGCAGTCTGTGGCCAGAATTATGTCTGGCTGATTTGACGCCCCTCGAACAAGGTACTATATGTCAATGTGTCACCAGAACATTGAGGTCCTTATTAGTGCAGGATGAAGCTGTGCAAACACTCAAAACATATATCGGCAGGCAAATGTACCATTAAAGACAGAACAGACAAATAACTGCAATAATTAATACATACAAACACACATGCACATACACATGCATGCACACACGCACACACACACACACACACACACACACCTAGGGTAGACAAGTCAGGTCAGCAGACCGTGGCATCATTAGAAAAGCAGGCCTGACCTACTTTGAGTTCCCTTTCTGTGTGAGCATGTGGCTTGTCACACACATACACACACACACACACACACACACACACACACACACACACACACACACACGTAATGCAAGGAAGAGGAGTATAAACAGAAAACAGGAAAGATATTAAAAAAGAGAACCGTACAGAGGGATGGAATAGGGAGGTAACGAGAGGTGGAAGATAAGAGTGTTGAGAGGCAGCGATGAGACGGAGGAGAAGGTCAAACAGGATGTTGAGGTGACGGGGTAGGCTGCAGTTGGCAAGAGAAGAAGGGAGTTGGGAATGAGCATGCAGAAGAGTAGCTAAATGGAAAGTCGAGAGAAAAGGTGAAGGGAATGTAAACAGATAAAGAACAATGGAGAATAACTTGGACCTAGAGAGATACAAGGAAAGCTGAGAAACGAGAGATGAGGTGCAGAGAGGTAGATGTACATGCAGGGAAAATGAAGAAATGTAAAAAAAATTAAGGAGAGAACGAAAGGGTAGAATGTTAGAAGAGTGATACAGAGATATATTAGTTCATAATGTGTGCAATATAAATATGATGCATTGTTATTCAAATTGAAAGCTCCATCTTGAACTGATGAAGTAAATGTAATGTTACATTGTGCTGATAATAAGTCTCTGGTAATCTTCACTTGAAGCACAAGTGAATGACTGAATGTAGGACCTTTTCCTATAATTATGAACGGTTTCAGAGCATAATGTAATAATTCAGAGTCCCTAATGATTCCGTTTTTTGTTTTAAATAAATCTCAATGGCAGCAATACTTAAATTACCAACATGAATGCTCCATCACTGGGCCACTTTCAGAGGGGGGTCAGCGGTAGCCCACGCCCCACACACACACACACACACACACACACACACACACACACACACACACACACACACACAGCAGGCTGTTGCTGAAAAATACGCAAAGCCACCTGAGTCGCGACCTGCATTATATGCATCATGTTCTTGCATTTTAATGAAGAGCATTGGATCATTTTTGTTTAGTGGTGTGCAATGAATCAATAGATTACAATAACACAATTATCAGTAAAGAAACTGGCTTAACTCAGCCAATACTGACTAATTTAAAAAAGGCCTTCATCAGCATGTGAGACATCCCTCAATATCTTACAATCCACCTTTTCCCTGAGGGCTTTGATCCCTTCATAATCAAATAGGTTCAATACACATTTAGATATTGTAGTTTAATGTAACCGTCAAAACCTAATCAACAGAAGTATTGCATCATTGTGAAATTAAACGTCACCTGCACAGGCACAATTAATCCTGCATGTCTTTCTCAGGACTCACTATAAGTTTATATCTTGAAAAGTTGACAAGTTTCAGACATGTGGAATACAGCAAATCTTTAACATCTCCGGCATCGCAGAAATGACCCCCATTGCAGCGTGCATGCACAATGTCCAGCACGGACATTAAGTCAATATAAACCAATTACGTAATTACAGCCGTCCTCAGTTACAGAGTTAGACCGTCTCGTTGGCTCTGTGCTGCCAAAGCTGGTTGTCTTGACGCTGCCTCTCCTTTCCCGTCCTCTGACGCCATTTTGCAGTGAAACCCAGAGGGAGTGGACATGCTTTCACTGACCTATAACATAACAGAGCATGACAGAGTAGGTTAAATCAACTCTCTAAAATTAAAACATGAATTCAATTTAAGAGCTGACTTTTCACTTTCTATAAAGCATATTTGATCAATGTGGACACAGGGATGGGTGCAGCAATTTGTTTGACCCGTGCTTTGTCTTCATGGATTCATGGGAGGAAAAAAAACAGGTAAAACTGTCTTTTAATCCAAGTCCCCTTTAAAGTGATCGACTGAGTTATGTCCCGTGTTTCGTCATTGCACATAACAATGGTAAGTGGCTATGTGGCTCCTCGTGGCCGTCCAATGTAAAAGGCGGGGCTGACTTGTTTTTAGAACATATAGCATTCTGGTTGATGTAACCTTCTTTCGCTTGTCTCCGGTTTTGATCGACTGAGTGAGGGGATGAGGCATCAGGGGAAATCTCCCCTTTAACCATGAGTGCTTCATGTTCCACCTGGCATTTAATCACTCCGTGGAAGACCGGACATCAACCAAGTGCATCTTGGGTACTGCACTGTACATGTGGCTGTGCACGATGCTGCATTGTTGTTCTGGATCCCTAAATTCATGAATGTATATATTAACTATTGTTCAAGTTGATGACGTGCATGTTTGTATATGTGGGTATTGTATTCATAACGCTGCTACAAGTCTGTGTGTTCGTGCTCCGTTGTTCATATTTTTGGCTGCCAGTTGATTTGTGCTTGCCTGTAAAAATATACCTGCATGGTCTTATGCGTGGTCATTTCTTTTTTTATTTTTCATTTTCTTCTTTTTTTAGTGGGCCATTACGTGAAAAACTAGTCAAACACATGAGAAGGTAAGTCAGAAAATCACCAAAAACAAGAGAGAGGGGAGAAAGACAAGAAACATACTCTCTGAAGGGTTACTGCTTCATTCGACACACACACACACACACACACACACACACACACACACACAGGTACAAAATGCGTATGCTTAAAAGCACTTACACAATCCATGCTCACATGAAGTTGTAAACATTCAGAGATAATTGTTTTCACTATAGGACACACAAGCGCCCCAACACATTTTCCTGACACACAAAATACACAAATGCACTCATACACACACTTCCACAAAGCCGTCACAGCAAGGTCAAGCCTGACAGCCGGCAGATGAAGAGCCACTTAGGAGACCTGTCTCTTGTCTCTATCCTGTGCCTCCCCTTTGTGAGCTCTGCGCTCAAAGAGTCTATTGATAGGGAACAAACGATGAAGTCATAGTTGCTCTCAATGTCAGGTGGAAGAGAAATTAATGTCTTAAGTGTTAAGGTAGAGTAGAAAAGTAGAACATAATTGTGCAAAATTACAATTAATCACATAATTAGTGGAGAATGAATCATGTTGGCTTTTCTTTGGGGGGATACTGTATCATCAAAGTGCCATGAAGTCTTTAGTAACACAAGTATTACGACATATAATCACATATAATGGAAAATGGAGGGTGTTCCATACAACATACACACATGCTGCACGCTAGACTACATACATACATATAAATATTAAGTTTGATTCAGAGAACACAATTGAAAAGAGAATAAATAATGTTTGACCGCAACATGAAACCCTTAAACAACCATCCACCACACCCGAGGTACACAATGCCCCAACAAACTAGGGTTAGAGATGGATGCTCTACATCATTCAAGCTTAGAGGAGGGATTGGAGATTCTGTGTGTGTTCGATATTGTTGATTCTGCTCCACGGAGCCAGCTTATCACCTCTGAAAACACTGGAGACCCACTGGTTCAGTGCAGATTATAAATATGCATGGGAATCAATACATATTTGGCAGTGGGGGAGAGGAAAAAGTGCGAAAAATACAGGAATAGAGCAGAGGCCCTGGAATGTTCATCTTCATTTATTGCAGTCATTTATTCTCTTTCGCTCGCTTTCCTCTGCTGCACATGTGCACCTACTCATTTCCCTACCTGTGCATGTGGGCACAGACACACATATTCATCCACAGCAGGAGACAGGGAGAGAAAGAATATGTCCAGATCAGCAAATTATCCATTCTTTTCTGTTGGGCCGTTCCTGTGGGTAATAGCATGTGCAGTCCTCTGATGATTACCCAGACTGTATATCCGTCAATGCAGCTCCATAAGGGAGGCCAGGAAGCAGTCTGAGATTTATTTATTGACATTCAACACATTTCAGATTATTTATTAAATTAGGGAACATGCAAACTAAAGATGTGTGGTTGCAAAATTAATAAACAATATTTAATAGGAATGTTTTATATGCATTGTGTCATTTTACAGTTTTTTGGTTTCCATCCGCTTTGCATTTTTAAATGACAGTTTGATTTCTGTTCAAATCTCAGATTTTATGTTGTGGTAACTACTTCTTAGGAAGTGCACACACACACACACACACACACACACACACACACACACACACACACACACACGCACACGCACATGCACACACACACACACGCACATGCACACACACATATCATACAGACACAAACTGCAATTTTCGACTGTAATTTCATATATCTATGTATCAAAACTAATAAAGGATTTTGTCATTGGGCCTCATCACAATAGTTGACAACAAATGGATTAACATCTCTAGGGCTGAGATTAACTATACCTCTTAACTGGTTCTATTTTGAATATGTGAAATGATACTTTCATTCTTTTGAAAAGCATATTATGTGTGTATTTGTATTTGTTTTCCTCACAACCTAGCAATTTGAGATGTGTGTGTGTCTACATGAGTACACTGCTGTAAGTGAACAGTACTATAAGTCTGCAGAGAGTCGGCAGCCACAATGAGCTGGAGCACTCCTTGTATCTGGGAAAGGTAGGCTTTAACTGAAGCTATTGTAGCATGTAGTCTTGGCACAAAAGGATACATCTTAGCTTTTTATTCATTTTTTTATGACTAATAATAACGCCCCATCTTGTCTCGCTTCAGCACTTCCCCACAAATCATTCGATGTGCAATTTGCTGTATTTCCGTCCATCAAATGCCTCAATGCAGACTTAAAGTGTGCCCAAATGACCTCTATGCAACATTAACATTTGACAACAGACAGTATAAATGTACATCTGTGATATTACAACTTATCTTTGTTTAGTAATTGGTGACACTGGGTGGTTGTATTATAGCCCAAGGGGTCATTTGATACTGTAATGATCGCGGGTTGTCAAAGAAGCTGGATCATTGTCACTCCCATCTATCAATCATGTCCTAATAGTCTGGAATACAGTCCCTTCTTTCATGATTGGGTAAATGGAACTTCAGTTGGTAGATTGGATATTAAATACATGTTTTTCATATTATAATACATTATAATGTGGTTAATACTTACTTACCGCTTCCCTCTGTGTCCTGTTACACTATAACATATGACCACTAGTTAACAAGGGAAACTACTGCCTCCGTTAATGGCAGTGGCTGTAATGACTTCTTGTCATTATGGGAGATAAATGCGTCCCCTGATTATGCTTCTTTATTGTCTATATTGTGAACCCTGCTCTGTAATGGACATTAATTTATAGTCAAACCAACACAATGGTCTTTGTGCTACTATAAGCATTTTGGCATGTATATGTATCTGATTTATTTAGTGTGCTTTCTGGGATCACTTGGGTATATCCCACTGTCTAATGAACTATTCACTTTCTCCCACTCCGTCTCTCCTCTTCCATGTTATGCATTTCAACTATTTATTTATTTTGCTGCTTTGTAGCTTTTTTCGTTCCTTTCACTTAGGTTTTTATTGTTCTTATTTCTCTCTCTCTCATCCTCTTACCCCCTTTTTAAATGTCTCTCTCAAACTAACACCCTCTTATTCTTTCCCTTTCTAGCTTCTTAATAAGCTCTAATACATACAAGCCATTGGCTTTCAACGTGTACTCCATATAGACCAAACAGGTGCATCATTAATCTAAGCCCTATGCAGTGCTAGCTATGTGTAATGGTAACTGGATAACACATTGTTTCCTGTGCGAGCCAGGGCATCCATATTATCTACCGTCACTCGTTAATAAATCACACCTGGAGTTGGGGCATTTTGTCTCTGTGTGCCAAAGCATTGTGTTGCTGGACTTCCCCGGTGGATGAATGAATGTAATGCAAGTGTGTTCTAATTACCCCTGCATCTCTCGAGCTAACACCCTCACATACTTACAATCTCTCTCTCTCAGGTGTTCACCTGGTTACTCGTGCATAATAGACTTGATACAATGACCTTAATAGTATACAAAAACAACTATGCAGTCTATATGTTGTGTTTTAGGAACACAACAAAGGGACTGGTAGGATTGGGTTATGATAACTGGTAGCATGTTGCATTCAGGTTATGGTTGGCATCAGCCTTAAACCTTTAACCAATTCAAAACCAATCCCCCCCTAGGGGGGGCAGACAGAGCGATTGTTAAAAAACACTTTAAATCATAGCTTGTTTTATGAAAAAAAAAACTGCTTTATTTGGATGTATTGAACACCATAAGTCATATACAAGTGAAATATATGAATTGGTACATGAGAAAATTAAAATGTCACAGATGTGCGCAAATGTGCCGCAATGCAAATGTTGGAGTCTCCGCCTGAATGTTCTCTGTACTAAACCCTCTCTAACTTTGTTCTGCTTCACTTTATCAAAGTCAACCTTAGCAGAGAGAATGATCACATATTGTGCTATAATTTGGGTTTGAGTTAGACCTTACAGCTGCATCATTTCTAAGAAATAATTATCCTGAAAGTGATTTTGTGTGATTCAAAATCTCACATGTGTAGCCTTTTATTGTCACGGCAACATGATTCAAATATCCCTAGTGGTTGCAGAGATACACCCGTTTTAGTTTGGATATCCAATTTTCAAGGCCTAAACATAGGTCTTAAACACATCATGTCATGTTTTAAGATTAGCAACTTATTTTTTGATAAATGCACCAAGCGCGAGTATTGGAGCAAGTGAAAATATGAAGGCCTCTTGTTGTTGTTCGCCTCATTTTCAGGTTGTAGTGAAATAAACATTAGTGTCTGTGCCTTTTTAGTCAACAAAAGATACTTGCAGATATTTTTTTAAGGTTTTAGCAACAGTATTTATGAAATAAGTTAACTGCAATTGACACATATAAGAAAGAAAAAAACACAACAACAGCTTGTTAAAGGACTGCAAGCAGGGTTAAACTAGCCTAGCTCAACATGCTAGGCTAGCTTAGCCCTGCTTGCAGGCTTTGCTTTCAGCCAGGCTCTCGGACCAGCCCCCGACTAAACACACAAAGATATAATTCATATTGATCTCTTCTAAATCTCAGTAAGACAGCAAATATACTTCCCTAAGTAAGAATTAATTACAAAAGACACTGAGAAGGGCATTTATTTAAAACCTGCAGTACTTACTGTGATCTAAGCAGATTGTGTTATAGGCTCTTTAGCCTTGCAGTCTTTACCGCACTTTATTTATCCCAGGGCGCATCCCAGAAACATTCTCATTAGCCATGTCATCTAACTACATCACTCCCTAGAAATAAAGAAAACATTATAAAAAACACCATCTGGAAGAATTTGGTTCTCAAAGTGACCCCAGTAAACGGAAAAAACAACTCCGTTTAAACCTCTGTCTGCCCGTCAATTTGAATCTTTCTGTCTATGAAAGAAATCGGATATTGTTTTCTCTCAGTTCCTGTCAATTTCCTAAAAAACATCGTTGGGACTAATACTCCCTCACGATCATCACTTATGAACCACAAGATGTCTGTGGCTGTGTCTGTACTGAGACCCTGCTTTCTTGTCCAGATCAAAAAAACTAAAATGACTCATTTGCATGGTTTTTGCAGAGGTTCATGATTAATTGCAACTACCGCAGCAGTTACAACCCATGCAGCCAGAAGTGCCTGTCTGCACACAGCTGCATGTCTGAGCCGGCGGTTAGCAGCTAGCGGTGCTAACAGCACAAACAGCACTAGCAATGGCAACATTGCTGAGAGAGCCAACCATTTTTTTAAGCCTGCCAACTGCCACTGTGGTTTGGGTGACGCCGTTATCAGCAGTAACTGCTGCATGGTCGCTGTGCAGTGCGGTGGCCATTAGCTAGCCAGTGATACACACACACATAGCCTCCATTCACTCAATGGGCATCAAATGAAGTGCCAGATGTCCTGGTGCATTGCCATTGTTTTCAATATCCCAGAAGAGAACTCTTTTAGGGCTTTTTAAACACACATTTGCATACGCTGTAACATGATGAAAAAGGCTTTTCACATGTCAACAGTGTAAAGAAAAGCATTGCTTATTTTTTGCTTGATAAATTAATGAAACAATTAACCATTCATCTGTCCATCGGGCATCAGTTAAACGATTAATGAACAAATTGCTCCACATGAAGTCAGAACACATGAAGAAAGTAGATGCCATGTCATCTCTCTACACACAACCTCAAGTCAATTGCAATACTCAATACTATTTTATAGTTGTTGTGTCTCAGAAATCCCACTTTTCTCCGTTCTCCCTCTCCAGGGTACACACACACACACACACACACACACACACACACACACACACACACACAGACGCACACATGCACACCACAATGATACAATTTATTGTACTCGGGCCAAGTCCAGGGATAGCCTGAGGATGGGGAACAGTTGGCTGCCACATTTGGCTGGTTCCACACTGTTAGTCAGATATGGGCGGAAGTGTACAGGGGGAATAGTCTTTTAAATGATACCCCACTTGCTGTGTGCTCGGATGTTTGTGCACTGTATGCAAATGTAAAATAGATACACACATACTGTAAACTCGTTAATGTATATGTGTATGTAAAGGACTGTGTGTGTGTGTGTGTGTGTGTGTGTGTGTGTGTGTGTGTGTGTGTGTGTGTGTGTGTGTGTGTGTGTGTGTGTGTGTAGTTGCATTTGCTTCTGTCATTATTTGACAAGTTTTTTGCTGAACATAAGCAAGCTGTCCTGACCAACTGGGCCATTATGCCTGCTAGTGGAAATGTGTGTGTGTGTGTGTGTGTGTGTGTGTGTGTGTGTGTGTGTGTGTGTGTGTGTGTGTGTGTGTGTGTGTACTCATGCAGGCTTCATTTCCTGACTCTCCCAACCTCTCGTACACGACATCTTTTTTTCTTTTCATCTAATAGATCTGTTATGCATTTCAAAGAAAATGAAAATGTGTGTTAATGTTTACTGCTTTTCAACTACCACTACCATTAGTGGAATCTCAAATGTGTTGTTAAGACATTATTTGGCCCACAGCATGCTCACGTTGCCACGTTATTACTTTGCTTCATTGGAATATGTTGTTTGTCTACACAACCTTCTTTTGTGTTGGTGCAGACAACGGTATTTTTCCTTTTAATATCAGTTTTTTTTAACTTCTCACCCCTATCCAGCCTTGGTCAATGTCACATGCACATTCAAAATGCAAACACAATGATTTTTACTATACAATGAATAACACATACATGTTATCTCTTGTTTTGGTATCTCTCCACAGCTACACATTTGTATTTATTTATTTCATTTTCATTTTACACTTTCAAAGTATACTGAGTTCTCCACTTGGCTTCTTTATTAATTAAGAGTATAATTCATTTGAGTACACGCTAATATGGGAAGCAACCTGATGACTGAATTCTAACTCTGCCAACAATATATATATATATATATATATATATATATATATATATATATATATATATAGAGAGAGAGAGAGAGAGAGAGAGAGAGAGAGACAGAGAGAGAACATATTGTCCTAGTTTTATATATCCTAGTTTAAAGTATTGTATATATAAATATATATATATATATATAAATATATATATATATATATATATATATATATATATATATATATATATATATATATATATATATATATATATATATATATATATATACAGAGATACAAAACATATCCTGAAAAGTAAAAATGTTCTGATCCATATCTCCAGTGTCTTTGTGATGCTTTGTTAACCTCTTTATTGTGCAATACCAATACTGTATGAGGAAGGTGCTTAATTGTCCCATTTTAAAAAAACTTGACCTTGCTGGATTCTAATTAATTAGTGTGGTATGAAGGTTAATTAGTAACGAAGGATGTCCATGCATCATAAAGCCTCTTGCCATAACCCACTGTGGCAGTCAAGCAGAACAACAGTCATCAGTCATCCCTTTTGAGGGAAAAGTAACTGAAGTGATACTCAAACGTTTACCTCCGAGTTCATTTCTGCCCAGCTCGTATTCATTGATCCTTTTCGACAGGTGGGATGCTGTATTTAACAAATCCATGAGTTAGGAAGTCTCATTGTCTTTGATTTAAGATACAGACAACATGCAGAAGATAGAACGTTGTTGTTGACACACACACACACACACACACACACACACACACACACACACACACACACACACACACACACACACACACACACACTGACTAAAGCCTGGAAGCAACGTGGTTTCCCAGCAGCATCAGACCATTGTAAGGCCAGATTGCTTTATGAGGGGGAGTAGAGCTAGCTTTTAATTTGTATAATTAAAATGAACAAGCACTGTGACATCACAATTATTTATTGTTTTTTTTCTGAACATCATAATGTGTAAATAAGCGTATTAAATAAAAAGGTTATTATGACAAAAGGAGACATTTTATGGCCAGCTACCAATGGCTTCTATATCATAGGTGCACATCATGGGTGGTGGTGGTGTGGATGTGTTGATAGCACACAGATATATTCAAGAAGCTGTGATTTAAATAATTGATTCTGTGGAATCGATGTCAATTAAGTTTAAAAAGATGAATTTAAGAAATTATGTAAAATCGAGAAAAATGACCTCGAACCCCAGAGGGTTAAATACGCAACTCCAACAGTATATCGGAATATACTGTGCTTTGTGCATTGTTCATGAGTGGGAAACGTTCATACTTGCAATATTTTTGTACAATACACAATTTGAAGGATTCACTATTCACTACTACTAGGAAAACTATGCTCATAGAAATAACGTCAACATCATTTTACTTGATTTGCAGGTATCATAGAGCGGATTAAAATCCTGGATTACATCTTCTTGCCAAAAGGAAATCAACCAATTAATACTTTTTTGGTATTATTTCTTTGTTGTATATAAAAGTGCAGTTGATTCTTTCTGTGTGTGTAAAACAAACAAACATCAATTCATTTGTAACAGGCACACACACTGATATACATGGTTCTTGTTTTATATATTAACCTAGCAACATTCCATTTTCAGTCTTAGTTTTTCCAATATAAATTATTTTCCATCACTCCAGTCTATCTCTCCTCGGGCTTTTGCCCCCCTTGTAACGCCAGGGCCTTGTTATGTTCACTTAGGACTTAAAGGCAGCCATTTGTAAGCTCTCACATTCCGCAGGGAACCATCCTCAAAAGTCACTACCTCAAGCTTTTCACTGGATTTTGAAATGAAATCCTTGGGAAATGCTCAAGTAGAGATGGCTCTCAAACTGCTGAGATGTGCAGTTCTCCATTCATGTGTGGAGTGGTAATTGACAGGAAAGGTAGGGGAGAGGAAAGCAGAAGGGAAGGAGCCTTTTATTAATGTCACAGGTATAGGATTGAACGCCTGTCGCAGAGTTTGCATAGTAAGTCTATGATTGTAGCCATTCAGAGCGGGAATATTGCAAAGCACGTGAATATAATCTGTACTATACTACGTCCTGGATGTCTGATTGGAGCATTTCAAATAACACAAGGGATTTAGGGTGCTGAGACAAGGACAATATAAGTTCAACTGCTGATGCTGTGTGTCTAACATCATAATAGTGGGCTGTTTTTGGCCGCTTCATGCCACTAAGAATCAATGCCTAGAATGAGCTATCATAATGTGATGAATTATTCAATATGTTCAAGCTTGGGACAAATGAGAAGATTACTCTCACATGTGTTTTCTAATTGTGCCACATCCCTGCACTCTCTTACTTCTCATTTTCACCTCGGTTATATTAAAAACATACTTGCCAACACTGAATATTTGGCTTTCAAAAATTTCTCCTCCACTAAAAAATAAAGAACTCTCCTTTCCTCTCTGTTCAATAGCAGTCAAGGGAAAATGGGTTTCATCAAAACTTTAATGCGACCAAATAAACTATCCGTAGGAAAATATTAACAAGCAGAAGAGCCTTTTCTTCCACTGCATGTCATTTTACTTTCAGATAACTGGAAATAATAAACTTAGGCAACTAGATCAGATCAGATGAACAGATTGTCTATTCATAGGCATTATTATCCAGAAATAAATGTAACCTTTAAGACGGTCTACATATTATGTTTTCTTGCTATTTTCTCTTTAGAAAAATTAGGAGAGAGACCGAGAATAAACAGATGCACACAACCTCAGCACTAGATTTACAGATAGACTAAGTGACATTGAGCAATCATTCAAGTTTTCCTTTTTCTCTTTAATTGTTCCCTTGATGGTGATTTCATTTCTTCATGGCAAACCTCCACACCACCCAATTATCATTTAGTTTATGATGAATATTACAAAGGTTACTTTCTTGATCTTCCCACTGAGGCCAGGATTAAGCCATGGGGTGGTTAGACATTATCTCTTTTCAGTAATTGAGTTAATGTGATAAAATGTACAACGTTCAGAGTTAACTCCCTAAACCTTACAAAATATTCAGAGCATTCTGACAATTCAACAATGTCATATTGTATGTCCTATTCCACCTTAAATCTTCTACTGCCTACAACTTGCAGTGGCCTCGCCTTTCAAAAGTTACAGTACACAGTACGTTATAGTAGTAACTCTAAACACAGCAGCCATTTTTTTCTTTAACATATTCAAAACATTTCTGAAGAGTACAGAATAGTTTGTGGCTGCACATGCAGGTGCAATCTTGGTGTCAGCAAAAATACACAATCATTTGTGCACAGTTATCTCAATATATGTTATTATTTCTGCTCAGCCAGGAAAATTATGCGACCAGGCGAGTGTGTGCGAGCGTCATTCGTGAGGTGCAATTGTGCACCTTTGTGTCTGTCCATGGCTATAATCTCACATTCTACAGCAGCAAACTGCATAACATTTTGAGTGGGGAGTTATGGCTGCAACGACCTTTCTTGTATTCTTTCTTCCTGAAACACCTTTTATTTCCTGTTTTGTACTGCCATGACAGCCGGCATACTCCTCCGTCCCCTCTCCTCTCCACTGCTGCACAGTACATTTGTCAAAGTAAATTTTACTCAAATTGAAAAAAAAATGTACTTTTTACTCTATTTAGTGTTCATATCTACATGATGATACATTTACTATGATTGGATTCGATTCTACATAGAATTGGATTCAAGTCTATATTCAATAATTAGATTTGATTCTATATATAATTGTATTTGATTCTATATAGAATTATATATAGAATTCCATTTGATTCTATATAGAATTAGATTCAGCTCTCTTCCGTCCCACAAACTGTCAGCTCATTCCAGCGTAGCGAGAGGTTTCATGGCGGCGGAAACGGAACTTAAGGAACCGTGGTGGGCGTGGTCACGCTGTTTTACTCCAATAGATTTTATTCTGAATATTTGCTGCTACTCTACTAGCTATTGCTATTAATTACGCTCCAACATGATGATATATGACTCCTTTAGAGGAAAATAATAGTAACTCCGGGAAAATGACTACAATGGGGGCTGACAGCTTGTCTAGTAGCTAATGGAATGGACGGTGTGTTTGGCTAGCAGCTAACAAAACCACCATACACAGCTAACGAAACCACCATATACGCTAAACTGATGTGTTTTATTGGTTTGAATGGTGTGTTTGGCTAACCAGTAGCAACTCGCAGAGCTACCAGTACACACCCTGCTATACCTCCCAGCTGCTGCTGCTACGCATGCAGACAGACGCATGCCATTGTGTTGGTTGTATTCAGAGAGAGAGTCTGTTGTATGTATAGGTGTAAAGCAGGCAAGTCGAAGAATTGTAATTCGTGCATGGAAATGTGAAAAGGAACACTAATGCTATCATTTGATGGTCTTTAATGATGGTGTCCATGGCTCAGTATTGCACACTATTCATATGTAGGTTCTCATTTGCTTTTAGAGAATGTGTACGTGAGAGAGAGAGAGAGAGAGAGAGCAGTGAACGGGGAAGAGGAAGAGAAGGGAGGCAGAGCGAGCAAGAACAAGAAATTTAAAGAGTGATATAAAATAGAGTCTCCTGTCTTAAATCACAGGCCTTGCCCCAGTGGAGGTAGGCTGTGATTGCTATGATGTAAGGTGTTGGCTAAATGCATTTACATGTTCTCAATGACAAATTCACCTTGTTGGAGCTCAAGCCAATGAGGTAGTAGTGTTCAGGGGCATTGTACTTACAGTTGTATATACAGTCTGGAACAAAGCGTTTTGTCGTGCTCTCTCCTGCTCAGATGATGGCGTGTTAGCTTGTGAAGCATATCGGACATACTGCCAGGTTTATGCAATCCATGACTTATAAGCCTTGGCCATTTATATCAAACGGTTCACCTCAGTTGTTTATTCTATATTCCCAAGGATGGGGAAAAATGGTTACGTATCAAAATCTTTTTTTCTTTTTTCAAACTTTACATGCCATCAGCAAATCATTGAGAAACCACATGGGATCTTGAACCAGTCATGGTATTTTGCTAATGGCATTTAGTTTGATTGATTTTCTATTAAAAGAATTAATGAACAAAAATGAAAAACTCGTCATGAATTAGTTTGACAATGAAATTGAAAATATTTCAGTGTTGACTAAATCAACACTTTTCTACATGTGCATCATAAACATGGCTTATGGCAACATTTGACAGCAGCTTTGTAGCAGTAACAGTGAAGCTCAAGCTTGAGTGGCTTCAAAGCTGGAATGAAGGAAGTCAAAGACATCTCCATGCCCAAAATGTTTAATATTAAAGCATTTTCAGCATCAAAATGTTGTCATTATGTCACCTTTTGTCTTCATTGATAGCTTTGCACCTACGGGATGTGCGTAATTACTCCCCTTCAACTCAAAGCTGACATTAATTCATGTTCTTTGACATTTGTCATTATTTATAAAGATAATTCTTTTTTTATTATTCATCTTGGAGGTTTACCACCAAAAAATCTCCGTGCATAAATTGAAGAATACCTTGCCTAATGAAATGCTTTTCATAAATATTGACAAAATCGCCTGTCCTCATTCTCTTAAAACGTGTGTTCTCCGTGACCTTCAGTGACTTGTACTTCACACTGACTAAATCAATAACCTTCCAACAATACATCACTTTTAAGTTCATACTGCAATGATTCAGTTTCCTTCTCAGTGTTTCGTCACATCCATTAAAGCTCACTACGGTTGATGTTACTATGGTAGAAAATAACAATCGTAAAAGCTGTCCTTTGGCGTCCTTAATTACTGGGAGATATTGCGGCCTGTTTGTTGATACTGTAACCTCCCTCCCTTGTGACTTGAGAGACTTTTAACCCTTTTAAATATGATTTATTGCAGATACACATTATTTTTAATTATCCCTGCAGCAAGGTGTCCAACAGATTTGTAAAGCCATTACTGAAAATCAATACTCAGCTTTTAGGTGATGAATTAATTAATGAAGTGCGAAGTTTACCTCGAGTGCGGGCCCATTGACGAAGGGAGAAGGCGACACAGTGAAGGAGAGGGAGGGAGAAAGAAGGGGATGTGGTTGAGGTGACTCTTAATGATTCCATATCAGTTGGTTTGGAGCATTTTAGCTATCTGTTAATTGCACTTAATTTGTGTTTTGATTGAAATGATTTGAGGGTGAGGCTGGGAAACAAACATTTCTCCACGGGAGACGGGTGAGTAATTTCTCCCTCATGCCTTCGGCAGCCAATCTCCCAGACTAATGGATCATTATCGTAGGACCAATTCAACCGAAAGAATTTAGTCTGTGGAGCTCGACTGATTCTTTTTCCATCCTTTGTTTTCTTCATTTTGATCTACGTGTTTTTTGCTTGGTTGGTTTCTCCACAACGCATAAGCCCCAATCTTAACAGTCCTTTGACCATCTGGGAATGAATCCCACCTTTTTGTTTGTTAATTCTCCAAAAACGTGGCTTTAAATGAAAAACAATGCCACGGTACTCTAACTGAGCTCAAACAAATGTTCAACTTTGCGATTCATTTATGAAAAACCTACCCGTCTACAGAACGGCGCCTGAGTTGGGTGATAAAGCAAACATGATAGTTAACATTGTTGACTCTGTGGGTCCTTAAATACATTCATAAATTGTGTATGATGTTTGTGTATGGGTGTACATGGAGGTAGATAGAAACATGGGATGAGAGCCAATGACAGAGAAAAGGAGCCAATGAGATATGTTTGTGACCTGCAGTATAATCTATATATAACTATATATTTTTTTTAACCTATGCAAAACATTTTGCAAACTGTCTCATTCCATGCCATGTCTAAATTAAACAGCCCTGCGGCTGAAGTGACTACTTTTCTTAGGGTGCACTACCTTGCAACTAATAGTCCCCATTATTCATGGCCCTACAGCAGAGGTCACGGCCATGAGGTTTACTTTTTTTTTTACCTCTCTAAATTGGAAGTGGAGAGAAAATGAATGGAGACACCCACACGTGGAGTATAGGTTTGACTTTGACTTGCCCTCAAACTGCAAAGTGAAAATAGTTTAATGTATGTTATGTGGACTGTTGGAGATTGTGCTGGAGGTCTCAATGGGTGTTGATATCAAAATACATTTAGTTTGAAATAAAAGCATGTTGGAATTTTTTTTCTTCTATATCCTGGGTCATTGTCTAAACCAGATTTTTTTTTCCTCCTTGACAAAAATATTGAATATCATACATTTAATTTACATATGAATTGTATTTAATAATTGCATAATGGTGATTTTACTTAGCTGGATATTACATGACAGGCACAGCTTCATTGTAATATTGTGCATCAAAGTCAGAATGCCCTCTGGTTTCTGTTCAGGTTTAATAAACAAAGCACATTAAGCCAATCCATATCAACAAACTTTTAATGAAAGTATTCAGATTTTCTTTATTTTTACTTTTGACTGTAATACCGCGGAAGCTCTTGGAAATAACAATTGCAAAATCAAATGTAGTGTGTCTATAATAATTTAGTTCCGAATTTCCAACAAAAAAGAATTCCACGAAATCCTCAGAAGGGCTTGTATGAGACTGGAAAGAGTCCAATTTTACCAAACTATAAAGTGTATCAGCAGAAAAGAAGGGCTTTTTCTCCAGTGTTCAATTTGTCTTAACATCTGATATTTCCAAAGTCCCCGGGAAAAAAAGCACGATGAAGGAATTATTCACCTCAAGCAATAAACTGACCAGCCAATCCAGAGTGAGTCTTCAATTTCCCACAACAGCCAAGAGCAAGTTCTTTCTGATAACACAGATATCTGATAAATTGGTGATTTTAACAACCAGCAGTTGCATTAAGGTGATGGGTTGGAGCCTGGGACTGTTTGTCACCTTGTGAGTTCAAGGTCTGGCTTTTGAAAATGGAGACATTTTGCCTTGAGATTGAAAAATCCTCTTTAGCTGATGTTCCCGTTGTTGAGTCTGACCTTTTCCAGGCAGGGACATTAAGTTCTCACGGAGAACCGCAGAGTCCTTCGGTTCGCTCTCTGCTACATGTAAACACAACTGAAACGCCGTTACATTTAAGTTTCATGACATGAAGCATAAACTAGTCAAATGTGCGTATGCCTGGACAAATATAACATGAACAAAATGTCAGCTTATGC
Organism: Taurulus bubalis; assembly: GCF_910589615.1. Lineage (NCBI taxonomy): Eukaryota > Metazoa > Chordata > Actinopteri > Perciformes > Cottidae > Taurulus > Taurulus bubalis. Next base: position 23,426,117 of record NC_136600.1, read on the forward strand.
TCTCGTCAATTTGACATATTATTTCCCCAATTAATACTAACACAATCTGTACTTTACAACTAATCATGCCATGGCTTTAAGTAAGAAATAAATGCAGACATACATTTAGATGCAACATGCATTCCTTTTTTAAGTAGTTACGGTTCACGGTTTACTTTATTGAGATTACCTCACATCACAGGAGACATTATTTCTGGGTTTGTGGTCATGTGTGCCTCTGCTACTGAAGGATTACCGCATGCCAAATAGGACAAACACTACCCACTCAACTCAAATGCATGATCTGCTGCATATTTCTCAATTAAATGACAGGAATTCATATTTTTTTTTACAGGCATTACACATGTAAACAACCCTTTTAACAGGATAACATGAAATAACAGGAACCACATTATGAGATTTTATTATATGTTATAGCCCACAAAGTGAAAGGGCATTTTAAGGTTCAACCACTGCATATGTCACGCTTATGTACTTCTCTTCATTGGACCTTGATTTGACACCATCCTGCCAGTGCTCAAGCACAGAAAGATTCAAAGACTTGAACGCATAAGTTAAGGAATGGAATGTGCTCTCGAATAAAATCCGTCACAAATCAAATTAGAAAGATTAATGGTGAGAGGAGTGAAGTGCACCATAAAATGTCAGTGAGTGAAAGACCCACATTTAAAGTGGGACGTCTTCCACTGGAATACATCTTTTCTGGACTTTGTGGCCAGATCCTGTAATTTCAAGGTACTGTAAGTCAGCACAGGCAAGGGGGCTATTAAACTTCACGAAGCACAGGTTCATCGAGAGTTGGGTTTAACTGTTCAATTACAAAACAGTAAAATATTAATAATTCTTTCCTACAACACGTTTATACCAATTTCATGATATTTCTTGACACACCAGTGTCAAATGCAGTGTCACTGTATTTGACAAATGTTTGCATGCTTTTTATCTGTCACTCAGATTTTCCAGTACGCTATTGTCAAATTTGAAAAGTGTGTCCGATAGAGAGGAGAAGAGAAACGGAGAGAACGAGCAAGAGCTGTCGCGGAGTGATGAAGTCGGCGAGTGAAGTTGTAATTTCCCCATTGGCCATTGCTTTTCAGAATAAATAGACACAATAGTGCTGGTAACGTCTTTGCCTCCTCGATCGATCGTCTGATCCACTTCCTCAACACGTGTACGCTTGTTGTTGCTGTGCAACACATTTGTTACTCTACTCACACGTCTCCACCCAGAAAGCTTCACGGAGCTCTAAAACATAGATATCTGTGGTGGTACTGTACTGTACTGATGTTTCCTCTATATGTATTTCAAAAGTAGTGTTTTGATACTGTGTATGCAGGGTGTTGAGACAGTTTGGTGCATATGCTATGAGAGTGGTGTAGTCAGTGTGTGCATCGCGAGTGAGTGGTCAAGCGACAGAGAGAGAGTGACAGAGGACTGGTTCAGAGCAGACAGATGAATGAGTATTTCCAAGTATTCTCCAACACATACAGCTTAGATCCCCATAGACAAACCTATCTGTACCGTGATCTATTATTTATCTATCCAGGTCAAAATGTTGTCTGCATCCTTATTTCTTATTTGAAAGAAAAGTGAAACTATTCCTGCGCCCTGCCCCTGTTATCCCCTTTGTCACCTGTTTTTCTTCAGCTCATCTCATTCTCATTATTCCCACCATTGACCTCTTTAGTATGCAGAATTATTCGATGAGCAAGGTTGTAGATTTGCATGTTTTAATTTCCTGTCCGACAAGCCTTTTGAAAACAGACATAGGAGAAGGTAAAGGTAAAGACACAGAGGAGAGGGTGGTAGGTAGGTAGGTAGGTAGGTAGAGATAGATAGATAGATAGATAGATAGATAGATAGATAGATAGATAGATAGATAGATACATAGATAGATAGATAGATAGATAGATAGATAGATAGATAGATAGATAGATAGATAGATAGATAGATAGATAGATAGATAGAGAGACCTTGACAGATCAATCCCAGGGTAATTCCCTAGTTTAATATCAGCTCTGATTCTAATATATATTTATGAAGTCTCCTGACATCCTAGTTACCACAGCAGCAGGTGTTCGGTCGATGTGTACAGCCTGGATTTCAAACACATGAACAATGGAGCATTGGGTTGAAGCCTAGAATATTACTTCAGGACACACACACACACACACACACACACACACACACACACACACACACACACACACACACACACACACACACACACACACACACACTTGTTTCTCAAGCAAGAATTTCCCAGAGGTTGTGAAGCTTCACTTTTGGTGCTTCCAAGGTCAAAAAACTCTATGTATCATTACAATCTACAGGTGCTTGTGGAATCCCAATGGCTAGTGTGTGTGTGTGTGTGTGTGTGTGTGTGTGTGTGTGTGTGTGTGTGTGTGTGTGTTTATCATGAGCAGTACGTGTGTGTTATGTGTGTGTGTTGGAATGGAAATGAGCCCTTCGAGTATGGCTAAAGGGCTCTCATCCTCTCTCACAAGATAGATAGGATCTTAACAAGCATGAGAGCAGAAGGGAAGTGTGTGAGTTTTGAGCGTGTGTGTGTGTGTGTGTGTGTGTGTGTGTGTGTGTGTGTTTGTCCTCTGGCTACAACATTTTTCACATTTCTATTGCATCAAATCACAAAGACGATTCCGTTGCTTTTCTGACTCGTGGCATGGCCGGTGGTGAGCTGCAAAAGCTCATCGATCAAATATTTACCAGCATATATCCTGGTTCACATCACAGCAAGTGTTATTTATGTCTGTGGTGAAAGCACAGAAGCTGCTTGCAGACGGACAGTGTCACCTCAAAGGATCCTGCTGCTGTTATTTTGTGCTATCAAACCTTTGATTGTTTGAATCTTATCTTCAATGAATGCATTCTTTTAGTTTGTATTGTCTGTGTAGCCAAAACATATAGCTCATATTGCCACAGACCTCCACAAAAACCCATATTTCACATATTTCATATTCTATCATTCTACTGAATGTAGCAATGTTGATTCTTCTATGTGTCGCACCTCTTTCCTCTTCACATTTCTTTCAGCTGGTGAATGCTTTTAGAGCATAACCGCCTCACTGGGTTGTGTTAGAAACCGGCACGAGGCTGTTTCTGTTGAGCGTGTAGCGCTGACACTTTGGCCTGTTGTGGGGAAAGAATTGTGTATTGCATTCTAAGCAGATTAGGTGAAGCTTAAAAAGTGACTGTGTGGCAGAAATTGATGCCAGCTCAAAAGCAGCATGGAAGGATATCTGTTGAAAGATAACTTCAGATGAATATGTTTTCCTTCCAGCAGGTAGCGGAGCTACAGGCGGCGTTGAGGCATTAGTTAGCGGATGCCATTAAAAGCTTTGGTCAAGCAGACTGGATGTGGAAATGAGTTTAAAACAACAATTTGTTGGTCTTATTAACGCAACTTTGTCGAAGCCACAAAGGGATATCTATTACATTTTATTTGATTATGTGCAGAGTCATACATTTGGTGTAATATTGCACACCAATTATATATTTAAGCAATAAGGTACGAGAGGCAGTGCTGTGTCGTGCAATAATGTACTGTTCAGTACATTATTGTAGACACACTACTGCCTCGAGTACCTTATTGCTTTTATAATACGGGTACCTGCGACTTTATAAATAGTAATAGTAAGCTCTCTTTCAGCACAAAATAGTTGTAGCCACCAAACGTTGTGTATCGCATTTCAGCGACAGAGAAAATAGTCCCGGATGTGTATGGCGGTTGCATAAATATAAGTTATAACACGCATACATGATTTTAGAAAGACCAACTGCAAAGCCAAAAGTGTCTGGAAGTTTAATGATCATATAAACGTGATGGAATTCACTTTTACTGTTAAACTGGAATTTCACGGTATTCTGATTTCTAATATGAATGAAAAAATAAAAAATGAACATGTGATAAAGTCATGTCCGCATGGGACACATTTAGAAGAATGACTGAGGTGCAGCCAGTGGGAATACGCAGTCGGATTAATTCCATCATTATTTGACTTACACTGACTCACATGCATGAGATATAACACATTATACCTCACTGTCTACCAAGAACTGAAACAAGACATTGCATGGAAGTGGGACCATAGCCTAGTTCATAAAACAGAAAGTAGAAGTATTTGAGCGATAACCTTTTATTTATTTCTGGTAATGGTTTGGCTACTGTATGCATGCTGGCCATTTGTAAAATGCTAGATTGGGGTTGGTTTGCTTGACCACATTGAACATGATATACCGTCTATACCAGTGGTTCTCAATCTTTTTTCAGTGATGAACCCGCTGTGAATTTATTTTTTTCAGCCGAGTACCCCCTGACCAGTGCAAAGCATTTTTGGTTAAAAATATGTAATACACAGCACTGTGCCATCAGTGTCTGATTTAATATGGAATATATAGAATTCAGTTCATGAACTTACACTTATATTTTATTGAATACTTATTAACTAACAATTTTAAAGGATTTTTTAATGAATGCTCATTTTAAATATACTTTTTTTGTTTCATCTCACACCTTCACACACCCCCAGGGGTACACAGACCCCCATTTGAGAACCATATAATACTGTAGTACTGTACAGTAAAACACATACTGTATGTTGTGAAATATGTTGTATATAATTGACTTAACCACTGCTGTCGGTGGCATTAAAGACACAAGTTAGGCGATGGGGAATGGATTGGTGGGAAAGGAGAGGAGAGCTGATATTCACCCTTCATTTAACAGGCAAACTCTCACCACCTTACGAGAAAGTACGAACACACTACATCATTTGTCCCGCATGAAGTGATTCTACATGCACCGAAAACAAAAGAGGCCTGCACTTTTGCTATTCTGTCTGCGCCACAAATGTCTTGCTACAGTGCTTTTAGAAATTGTGTTATATTTCCCTCGTGCATTAGCTCTATTTCACATTTTTGCAAATTCCATTCGCTGTGTATGTGAAAGAGAATCCTCGCCGGTTCGGTGGTGAAGTGCGGTGTTATGGCAGAGCGTCGGTGCTTCACTGCACAGTGAAATAACGGAGCCAAATCACAGCATGGATTCCAGTTGGGTGGGAATGTGCAGCTGCTGACGCATTCTCACAATCTATTGCAGATGTATGTTTCACTGACCCGCTCCCTGGGTCTCGGATTTTGTTTTCCTCTTTTAAGTGTGATGCATATGCTTTAAGTACACCAATGCAACCTGAAACTAAAGTGCTATATTATATTGTTTCAATATTGTTTCCTTAAAACAGGGTTGTTATGCCTCCTCTGCAGTTTAGACAGGTTTACCTCCAGGTTTCGATCTCTCTTACAGAAAAACAGTACACTTTGAAAAAGACACCAGCTGGAAGGCCTGGATTTGCCATGATGGTCAATATTAATATAAGTGTTACACTTGTTATACGTGTTTTTGTGAATATTGTTGTGTGTATAGTATGCATTTATGTGTATCTCAGTATGTGTGTGTAACTGCTACTTTAAGTGTTCCTGTATGCAGTGTTGGGGGTAACGAGTTACAAAGTAACGGATTACAGAAACGATATTACTATTATAGGTAACGAAGTAAAGTAACGCATTACACTCAAAATATTGGTAACTACACTACTTTACTAGACCTCAGGAACGCGAAACTTTCCTGCGTTACCCAAGACATTTTTACCAATCCGAAAAGTTCTCCTTTAGTGGCGCTAGAGTCACACGACACTTCCTGCATGAACAATAGCAACAAGCTGCTAGCTAGCGCTGCTGCTGCTACTGCCCGCGACCCCTCTGCCCAAGTCGGGTGTCGAGCCTGGTCCCGCTACCTTCGGTGGTTTTCGGGGAGCTAGCGGAAGTTAACGGAGAGCTAGCGGAAGTTAACGGAGAGCTAGCGGAAGTTAACGGAGAGCTAGCGGAAGTTAGCGGGGAAGTGACGGAGCGCTAGCAGAAGCCCCAGCTGGCTACAGCGGGGAGCTAACGGGGACTCTGACCGAAGGTAGTAGCGGCTTGTAACCCGACGTTTACGGTAGATTGTTCATGCAGGAAGTGTCGTGTGACTCGCGCGATTATTATTAGAAATTATATTAATTAATAATAATAAATTATTATTGAAAATTGAAAATAAAGTGATGAAAGGGCCATGATGTTTGTCCATGTATCTTTGCAGTTCATTTGGACATTTGTTAAAAAAAAATGGAAAGTAAAGTAACTAGTAGTTAGAGTGCAGGACTATAGTGAATGGAAGAACCAGATGAACAGCACGTTGACTGTGTATTGACTTTTTCCTGGGACTCCACACAGAACTAATCAAGCCTGAATGGAAAACATCCAACTGTCAAACTTTTGTTAGTAAATTATTTAAATATTGTGGTTCAAAAATCTTTTATGTAATTGTATCTTCTTCTTTTTTATTATCTGGAGAAAGTATAGGAGTACGGGGGACATGATGTATTAATCAGGTAGTATTTATATATATATGCAGTATGTGATCGGGTCAATAAAATAAATCATTGTTACTCTTTTTTCATCTTTCTCTTTGTTGTCAGAAATATACTATGTAATTGAAATGTGCAATTGGTAGGAGACCCCGGGGAAGACCGAGGACACGCTGGAGGGATTATATCTCCCGGCTGGCCTTGGAACGCCTCGGGATCCCCCAGAATGAGCTGGAAAGTGTTGCGGGTGAGAGGGAAGCCTGGGTCGGCCTGCTGAACCTGCTGCCACCGCGACCCGACCCCGGATAAGCGGCTGATAATGGATGGATGGATGAAATGTGCAATTGTCATGGCTTCACTGTAAAATGATGAAATCAATAATTTGTTTCCTTGTATTTCACTCCGGCTAACTGACTCTACACGTCTACACATCTACTGAAAGATGCAAACAACAATACAAAGTCAACGTCAATAGCCAAATGTGCAATCTTCATGAACTCCCCATCTCTCGCACTGCCAATGTCTTCCTTTATCTCTCTTTCTCATCAGTAGCTATACTACATATTCCTATTTTCAATTATTCTGGCTGAGGGCAATATGTTTTAATGATGAGCTGTTTCTCTGAGTGCAGTCTCCAGCTTTGCCAGCTCGAGCAGTAATGCCTTTTGCACATGTCAGGGTCGGGCCCTCGCTGTAATCTGAGGCTCATTACAGCTGGTGAGGCCAAGAGCAGAAACGGAACACAACTTCTCCCTGCAGCGCTGAATTACTTTTCCTCTACCGGGTTCCCCTCTCCCTTGTTCAATGCTTCTCTCTCTGTCTCAGCTGCTTCACAGTTTGTCTTTGATCTCTTTCTTTCCTGTCCTGCTCTCACCCGCCCCGTCTCTCTCAATCTCAATATCTGGCTCCCCCCCGATTTGCCTCTCCATTTATTTCTTGCTCTCTCTCTCTCTCTCTCTCTCTCTCTCTGCCTCTCTCCCTTTCGCTCTGTCTCGACACTCCTCTGGGGGAGCTCACCGAGTGCAATGGTTTTGGAGTTGCAGGCTAGTTTTATTGAGTTTGCTCAGGGTCCTGGAAGGGCCTATTTACCAATAAGGTCATGATGAGGTCCATCAAGTCTATGAGCAAACCCTCAAATCCCCCTCGAACCAGTGTGTGTGTGTGTTTATGTGTGTGCGTCTGTCTCCAGCATGTTCTCACAGTTTTCCTTTGCTGTATATTAGATTTCTAGATCCTTCGTAGAGGTGGGCTGATCTTGTATATTGACAGGTAAGTGTAGTATTGACAGCATTGTGAATTACCTTGTGAAACAGATCTGGCTTAACATACAGAGTACTGTTCTTTTCTTTGAAGGCTTACATTATTCACCATGAAGCTTTTCCTCCTAATCTCCGTTACTAAAAATCATGATAATCTTTATCTTTACAAATCAAATGATGTATACCTGATACCTGATGTTTGTAGCATCACCTGTAAAAGTATGTTTAGTCAAAGCTAAACTGTATTAATCAGCTGATAATTCATGTAGAATACAGATAATGTGTTTTTTTTAATTTAAACTGCACCTGATCAAATGACCTCTTTACCTCATATTTCAAATGCAAAGAGTCTCACTTGAGTCTCTTGTCAGGATCTTTACTAAAATGCATATTCCTTAGATTTGAGGTTTTAACCACCAGTTTAAGCTTCAAGCTTAACACTCAAAAGGAATGTACCTTTTGAAGACTGCAAGATAACGATAGACCATCAGACAGGTAATACAAACTAGATTTAAACAATGCCAGTTCAACGACTCTCTAGCATAATAAAAACCCAAAGGCTTTAGTTCCTGACTCTAAACTTGAAGTGGATCATACAATATCATGTACAAGGGTAGTGACTCTACACAGTGTAATGCCAGAGGGCCGTGTCTTTTGGATAGAGGCATTATAATTTACATAGAGCTCAATAAGTACAAAGTGAGAGTTATACACACACCAACTAGGAAGCTCTTCCTAATACAAGCCATGATGCGTAGTCTGTTGACACAGCACAGAGAGCAGACACTTTAACCTGGCAGGCTGCTTATTCATGACCAAACTTCAGCTCACAACAAATAGTGTGCTCACAAAATACTTACAATTTGACCTATTTCAAAATGTACTTTCATAAAAAGGACAAGAAAAGCAGAGAAAAATCAATCAATGTCTTACAAGTTTGTCTAAAACAATAGACAAGGAGGATGAGCTTATGAAACGACTTCTGCTGGATTGCTGTATTTTAAGAGGTCTGGCCTTTCTGCTCTTTCATTTTTCCACAACGAATATTTAAAGAAAACTTTCCTCTGTGTCTGTTAGATAGAAATGTGGGATTATGTTAAACAGAGGAAACTTTTCTTGACTCCTTGGGGTATATACGGATAATGTATCCTTTACGGGGATTTGTGTCTATCAAACAAGAGTGAAATGTTATATAAGAAAAGTATATCTGGGAGGGATGTATTCAGCTGTAACAGATCCGTTCCCTTTCTCAGTCACTTTTTGACGTTCTTTGATATAATAGAGGAGCTGAGGAATTGACTGCGTGGACAGTTTTTGAATGTTTGAATACATGAACCACTGCGTCAGAATAAAGATAGACTTTGTTAAATATTCACGGACTCGAGACATGATGGACTATTTTGAAATGAAAAGCTGGTCATATAAGAAATAAAAAAAAAGTGCCTGCTTTTCTGAGAGGAGAGCTGATGTATTCCTTTAAATGGGAATCTTTTGTAAAGACACTGAAGAATAGCTAATGCCATTTATTCTGGGATTAATGTTAATATGTACATCTTTCTTTTCTTTAATACATATTTGCATGAAAATGATTTCTTAAAATGAATTCATCAAATGAAATAAATCTTACCATTTCAATAACTTAGACCTTGATACAGGAAACTATTGTTGAACTGTGTATTTCATTCTCTGATAGACTGCCAGAATTTGATGCAATCGGCTGAGACACTCTTTCAACAATCATCTTTCTCCCATCAGTGTAATTGAGTATCAAATTACCCAGCTTTCTCTAAATAACTTAACCCTTCCAAACATAATCAGCAAGTGCTAATCTTGTAGTATTCCAAGCATGTTGCTCTCAGACAGCTGGTCTGGAGGGAGTTACTGGAATCGTTGTTATGGCCACTCTGTGATAGGTTCGTGGCCTCGATCGTATCATGGTTATGCTCAATTTATGAGCTGTAAATCTGAGTCAGAGCAGGAAATATGGAAACTCAAATCCAATGAGGGAAGACCTTGGAGGATCATGAGCACAGAGAGAAGAGGAAGGAGGGGGAGATGTAAGGAATGATATCCTTCATGAACAGTGTTAAAGGCTAAGAGAGAAAACAATATTAAGAAACAGAAGCAGTTAAACTAAATATAAAGGTCAAAAAAGACATTCTACAATACAAACAATAGTTTGTTGTAGAAATATCCTGAGCCAATCAACCAAAAGTTCCAGGCATATTTGAATAGAAAGGATACAAATGGACCCAGTCACTTGCTGATATGTTCTTACTGTTACAGTACTCTACTGTATTTTGCTAACGCAGCTCACCTATATGACAGCCAGGCAGGTGAAGATGCATGCAGATCCACTATCTTTATTTTCTCTGTCTTATAAGTGAACAGCTGGGCAGAAATCGTTACGGTAGTCGCTTCTCATTTTTAGCTGACCATCACTTTACTGCTTAAATTGACAGTTGTTGCTAAATGCAGATCATATGAGCTGGCGCTAATTAACGTTAATTGTGTCAGTGACATGAGGAAAGGCCACAATGGAACTTGGCTGTTGTTGGGTTTGTGTACTTTCTGCAAGCCAGTGTCTGTGTGGGAAGAAATCAGCTTTGTAACACTGCTGTAAAATCAAAAGTGATTTTTTTTTATTTTCCAACAAGACCAACAAACTGATGTGTTTTCTCTTGTTAAATAATTTTCTTGTAAGTTAAAATTGTTTTGTTTTTATTTCAGATGTCATCTAATTAGCTTACATAAAACTGATTGAGTGAAAAAAAGAAGAAAAATAAAAAATAAATAAAAAGGTACGAATCAAAAAAAAGACTCCAAAAGTATTTCTTATCAAAAGAAATTAAGCAATGGCTCTTTTGTGGTCACTCTTCCACGAGCTCTGGGGAGCGACAGCTTAAACTGGTCCCATGGATATTTTAATCTCCCCAGTGCTTTCCAGCTCGTTCATGGTTATCTTTGGTCTCTTTGTTGCCTCTATGATTAATGCCTTCTTTGCTTGCTCTGCAAGTTCTGGTGGGCGGCCCTCTTAAAGCAGGTTTGTTGTGGTGCCATATTTTTATAATAATGGATTTAACAGTGTTCCATGGGGATACATTTTTATAACCCAACCCTGATCTGTACATTTCCAGAATTTTATCCCTGATCTGTTGGAGAGCTCTTTGGTGGCACGTTTCTAGAGTGAGGCAATTTTCAATATTTTGTGTAGGACCTGGTTGTAATGCAACAATATATATATATATATATATATATATATATATATATATATATATATATATATATATATATATATATATATATATATATATTAAAAAAAAAGTATATCTGGAATGTATCGTTTTTAAGCAATACAAAAGCCCACGTACATACTTAATACAATTTGTGTTGTTGTTTGTTTTGTATGTTATGTGTTTGTTGGTGTCAATTGGTTCACTTTGACATCGAGGTTTATGTGCACATAATCTGTGCCTGTATTAGCCACCGATTTACTTTTCTTCCTTACATACCCCTCACCTTTGACCTACTCTCCATTAACGCTGAGTCGGTGGTTTGTCCAAAACTTGTCCTAATCTGACACTCAAATTGACATCCCCCTGCTTCTGTTGACACATGATTCCAGCAAGCAGTGCAGGGCTATATGCAAACTCAACAATAATGGTTTTATTATACGATGCTGCCCAACTCCAACAGGCAAGGCAAGGGATACAAGTATGTACTGAACCAGTAAGAGTACGGGGGAGCTGGCAATCCTGCATGCATGATGTATGTTGTGGTTCTGTGTTGTTGGCATGTTTTTGGTTTCAGTTTGTTTCTATCATACAGCGCTTCTGCAAGCAGATATGAAGACTAGAAACTAGAAGACTTCTCCAAGGCGACTGGGAGTAATACTGTTTTTATTAACGTAGGAGTCAACACAAGACAACAAATACAGGCAAAAACCAACAAGAGCAAGTGCTGTGTGTGTGTGTGTGTGTGTGTGTGAGAATAAGTCTGAGGATATACAGTAACATATGATGTACAGATGGTTTAATTAAGACTATGTCTCATGCCACCCATTAGCTACACCGGCTAATCCTTTGGAGGGCTGCGGTGGGCTTGAACCAATCCCGGAAGACAATGGAAGATTGGCCAGTTATACCCTGGACCTGTCGCCAGTCAATAAGGCTCACTTACACAGACAACCCATTCACGCTGATGGGGACAATATTCACACTCCACAGACAAAAGAAAAGCTGGCAGTTGGCTGGCCAGGTGTGAGGTGACAGTGCAAACCATTGTACCGCCATGACTATTAATGTAATACTATCACAACTACAGATGGGGACACTCAATTCAAACAGCTGGAATATGGCAAAATTCAGGGTGAAATAACTGCTGAATAGATGTTTTTTTTCTTCTCAGTATTCTAAAAAAACCTGATGTGACATGTCATATTGTGTGTTTTTGTGCCAGAGAGTGTCTTTTAAAGTGTGTGTTTAGGCCATTTTTGTTCAATAAGCTTATTCCAGCAAATGTTTTTGTGCTCTCCCTGCACAATGTGCCTGTGTTGTGTCTTCATTGAAATGTACAACACCAATAAATTGCAAGTGAATACTCAGTTTGGCTGCAAGAGAGTCTCTGCATCATTATTGCATCACCACGTCACAATTGCTTGTATACACAATTGACAATTTTAAGAAATGAAAGGGCTGTTTTCTAATTGTAAGACAATTGTTTCATAATTCACACAAGTCCTCCTGCCTCATATACAAAGTAATGTAATTGCGCATCCCATGTTTTGCCTCATATTATATTGCATTGTTACAGGGCAACATGTATTGCATCTGTCATCTTTGCTGCACCATACTTGTTATTTTTGTGTTAATACTCATATTGGTATTACAATTATTGTGCAATTTTTTTTATTTGGATCTTTGGAAAATGTGTTTTACTCTCATGCCAATAAAGCCACAATCAAATGACCTGACAGTTAAAGAGAGCGGGAGAGAGAGAGCAAGAGAGAGCACCCATATCTTAGAGATAAATATGTATCTGTATGTGTGTGTGGATGTGAGAAAGAAAATAGACAACAAATTCACAGCTGCTAAGATACAATTCATAAACATTCAAGCCTCTGTCCACCAGTTAATTTCCATAGAGTGAACATTGTGCACACTATTGATGCTTTGCATTGCTTATGCATCATCACTCATGTTCCATCTGCTCACACAACATGCATGATGAATCCAATGTCGAAAAATACAATCACTGTGCGAGTCAACCTAGTTTATGGATTTGATGTCATATTATACTATAGGATTATTTGTATTATGCCATTTTGAACAAGAGAATATTTCATGTAATGTATGAGACACACTGTAAACTACATGCTATGTACAATCAAGTAAATCTCACACCAGTTGTGTCTGCATTTCATGGTTTTGTTATAGCCCAGGGAACACCGCCTGTCCATAAATATAAGTATATATGGAGCTGTCCCCTATGATCACAGAACTATCTGACAATGTGTAACTACATATGTAATTCATACTCAGCTGTTTATCTTCTTATATAAGTATAGCCTTTGGAACCGGGGGAAGCCCGGTGACAACAGTCCTCCTGTGACACAGACACAAACTTATCATGTAACAGGTTAGCCAGTAATGATGTATCTATTCTGCAAAACAGAAGGTAGCAGGTGACCCATTAACACAAGCTGTCTTAATTACCCATTGACTGAAATTATTCACTCGCCCTTGTCCACGTGCGCTTCTCTTAGTGCAGTCATGGGGAGAGGAATTCTTAGAGTTTCATGTTGAATGTTTCATCCTCATTGTCTTTTTTCCTCCCTGTTCTGTGAATGTTGTTTTCTTCTTCTCCCTCTCCTTCTTTCCATCTCTCTAGATCTCACTCCCCGTTGCTTTGAGAATGGAACAGATCAAATTACTTGTTGTTCCACGCTGTTAATGTCATTAGATTTTGAAGGACAATCACATAATAGCTCACGGTTATAGCCGTACCTCCTAAAATAATAAGCAATGCTGTAATTGTTTCTATAATGCAGGGTTGTAGCTAAAATTGGGAGCTCCATCTTCATACAGCTACATGAATTAAAAAGAATGAGGAACTTTGCTGCAGGCCGTTTTAACCCTGTTTCTCTATTCATTAAATTGTTGGGTGAAAACATGGAGTCAATTTGTTTCAATATTTTTTTATCTCCTGTGAAAATATCCGTGTAATAATCTTAGGTCGTCTCCAAAAACAATTCCTCGTTGGTGAACATATATATATATATATATATATATATATATATATATATATATATATATATATATATATATATATATATATATATATATATATATATATATATATAAGTATATATATATATATATATTCACCAACGAGGAATTATATATATATATATATATATATATATATATATATATATATATATATGGAAGGTGTTGCATGTTATAGGTGTGTTGCTGGAGGGCCCAGCAGAGTGATGTCAGACGCTTGTCACCAGTGAACCTGAACACATTGCCTATTTCAGCCATGTTTTTCACTCATTCATCTCACACATCAGATATGCTCCAATTTGAATCAACACAGCTGTTGACACTTGCCAAATATTAGCTGACTGGCTTTACGTAACTGTGACCTGAAGCATCTTTTCATGCTTTAAATCTATTTTCTGTAAGTATAAACATGTGCCTGCTGTGAGCATTGTCAACCTCAAAATGAATGGACTAGCATCTGAAGAAAATGGTTGCATCTGTCCTTGTGCTGTGACTAATATGATAGGGTGACCAGACTTCCTCTTTTTCCCGGACATGTCCTCTTTTCGAGACCTAAAAAATGCGTCCGGCAGGGATTCCAAAAACGTCCGGGATTTTGCCTCGTTGGATATTTGTGTTTCTCTGGGTCTTTCACAAACTAGTTATTACGCCCTTACAAGTTTTGGAAATGGTATCTCCCTTAAGTTCCACTTTCTTGCGTGAGCTCTGACTGTAGAGAGAACTGCCATTGGTCGACCGATCTAAGTGTTGCCAGATGCACGATAATTGTCCTCCAAATACGACCATTTTGAGCCTTTGGTACGATACTTCGCCATTTCCAATCTGGCAACACTGAGCACCTTGCCACCTCCACTAGTTGCATTGATTATTTTATATAATCAACACGACTGTTCACCAACAAACTGACCATGCAACAAGGGGAATAAACAGTCTGAACTGCATACCGTTACCCACTTTCAGGAAGTGTGACCATGCGGCCATTTTGCAAGTTTAAAGTATTGAAACAAAATACAACGTATGTGATGCCAGAGGTCAGGAAGTTGTCTTTTGACAACTGGACATTTTTGATAGTTAATGAATGGTAAGGTTCAAGATGTAGATGGCTGATTGGAGGAGGGGGGAGTTTGGTAGGAAGGAGGATAAGGCTAAGGGAAGAGACAGGACATTGCTTCTCTCTCTTCTACTCACTCCCCTTACCGCTCTTCTTCCTCAACTCCTTTTCTTTCTTTTGTCTTTTCAGTTCCTCATTGTCTCTCTTCACCTTTTCTTTCCTCTCACTTTTCTGTCCTGTGCTATCGTCTTTTGCGGCGAGCTGACATCTCATCTGTTCTTCCAGAACCACAAGTTTTATGTTCCACTCTGCCTCGCTCTGGAGGATCTCGCTCTCTTTGTCAGCTTGGCCTCCAAGTTCTGCTTCAAGAGCCTTCTTTTCACTCGTTGTTTGAGTGATCAGATCTTTCTTTTCCAGGAGAATCTGGTTCACCTCCCTGTCAAAGGTCATACAAATCTCTCTGAACCTCATGTTCCTCTCTTTCCAGCACTCATTAGCCCGGTTGAACTCTGCACTCCATTGGTGTTGGACCGACAGGGTCTCATTCTGCTTTTCAGATGTTGGCTTAGAGATGTGATCTCTTCCTGCCACTCCTTATCGTTGACTGTCTTGTCCGCCTGTGCTTGTTTCCTAATAACTCTCTCTGACTTGAGAGCCTTCATTGTTTTTGGTTTACTCCTGCTCTGAACTGAGCTCCTTGGTGGCCATCTGCTCCTTCATCAGCTCGTTGGCTTGTTTTTGGACATCCAGGAGGGCTTTTCTCAGGTCCTGCCCCTGTGTGCTGGGAGTTTGCAGGTTCTGCTGGTCCCGCACCTCTTCAGCAGGGCTGTCCCGGTGTGGACTTTGACTAGAGAGCTGATCACATCCAGCTTCACTTGATTTCTGACTTAGTTGTCAGCCTCTGCTCGCTGTCTAATGGCTTGACATTTTCTCATATCAGTAATGGTGTTCTATACATCCAAATACAGCAGTAGCATAGACAAAATAAACCCACATAATGCTCTGTTCTCTCAAATCATAATGTAATATTCGCAAATAATCATATTTTTAATTAGTCCATTGAAAAGGAAAACTGCTTGTAACGCGATGTCAAGGAAACTTAGGAAGGGAAAAGAAGAACAAGCTTTTATGTGACCGTCGTTTTTGCAAATATGCATTTTTGAGAAAGGATTCCTGCATTATTTAAAGTTTAGAGGGCTCTCACTAGGGCTGGAGACAACTGACCCGTTGACCCCCCAGTGTCAGCGGACCTCTCCACACAACAACAAAAAACACAAAACAAGCTGTTGGTGTTTTGCTCATACTTATGCTATAAGAAAGGCCACTTTATGCTCTATTTCAGGTGGACCATTCCCTCTCCGGCAGAGAATGGACCAGAACAAAACAGTTGTCTGGTGCTTTGAGCTCCCACCCTGTTCCTCCACAAGCCCATATTCCACACAGCGGGCTGTGAAATCATTTTTGGTCTCCCTCGGAAGAGAGACCCCATGCAGAAATCCATAAATTCATGAGCATCCACCATCCACATGAAAAGAAAGGATGTGGTGGAAACACAGTGTGATAGAGAGCAGAGAGAGAGAGAGAGAGAGAGAGAGAGAGAGAGAGAGAGAGAGAGAGATACTAGAATAGATGAAGAGGATGAGCAAGGGAGGTAAATAGAGAGACAGACATGTGGCAAAACAGGGTAGAGAGTAAGAGAAGAGATACTGGACAGCAGAGAGGAGAGGAGAGGAGACAAGTGAATGCTGAACAGCAGTGTGAGCGCTTGGAGGGACCCAGCATGAGTCTGGTCTGAACCCCCAACCGATTTAGTGCCGGAAGACACAGACATAGGAATAACAAAATGCTTCGGTTGCTCGCACATGGTCGCGCATTCATTATCTCTCTCTCACACACACACACACACAAACACACACACACATAAGCATGCACACATGCACATAAACACATGAATGCATGCACTTCACACTTGCACATGCATGAGAATGTACACTCTTATATGTGCACGTGCACACACACACACACACACACACACACACACACACACACACACACACACACACACACACACACACACACACACACACACCACTGCTCCGTTCCTTCATTCTACTCAGCCCAGCTTTTCCCTCTCCCTCTTCTCCCTGGGAGCTCCCAACCTGCCTGGCCCGCCCGTCTTATTTCACTTCTCCTGACTTCTCTTCTCATCTTCCCCTCACTTATCAACCCTAGGACGTAGCATTGCTAACCCTGGCTCAGTATATGTAGCTTAAGTGCAGTATAGGAGAGATAATGTACCCCAAGCAATGTGACAGTGCCCATTGATTCTTACATAATATGCTACAAAGCGAATTGCCTAAAGCTATCTTTGATGATGAAAGCTATTTTTTTTGCAGCCATAAGGGTGGAATTTGAATTGTTTTAAGATATGAGTGTTATATTACAACATACGATATTATTTGATTCTGAAACTGGGACGTTACATCAATGGTTCAAAAACCTTCTCTTCTGAACAGATCATCTCAGGCTGAAAAAGAAAAATTCGTAATAGCAGGATACTAGAACTGCGATGGGTAAAGTTTACCTTTAACTGTTTAGATTGTATGTAACTTAGTTTCAGTCTGTGACTAATACTAGTTTACTCTTGTCACGTAAAGTTGTTTAAGCTTGTTACTTAATTCAGAATGACTGCTAAGGACAGTTGTGATGTATTAAATGTATGTTTGTTACGTTATTTTTTTCACACATGATGCTTTTTTTAACCTTACATGGTGTAAACAGACTATTTTTAGCATGTTTGCTGCAAGCAGGTACATTGCAGGTGTCATAAATCCCCCTGGAAATAATGAATTAAATGAACAAGTAACGTGCATCTGGAGTAAAGTGTGTTTACCATTTGACAATAGATAAGTCGCATCTTTTTGACGTTTTGAGTGGCATGTTAGCGGTCCAATAGGAAGCCAGGAATAAGATCCGTCATCTGCAGTAGTGACCTGCCGTGACCTATCCCGGCAAAATGAGTGTTAACCTGCATGCAAACAGTGAGCTAACATAGGAACCACATGCTAGCTAGTTTAATTTGTACAATGTGCAAAGCTCAGCAATGTTCACGTGGACTTACTACAACAGCTGATTAGTGTACGCTGCACTAGTTCAGACCACACATTTCCGCTGTTGTTTCAGGTGTGAGGCTTTCTCATCTGCTTAATGAGTGTTCATATTAAAAAAAGCTCCATGTATGATTAATTTCCAGTTGTGAGCCACCGCCGTTGCTGCAGAGAGTTGATGAGTTGATGCTGCTTCAAAAATGAAGAAGGTGAACTGAAGGAACGGGGGATTGACTGAAGGATCTGCAGCTCCCCACGGCATCACTGTCGAGAATAAACCGTCGCAATTGTTCTTCAATTGATCCTAAATAAGCAACGTATGACAATATAAAATCTTAACAGCTCTAACTGCATAGAACATGTGATAATCCTGCTTTGTCTGTTTTGATATTCAGGAGAAAATGGCAAATTCCTCATTAAAAACTCAGCATACATGTTAAGATTTGTATGAAGTTTGACTTTTTTTTGGGTGGGAGGGGCACAAAAGGGTAGTCAAGGTTAGATAATCATGAAGTAATGAGGGGCTACTTGGTAACTACTCACAGTTTTACTTGTGAGGACCTTAAAAATAGTAACTAATGATTAAGTAATGAGTTATGAATGAGTTGTTACTTGTTTTTGCAGCTCAGTAGCAACACATGGATGAAAGGATCTCTAATACTTAATCAATCATTACCCAATGATTCAATAATAAAGTATCTTCCAGTCTTATAATTGCCATTATCCACTGTATATGATTCAGGTCAACCACCGATTCATTCCTCACATGTTCCTGTATTTTGTGTTCTGAAAAGTGTTATTCTTTTTGCTCATTTCTTTTGAGCGTGGCGTCACATAGAGCTGGGCATGTATGTTTAAACAACAACATTTTTTAGAATAAACAGTCGCACACTGCCACATACAGTACACACATAGTGCATACCATCCCATTATCACCTCAGGGTGTCTGGTTGTTGTCACGCTGATCTCTCTGTATATTGTGTTCTATCTATAACATTAATTAAGCCGGGGACCCAGTAACTCAGTGGGTGCTCTGTTGACACCAGTGTGACTCACACACACACCCACACACCCACACACACACACACACACACACACACACACACACACACACACACACACACACACACACACACACACACACAGGAGAAGCGATTGTGTAAATATGTATGCATTTGTTTTACAGTAGATGCAAACAAATGCACATGTATATGCACGCACACACACACAAACCCACACACACACACACACACACACACACACACACACACACACACACACACACACACACACACACACACACACTCAAATGTCATTCATCGGAAAAAGGCTAACAGGTCTACACAGATGCATCAGAAAGCATAATAACCATGATTATTCTACCCCAGGTGCCTATTGGCCACTGAGGGCCGTCACATGACATATCCTCACAGTCGATGACATAGATTGGTTAATATGGTTCATAAAGTGACACAGAGATGACAGATCAATAATTAAAATGGGGCTGAAAAGAAAAGAAAAGATGTGAGTGTTGTGGGGTCATGGTGGAGGTGGTAAGAGCGTTACGGTTGAAGACCGGTAGAGAAGCAGAATCATATCTCCTTAATTCAAAGGAGGATAAAGGTAAAGGCATTAAACATGGGGTTCATGAGGGCATTGTACAGTATATGTGGAGTGACACACTCTTCACACTATGAAAGAGAATGTATAGTTACTAAAGAATAATGAGACAACTTTAATCACAATGTATTGATGATGGATGAGGTGATGTCTGATGACTAATTCACTGTGATTCCTCATGCAATAGAGAGCAAAGGAATGAACAAAAAGGAAGAATATAGTATTTCATTAACCAGACTGTGAGTTTGGGCAGCACACACTGAGACACAATGAGAGAGACAGTAACGAGAACATTATTAATAAGCATATGGACTAATTGAAAAGAAATAGTGGCTGTTCTGTGCCAATAATAATTATTTTTTTACACCTCCTATGTGCCCAACACAAATTAAATTGTAAACCCTTCAAAAATCTGAAACATAACCATATCCCTGACTTATATAACATGCGGGTAAAAATAAATGCTTTAATAACACATTGATAGTGGGTGTTCATTTGTGTTATTGTATTTGCTTAAATCAGAAAAGAAGTGAGTGGGATAAATTAAGCCTCTCTTCTGCAACATACATAAAATTGGTGAAATAATTGTATTGCTGGACGGTATGTCTGCTTCCAAAGGGCTTGTCTGCCCCCCTCAGGCTGTCAAACATATAGCATCCATGCAAAGTTATGAGTCTGGCCACAATGATGTCATCGCAAATTGATGGGACAGAGGGGATTATTTAATTATTTGTCTAATAGGATGCTTCAACTATTCTTTCTGGGGCTGGTTAAGACATTGTTAGCAGAGAAGAAGAAGAGTGTTAAGCCCTATGGAGCGTCTTCCTTACTTCCTCCATACAGTGAAAGATGAAATATAATATTGTCTGAAAAGTTCTCACACTTTGAATATATTTACTGAATACCTTAAACATCCACGCTTAAATGTCTGTTTTCTAGTTATTGTCTGAAAACGCTTTAGTCGGAAAAGTCTGGTTGCATGTAAAACAAGTTATATGTATCATCTGGGGATATGAATTATGAATTGAGTGAAACCCCGTAGTATAAGTGCATTCCAACGTGTTAATAAATACATAAATGAACCGCTTTAAAGGGATAGAGCCACTGCAAAACACCTTGGAGCCACAATCCCTGAAGACCATGACACAATTCAACAACACACAACTAATAAAGTGTACGTCAGGTAACAGTTGTTGCAGCCCTAAATAGAAATTAAGTCATAGTTTTCACTTTGGAGATTTTATATTTTGTAAAAATCCCCATTTATCTACTTTGTGACCTATGGGTGTGAATTGTTGTAGTGTATAGTGAAGACGAAGATGCTGTTTAAATGTATTTAAACTTCTCTATCAATGCAACTGTGTGCAAAGGCAACGTGAAAGATGGTAAATCAAGGATTGTTTCCCCTCTCCTCTCGTTTGGCCGCAGTTATTTAAAAAATATTGAAACAGGCACATTCTCATGCTAAAAAAAAACCTGAATTAGGTCAGATACGCAACTCAAACAATGGAAACAGGAGTGAAACATAAAGAATAGTCAGACGAGCTGAATGTCTAAAAGGTGCCTGGGAATGGATGTCAAAGTTATCATAGATTCATAGTCTGTACTCGAGCTAAAACCCAGGGGTGTAAAGAAAAACTGGGAAAATAATGCTTGCTAATGGAAAGGGAATGCTAAATTATGCAAATCAGTCCCAGAGCCATTAATGGACATGGTATTTTTTTCTTTCTTTCCTCTTCTTTCTCATTGTTGCCAGCATGGGAGTTGATATAGATTTGAGGTTTGCGTTTCAAATCTATAGGTGAGGTGTGTTTAAGTTCTCTTTTCTGCTGCTCCTGGCCCTAATGAGAGATCCTGTACATCATTACCAACTTCTTGGAATGATATTAGCAATAAATAGGGGACAAAAAAGTGCATTGGGGAAACAATATCTGATGTGACAGAGCAATTAGGAGCATGTTTTATGAGGGTCCTGCTGTCTTGAAGTGTGGCCTATACACTGCAGAGATTTGCTAATTTGGAGCAGGGCACAAGTGTCCTGGGCAACATCTTGGGCGGCGGGGCTCTGAGATCCGCACACATATTGCTGGCAGTGTTCTTTTGTGGCTACTCTTTGTTTGAAATGGATCTTTAACACTTTGTAACGAGAGACACATTTCAGGGCAAATGTGGATATGTCTGTTAATTATGTGTCTTGTTGTTCCACATTCACAGAGTGTCGGGATGCTGTTTGCCTTGCTGTACTTCAGCTTTTCTTTTTTTTGTGTGTCTAATTTCACTGTCAACAAATAATACAATAACCAGACAATTAAGATTTCAATCGCTTGTGTTTGGAATTGGCTGCCATGACCAAAATGGTTCCAATTGTGATGTTAAAAAAAACATCACTTTTTCAAGAATTCTCGTCCCAAAAAAAAAATCCACGGTGGTAAAAGCTTGCTACTCGATATTAAAAACTGTTAATACTTTGAAGCAAGTTAAAATGTTCCACTTCATAGAACTTCACCATTCTGAACACAATCGTCGATGTCGCCTTGTTAATGCATGTCTTTCTCTAGTATGTAATCATATTGGACATATATTGTGTGGTGAGATTAACTGTGTGTGTGTGTGTGTATAGAATGATCTTTAGTCAATAAACCTTTTCTTAATCTGCTTTACACGCTGTCTGACTGTGAGTGTATGTGTGTTTGTGTGTGTGTCTGCACACACGGTAGTGTCTTTACCAAAAGTGTCAATATCTGTGCTCATTATGTTGTGTTTGTGTGCGTGCATTTCCGTGCCCTCGCCGCTTACCCGCTCACTTCTTCCGCGGCGGTGTCGTTTGGGTCCTCGTAACACACAGGAGCTGTAAAACCACATGATGCTTTTCAGACTTAGTTCCATAATTTAGCCATGGCAGAACAAACCCAATTTGACTGTGGGAGGCTGAACATGTGTAATCCTCCACCCAGCAGACAATCAATCCCTCCACTGCCCTTTGGATGACTCCACACAGTGCCCCCACTCACCTCTCCTGTCTTTGCTGCTCACTGCTCGTGCACATTTCAGATGATTGAGAGCGCTTGTTGAGATTCCTTGTGGCTGTGGTGCATTTTTGAGATGTTACGGGGCAATGGCTTGTGTGTATTTCCCAATATCTGTGTGTGATTGCAATGCGTGTTTCTCTGTATTTGTGTTTTCGTTTGACACAAAGTTGACCTTTGTCAAAAAAAAATCGACTGTTTGTATCATCATACTTTATAAATCAGGAGTTTGTGAAATGCTCGCTGACTAGTCCTTCACCGCAATAACTCCGGTCCCTCGTGGAAAGAGGACTCACTCATAAAAGGGTTTTGATCTCGAGGGAACAGCCTGATTAAATGAAGGTCACATTTTTTCCACCGAGGAGTCGCGAGCAAATTTCACCCTGGCATTTTAGGTCTGACAGTACCTTTCGACGCTACGCTGTTCACACAACACGGTTTGTGTGATGCAAATCTCCAGGCGTTTTGAATGGCCATCAAACCGCCAGTTTAATAACTTCGCAGCGTGTTCATATTGATGTGTAAAGGTGTTGGGAGGATTGGTAATCTCCAGTGTGCACAACCCAAGTGGTTCCTCTATTGTTATTCTCATAATCCTGCCCTCTTTGAAACCTGCATACACACTGCTGATAGATGTTGTTGGCGAGAACATCTGGTGGGCCAGCCTGTTCACACACAGATAGGGGCAGACAGGGAAAAGAGTTCTGCTGCTAGAACTACTTGAACAGCGGAATAGCAGAAAGGAGGATGTAATATTTAATGAGAGTTGCACTTGAAGGAAAGGTAAATGTCAAAGCAAGGGGCATGGGATTACATTGAGCGGATGAGATTTTGAATTTCAGTTATGAATACAACATCCTAAATCTACATTACATCATCTTTATAAAACATGAACTAATTACTTTACTTATAATTATAAAGCAACTTTTTTTAAACTTTACATTAATGCCATATACTTAGGAACCCTAGTTTTTCACTTTTAATTTGTGCTTTGTGCCATAATTTCTACTCTTAACCAGTACCATGCAGTGGTATTAACACATCTGAACAATATCTCACAAGTGTTACTGTTTATTTTGATACCTATATTATTAAAATATACATAATGGTTGCAGATATACAACTTTTTTTAGTTTGGGTATGCAACTTCACCCAATTAAAGAAAAATTAGCTTACACTGCTAAATTTGATATCAGAGCATAAAGATACAAACACACAATTTGCTATGTATAGAAGAAGAATGTATACCTGAGCAGAGAATGAAGTCATTCTGTGTGTGTTGTTAAGCGAGCATCTCTTTGCTTTGTCGCGACATAGCCGGTCGACCACGCTTGCCTTTTAGTGCATGAGAGTGCATGTGAGTGCATGAGAGTGCATGAGAGTGCATGTGAGTGTGCCCCACTGGCTAGCTCATGCATCAAGCATAGCACCCGCCTTCCGGTTCCCCTTCAGTGTTCCCTCAGCGCCGTAAGTTTGCAGCGTTTGCGCTGTTGACACCGTGACCTGCCTGTTGAGAAGCAATATAAATGCTCCCAATATTGTATTTAGCGCCTTTAATGAATCAGCAAATGTAAAAGAAATCCAGCAGCATTATGTTCTGAGGAAAGATCATTTTGATTCAAAGAAAAACCTTGGCTGGAAAGTTGTGCGTTTTGACAAACTGAAGTCAAATGAAATAAAAAGTAATTTTTGAAAGAGAGTTGGGGCCATGCTGAGTGGAGCTTTAGTCATCTCTTTAGAACCGCAGAGCCTCTTACTGTGTCGAGATGCATTAATCAATGTTACACTACCTTGTACTGATGTATAGAAGCAATGTATGAAAGTTCAAGAGAAGATGCAGAAGATTGCTTTTCTTGCTCTCTCAACAATATATGCGTCTCTATTGATTTCCTCCACCCTGGGCCAAGTAGATGCCTTGGAATGAGGAAATGCCCGTTGTCATGCAGCCCTCACAATCATCAGGAGATTGGGATATGTGCTGGCTGTACCTTCCAGCATAACACATTTGCATGAACCCTCATCTGAGTTAAATAAAAAACTATGATGTACAGTGCAACGCTTTGTCTCGGTGGTTTTGTTTTGAGATCGCACCTTGGGTTGCATGTCTCTCCTCGTCTCTCCGAAATTAGCCTCTCAGAGATGTGATCTTCACTGGTCCTTAAACCAATACTGAATGACTCAACCTCATTAGGTGTGTAGATGTGTGTGAGATTTCCATGATGAGGTTTTATAGCAATGAGAAAATAATTGGCATTTCGGTTATGATCAGGCTGGGGGCTTACAGTGGGGAGATGGCTTTGAGTCTGATTTGCACTTCAAGAAAAGTGCATAGACAGAAGAAAAAGCACAACATGTCTCTGTCTTTGATCCGGCGCATCGACAGGGCTCTGGGAGGGCAATTCCCACAGACAGACATTTCACTGTGAAGCTTTACGCAACACAGAGTCAAAGTTAGAGTTAAATCAGAACATGGGGATATTACAATGTGACACGCTACCAAGGAATACAACATGATGCTTCTATATATCTATATATAACTTATAGAGTAAGCTGTAATGCACATCACAAAATAAGTATTTGGTCAACATCTTGACACTATATAAATGTGTTCCAATCATGCATAAAGACACTTTTATTGTTGCATGTCTTTTGTTTACATGTTAATATTCTACGTGCAGATTAATTTACAATGCAATACTGTCATGAGTCAAACTTTATAATTTGTTTTATTAAAGAAGGTTGTCAAGACTTGAAATAGCAAATGTTCCTTTCGAGTAAAGTAACCTGCTCCTTCAATCACTGCCATGTGATTAAAATCAAACAGATGCTTTTGTTATTCTCAGTGCTTTGTTGCTTAATTATTCCCTTTTCCATTAGATCCAATTAGCCCGAGCACTAATTGATGGTAATGGAAATGAGTTGACCACTATTGTCACAAGCTGCCATTGCCGCATGGCCCCAATCTCACTGTCTTTACGCTGATGGCTAATTGTTGGTCTGATTGCTTGGCCTTCCAGTGCTGTGGGTTCCATGCTAGTAAGCTAATTATTGAACAACAATGCAGCCTCAGATAATTGAATCACTGTAGAAGCTAATGAACACAGAACAATAACATTCTCTTGATATTTCAATTCTACTTGCCTCTGAACTTGACAGTGAGGTCTGTATCCACTGCTCAGCTTGCTGTAGATGTGATGTCATGGCCACTGGTGAGGTTAGAGAAGAACGCCTCGTCAGCTAAAAACAGGCATTTGTTCATTTCAGAGGAATGTTGTCTTAAAACATGTCTTTTATCTATGTACAGTATTGTATTACTGTATCATGTATCTACAGGTTATCATGGTAGTCACACTTGTTTACCTTTGATAGTGGTCTAGTTTACTTCTTTTTATGTTTTATTTTATTTTAATTATTGTTAAACAGATATAGCTTCATAGATAAGATAAGACAGTCTTGTATTAGCCCCACAGCGTGGCAATGTACAGGATTTACAGCAGCGTAGTGTATAGTGCAAACAATATAAAAAACAAGATCAAAACAAGTATTATAAATAAGCAATACAAATCAGTAATAAAAAAGACAAGAATCCATAATAACTGAAATGTATCTACAGGCAGATTATGGAGGGTTATGTATTTGGTTTGTATCTATTGAAATAATCTGCTGCAATCTATATTCGTAGGCATTTATCTTTTACATTTTATTTTCACAGAGGTCAAAAACTGTTTACTCTCCGGCACGCAGCTCTTAACAGGGCGGTCGAGCAGCAATCTGACCAAACCATGAATTGAATAATAATAACACAAAAGCGTATGCTAGCATAACGGGGGTTTTCTTTCAATACACTACAACATTGCAATAAAGCTTTATGAAAACGAGAGAGAGAGAAAGAGAGAGAGAGAGAGAGAATGGAAATAGTACACAATAGGCATTGCATAGTTGAATATCATTCAGTTATGGTGGACACAGGAGAACCCTTATCATGGCTGAATATTGTGTTAAATAATATTGCCAAAGCTTAATACATATATTAAAGCGAAAATGAGAGCCTGCACTATATGTGTATGCAACTTTGCACAAAGACACCAAACAGAAGAGAAACTCTGTGGTTTGGTTATTGGGACAAGTCTAATAATTGTTTTATTCCTTATTCCCGTTACAAACGCAATTTACATTTAAGACTAAAAATCCTGATTTGTTTTAGAGGATAGGTGCACATATTTAAAGTATATCTCAATGCAATACTCACTATATGTACATTGAAAGAGTATTGGTCATTATAATCCTTCCTCATGTCCATGCTATAATAGTTTCTGAAAGCGATTTTATATATTTTAAAATCCACAGTTCAGGTTCTGTGTAAAAATACATTCAAAGTTCAGCTAAAAATATGATGACGCTTCGGCAGTCTGACTTGGATAAATCAAGTGATATATCTTCTTTTTTTAATATGAAATTCCTGATTATTTGTGTAGCGCTTTTCTAGTCCTCCGACCACTCAAAGCGCTCTAAATCTACATGTCATCATTCACCCATTCACCCCCATTCATACACTGATGGCCGGGGCTGGCCAGCCCATTTATGCTTGTTAATACACTGGATGCACAGCTGGGCGGCCCGGCTCTACCACTGAGCCACAGTCGCTGCACGAATAGCACACACAAAACTTCATCCAGTCTCAAACCTCGTTCAAGTCAGTGCATCTTAGTTTCAATGCAAGATAATAGAAAATACTGTGGGATGAATTTACATACGGTTTCAAATACACTATGGATACCATATGTATACATATGACATAAACAACATATTTCTACAGTCAGTTTGTAATCATCTTGACAAAAGACCCTATTGTTGCTAACATTATGATTAGCCTTGAAATACATATTCTGTTAGACATCCTGGACTTCCTGCATCACATTTCATGTTCTCACCAGAACTTTAAACCCGCCTCCATCCAAACGTTCCCCTTTGTTGTTTTAATGCAGAGCTTTTAAATGGCCACAGACGACACCATTTTCCACTTTGCATAGATCCTCTGTAAGTACCATGTAATAGGAGGTTGCATGGTGTTGAACAAATGTGAGATATTAATGACAAAGCACATATTCAATATGTACCATTGTAATGTTAGAGGTTATTGATGTACAGCAGATATTTTGTAAACTTACTCTTCAAAGAGGCTACAGTCTGGAATCTCACCCATTCACCTGATAATAAGCTAGAGGAGGTCACCCCAGAGTTTAATAAGAATAAAGATTAAGGCCCTATCATAAACGGAGCACATCCTCTGATTCTACAAAGCTCAACGCTGCCAAGTGAACAGAATAAGCGGAATGGGGATGTGGGGATAAAACGTCCTGTTAAAATTAAATAAATTTAGTTCCAATTTCCTGGCACAGAGGGATTTGGTGTCACAGAAGTTTATTTCATTGGCCTTTTGACTTGACTTAATCAAATGCTGAGGAATTCATTTTACCATTATTTGATGGGCAGACGGGATTCACAAAGCTGGGGGCTGACGGCAAAGGCCAGCCGAATCTTCATCTTTTATTTAATATCTTCAAGTCGATACTAGACAGTGAGAGCGAGAGAAGGAAAGAAAGAAGAGAAGAAGGACAGAACCAAAGGAAAATAAATATACTTTTAAAGTAGAGAGGGAGAAATAACTTCTGCAAAGAAATAAGCCAAAACCAAAGAACAAGACCAATAGCCCGGCGTATGTGTAATGAAAGCAAAAGAGAGCGAGAGAGAATCTTCTGCTTTAGATGATGTCCAACCTCGCTGCTGGGAGCCAAATGAACATTCTGATTTATTTTTTTTAACCATGAAATGGACGAATCTGAAGCTTTGCTCTGACACAGGGAGAATTAAGCTGGGTTTACTGGGTTTAGGCTGAGTTATCACAAACCCCAGCCGGACACTACACACACACACACAGGCTGAGCCCAGCAGAGAGGACAGAGGAACAGGAACTTGAAAGCAGGTGCGGGATTCCTATGGCATAACGCTGAGTTGAAAAAAGACTAGCTGGCTGTACTTTAGGCTTTATTGGTCTCCATCATACAAAGCACAGCCAGAGGCAACGTGTCAGAGGTGGGAGAAGGGAGGGGGAGGAGGAGGGGGATGAGGGGGGAGGAGAAGGAGGCAGCAGCACTTACTGTGAGATAGTCTGGAAGTTCTCAGTCGGAATCCACTATCATACCTAAACTACAGGCAATTTTTCACTTCCTCCATTCCCTCAGACTCTTTCAAACATCACCACGTCATACACCAGTGCTATGAAATATCAAATTTGATCTTTCTGAAATGGGTTTTTGTATATTACTTTGACTAAACCTCCAGTAACATTTAACGGAGGCTGACAATTCCATTTCTCATCCATTAATTGCTCTATCAGTAGTTCTTTTGGGTCTCACATCTGAGGTCCCAGAGGCCAAACGATATCTCTAGGCAGCCAACAACGTTATTTCATTCATGTATAAGTGCATTCACTGTTGTTGTGAATGGATCATAAGCACACATGCACATGCGTAACATTCACACACACATGTATACATACACGAGTAACCATCTACACACGGCTTACATGCAAGCAGAAATACAGTGGTGGGCAGAGGAGGCCAGTGTGTTGGTGATGGCTTGGTAAACAGCTTAGTATCTCCTTCTGGTAGCCATTCAAGGTAATTTGACCTCAGGCCACTGATTTGAGCTATGTATGAAAATCTATACTGACATGCACATGCACATGCTGCCAGACACTGGTTTGTGTCTGGGTGCACACAAGCCATAAACATAATCCATTTAGGTACAAACCTCTCTTTTTTTGCCGTTGCTTTTATCTCGGCTTGATCTAAGATGACATTTTCTAAACCTGCAACACCCACGTCTCTGCGCCCAGCGCTTCATAAATCAGGCCCTCTATCATTCTCACAGGCCCAACACATTTTCCGTTGGAAATGAAGACATAGTAGAATCAATTAGGTGTGATGGACCTGACGCTGCTGTGGTGTGCCGCATGTGCGATTTAGTTTAGGTTGTGTTATTGCTGTGAGGGCAGAAAGGAAAGTTTTATTATCACTAGAGTGTTCCATAATGTAATATCTGAGGAGACCCAGTACTCCTATGAAGGCCTGTTTCATTGCGGTCAGTGTCTTCAACCGTCAACTTTACACACGTCAGAAATAGCTCAGTGAAATGCATGGGAATAGAGTGCACTTTAAATACTAATTTTGACCAATTTACCTTTTCCCTTCTTTTCCCTCTGATACTCTTATGATTGTGTTTGTGTGTGGAAGAAGCATCTTCATTCGAAAAGAAGAAGATTTTTGTCCTGTGGGAGGCTTGATGTGAAATGCCACTGTATCTTCCCCCTCATAGCTGCTGATTCACAGTAATGGAAAGATCCAACTGACCATGGAATATACAAGACCAAACCCACATCTCATATTTTCATTGCATTATTGTTGAAAGCTGCAGAGATTGAGCTGGTACGTCAAGTGTCATGGACAATCAAAAACACCCCTAAAGGCCTACAAGTCCCCAATGTCCCAAAGAACACATCATCTCCTCTGCAGATGTGTACATATTTGCTGCATTGACGTCTCTATGGTTTTATTGTGTGATTCAAAAGTTTGTGTGTGTATATATATATATTTATCTCAGCCATTCTGACAAAAGCTTTCATGGAAATACAATCTGCTCTGTTCTGAATTAACAAAATTCCTTAAAATCCTGCGAGAAACTCTAATCTACTGGTATATATGCTTGATTGCATGGAAGCAAACATGTCCCGCCTTCTTAGTTTAATCCAGCACTGACGAACCTCCGATCGTCACAAAATCAACAAACTATGATAACACAATATCACTTAAAGACACAAATATCTCCTAATGATTCAAACCAGAAAATACATGTATTAACCTAAACAGGCGGGACATGTGTGCTTCCAATCAATGGAGCTCTCAAGTAAATCGATGAAAACGTCTCATAATTGCCAAGATAATTATATTATTAATTCTGAAAATATTTTTCTCAAGAGAATGCATTGCGCTTGCATTATTTGTCTGCAATGACTTGCATGGCTTTTACAATATGAGAAGCTGCACTATTATTGTGTCATTGGGTTGTTGTGGGGCGACTGTGGGTTAGTGGTCCTTCAATCAGAAGATCGGCAGTTCGATCCCCCGGCTCCGCTAGCCCATGTTGGTGTGTCCTTGGGCAAGACACTTAACCCCAAATGGCTGTGCTTACGGTGTATGAATGTGTGTATGAATGTTAGCTCCTCCGGATGGGCGGGTTGAACCGTAGCCCCTCCCATCTGTGGATGTGCGCTTTGAGAAGTCGGAAGACTATAAAAGCGCTACAAGGACAAGTCCATTTACCTTACGGCAGATAGATTATCGTAATAACATGTGATTACGCAAAGCTGAGGATCTATTTTAGTCCAAAATGGGCTATCCTTCCAAGTCCTTAAGTTCTTAAACATCACTTTAATAAATGCAAATAGGCACAAACAATAATCATACAAGCAACACTTAAAACCCACCATTCCCCGCCATATTAGTTCATTTGCATATTAGCTATGAAGCCATCTTTTCACTATTCTCGCCAGGCCTCTCCTAAATCACTTGATGATCAGCTTCAAAGCTACATCCACATAATTCATACAAACCAGAAATTATAATTCCAAGTGTATGTCTCTCTAATATCATGCACTGGGGAAAGAGTATTTTATTACAACCACAGTCATGTGTTTGATTAGGTCATAAACATTACTTCTTTGTGCTTCTAGGTCTACAAATGATTAACTTCCATTGGAGGGGCATTAATCATACACTTCAAAACAGTAATACATGTTACAGAAGGGACAGCAATTAATGACATATAGTGCGGTATATCATCTGTTATGAATTTTTTATTTTCCATTGTCTTCTAAATATAAATCTAAATATCTAATGACCTTTGTAAGAATACATCATTTCACAGTTATGTCAGACAGGGAGATGCATGGGCCTGTGGCGGCTAGCAGTGTCGCCTCAGGGGACCGGGGTTCGATTCCCGGGCTGCACAGCACCCTCTGTGTGGAGATTGCATGCACTTCCCAGAGCGTGGGTCCCAAAGTTCAAAGACTCGCAGACTAGGTTAATTGATGAACGTCAGACAGTTTGAATTACTGTTTTTTTTCTTGCAAAGTAAAGGAAAAGACAGAAAAAAACAAAAAATGTCATCCTGAAAACAGGGCAAAGAAACAATATCATCCGGGTCAGGAGAGTGTTATATCTCAGAAGGCAATCCATGTTAATTCCACTGTATGTATTCGTACCACACAACACATTCACTCTTCTAGATACTCAACCTAAACACACGGAATTCTTCCATCAGAGTGTCTGGAATATAAATTAAAGATTTCCACCAAATCACTCCATAGTGATCCATTCAATCTCCCATTAGCTTTGATTCAAAGAGACCAGGCAATGCCTCGATATGCAGGCTCCGGCCTACACTCAAAGACAGCCATCCATGTGAATCCTGCCCATAATTGACAAACCCTGGAGAGCAAGAGATATGTGAGAAAATGGTGGTTTAAGAGAGAGAGAGAGAGAGAGAGAGAAAGAGTATGAGGTGGTATCCTCACTCCCAGCCCCGTCAAATGCAGCGGCTTGGTCACTGGTCCTAAGCTTCAAACTACGATGCGCTAGGTACCCAGGCACAGCGGAGCAATTTCTACTTGTTCCATGTGTGGTGTCTTCTCAAAATAGACTTTTAACTGTCTTCACAGGAAGTTAGGTTAAGGAAACATAACCACTTAGTTAGGTTTAGAAAAAGCTCTTTGCACCAGTAGGCCTCCACTTCTTTGATGGTTATTATTTTAAAGGTCGAAACAGCAAATGGTGTGTGAAAGTAGGAATGGGGTTTTCTCCAGGTTTTGGGATGAGATACACAGCAGGCCAAATCAATATACTCAAGAATCTGGTTGACTTCCTTGGGTGTAGGAAATTGTCAGAATGTATGGTTATTGTGTTTTAATCAATGCAGTATCAACATAAAACGATAATGACTCTTAGCCATGGTAGAGAGAGGGGAAATAGCTGCTTAAAACCAGATTGTTAAAAAAAAGGTGAAAAAAAAATCCCATCTCAGATGAAGTGTTCAATAGTTCTACTTTTAACCTTTTAAACATGCAGGAAACATAACGTGTGCTATCAAATGCAATGAATAGAGGAAATAAGTGAATAGAAAAGCTTTCAAAAGAAACCAGAGAATATGTAGTGATGTATGTTTATGAGTGATCTAAAGTTCGAAGAAATTCAAGAATAAACTTGTTAGTATGCAACATGAATAAACAAACACATGGCAATGGACAGTTTTGGGTTCATTTCCATGAGCTTATTTTAATATTTCCATTTAATTTTCAAATGTCTTTACCTCAATGTGTCCCCACTTGTTTGGCTTCAGGATGGCTTCAAGGGATTTTTTTTCACCAGGACTGATTTCAAACCATCCCTATGACCTTAATGTAGCCCAAACTGTTCTGCACCTGACTTTGACATCTGACCCTTATGGAGAAAGTAATTTGAAAGCAGATCTTGTCTAGGGGGAACAATAAAGTGACATATTAGATGGATGCATGAGTGTCTTCGCAATCCGCATCTGTTATGGTGCTGTTGAAGCCAAATGCCATTATTCTAATTCAAGACTCAAGCAGTTCTGGGCCAGAGGAAGCAGTTGTTTGATAGCCATACCCTTCAACACACAGTCTGTCTCTCACACATACACACACATGCACACATGCATGAAAACCCCCATCTCATCCCATCTCACCGCCTTGCCCCCAAAACATCCTGAAACTAAATTTATTCATTCATTTATTCATTCACCCAATCATTTGGCCTCTTCACTATTTGAGAGGAGGTGAATGGGCCCATTGTGCTGCAACCTGTGTACCTCAACCCCTAAAGCACTCTGGCCAATTTCTGCTCCCATGCTGTCCCCTTAAGAGGAGAGAGCTGAAATGAAAAGCCTCGTCCTTCTCTTTCTCTCCTGCTCTCCTTCCCCCTGCCATCATCCTCTC
Organism: Taurulus bubalis; assembly: GCF_910589615.1. Taxonomy (NCBI): domain Eukaryota; kingdom Metazoa; phylum Chordata; class Actinopteri; order Perciformes; family Cottidae; genus Taurulus; species Taurulus bubalis. The sequence continues at coordinate 23,459,960 of NC_136600.1, forward strand.
CTCTCCCAAAACAACCCATAATGGGGGACTGGAGGCTGTCTATCTATTTTTTTCTGCCAAGAGAGGGAAGAGGGAAAGAGAGAGCAAGTGAGAGAGAGGGAGAGAGAGACCAACCGTGAGCTCATCATCCTTGATTAGGCCTGTCACCACCAGGTAGGAGGCAGCAATTAGCCTTGGCCAGGCCTGTTCCACTGAGACACACGCATGCACACATGCCCACACGTGCTCCCTTACACACACATGCATAATTACGCAGACACAACAGACACTCATTCACACACACACACCCGTACACTTGGGAGACCGACTGAATGAGCGCGGCATCTGTTAGAGAGTGATTTGGCTGCTGGAGAGAAAGGAAGGATGGATGAATGTGTGGCGAGGAGGAGAGGAACAGTGGCACTCTGGCATGGAGGGATGGAGAACGGGAAGAGAAGTCATGGTGAAGGACAGGAGAGGGAAGAGGGAGGGAGGAAAAGTTTTTAAAAAATGGTTGGTAGACAGAGGACAGGACAGGTGTGAGGCAACAACAAGTGGAGGAGAGGAAGGAGGAAGGAAAGTGAGGATGCATGGATGTGTGAAAAAAAAAGGTTTGGAATTGGGTGAGGAGTAATGGAAGGAAACGAGGGAGCAGGAAATGAAATGGGGGGATTAAAGAAAAGCACGTGGCTGCTTGAATTGATAGTTCGTGTTAGGACAAAAGAGGAAAGGATGGAAGGCAAGAGGAAAATGAGGGATGAGGAGGTAGAGAGAGAGAGAGAGAGGGAGGGGGCGGGGCAGTAGTGCGGTTGAAAGAAGAAAGGAGGACGAAAAGGGAGAGGAGGTGGGGACAGATGGAATGAGGAGAGGGAAAAGGAAAGCAGGCATGGAGCAAAAGACAGGAGGAGAGGAAGGGTGGGGGGGGGAGAGAGGGAGAGAGAGGAAGGAAGAGCAGGGTGCTGAGATGGACGGGGGAGAGGAGATTGGCTGTTTGGTTTTGATAGCATGTGCCAAATCGATTGTGGCTGACTAATCCAGTTAGTTATGGCAGAGGCATGCAGAAGAGGCGCTTATGGGGGTGTTAGGTTATAGTGTAGGGGTGTGCGCGTGCGTGTGCGTGTGTGTGTGTGAGAGAGAGTGTGTTGGTCTTTGCACAATTGTGTGTCTGGTGTATGTGTTCTGCCCTGTGAGTCTGCATGTGTCTGTGTGAAGCATGTCCAAAGCGGACATGAGGCAGAGCTGCTGCCATGCTGTGAGACTTCTCTCTTGGAGATAACACACACTAGTCAGAATGCACTGACACAAGCAAAGGATAAGCGCTCAAACTTTTAGCTAAATTAAATCACTTTTTATTTATTTATTTTTTCATTAAAACATGATCATGACAACAGCAATGCTTTTTTCCTAAATGTTGTATTAATTAGATTCAAGATTAGTGAACGTTTTTAAGCACACACACACAGATGAGGACAGATGGAGCCTGCTGGCAAATAGTAGCAGTTACAAAGTGGGGTATTTAGCTGTTCAGTTTTTCTTCTAGACATTTAGACTCAGTCTACATCTGAGAAATATGGCACAGAATGACAATTTCTCTGTCATATTCTATTTAAGATGTTGTCAAAACTTATTTCTGTGGCCGCAGTCATTACAGCGGCAGTGCTATAGGGTGCTTAGCACGCTCTGGTCCCTTAGTCTGCTCTTTACAATGAGCCACTTATGTAGAGAAGGAACACTGGCATGTTAAATCACTTCATCTATAATTGCCTGCATTTACTTCTCCTTAGAGGGCTAAACATAAGACATTCTCCCAGGCCCAATGAATGCTGCTGCTGACCGTATTTCTGATTAGGAGCTGGGGGCGGAGGAAAGGGTTTGACGCTCATTTTTCACAAACAATTTTTCCATTTTTCTTCACAGGCAGACAGTTGGCATTAGATTAGGCCAGGCCTAACAGAGGCAGGGCCGCTAGCAAATTGTGCGGCTTGAAGGGCAAATGCCCCTCTGAATTTATCAACTTATGGCTCCAGTGAGCTGCGAGGGATGGTGATGACCTTAAGATACCCTCCTAAGGATGCCTTTTACCATCACTCCATGCTACATGCAGAGGCTCTTTACAGGGCCATAGGCTATGAGTCTGAATGTTTTTTTTAAGTTTCATTTTTAATAAATCTGTAACTAAAATGGCTACATATAGCTACAGTTGTTTCATGTGGTTTCACCACTAAACTGTACACAGCAGTATGTAACATTTTTCTCTGCGTAATGCTTTTAACAGTACACACACAACTGGTGTACTGGAGCATATGGGTGATCTAATGTCAACATATTACACGTATAATACAAACAAATACAATATTTATAACGACGGTTACTACTTATATGGTTCTGAAAGTTGTACTGCTTGGCTCAGTTACATCAGCAGTATTATGTTAAGTTATGATAAGTTATGATGCTCTTTATAGGACATCGGACAAAGTTGGGATACAGCGAGTATGACAGAGACGAGTCTGTGCACACAGGAAGTGTGTGCACTTGTGTGAAGATTGTGTTTTCCCCAAACTCCATCACTCACCCTCTGTGACAACTCCATACAAAGAAGTGTTGTTCCACCGGGGTCGTAACTTAACTGGAAGGACAGACACAGTGGAAACACACACATTACGCAAGGTATTCCAAAATATACTGCTGTCATGACTGTCAAGACCTGTTGTGTGTTCGGATTAAATTCATTTGAATGAATGCATTGTGCCTTAAAAACCATCCCGCACATTATTCATCTGACATGTGGCCATGACAGTGGATACACACACACACACACACACACACACTCACACACACAGGGACACACTTAAACACGCAGGCAGAGGATCATAAGCGTGGAAAACGGTACCTGTAATTGTGTCTAGCTTTAGTAAAGGTAGAGCTAGATGCACCAGATCTTTGACACTCAGCATCGTGTACTCACACAGCCCGATTGTCTGATTATGTCTTATATTTAGCTCATTGTGATAAAAGCTGGCCAACAAAATAAGTTCTTTGCTCTGTATAAATAGTCACAATGTATGAGATGTTCTGTGTTGTGTCACTTCGATGGCTCACTGGCTTGTTTTTGATTCAGAACAAAACGTTCCTACATAACCAGAATATCACAACCCACACATTAAAGGGACAGTTCACCCCAAAATAAAAAATACAGATGTTGTCCACTTTCCCGTATGCTATTTATCAATCGAGATTGTTTTGATGTGAGTTGCCCAGTTTTGGAGATACATGCAGAACAGATGTCGGCCTTCTCTTTAATACAACTATGTAGCCCGAAGCTTGTGGTGCTCAAAGTGCCCAAAAAATGAACAACTCAACAGCCATTTATCTTTCCAGAAATCATGACCCGGCTACTCAAGATAATGCAGAGACCTTGTTGTGAGAAGTTACTTATATGACAAAAAAATCTATATTGTTAAATAGCACGACAGCAAAGACAAAAAATAGTGTATTTTTGATTTATGTGTGAACTGTCCCTTTAACACTTGAAAAACACTGTGATGTTTTTTTAAGGATAATAATGTGATTATCACGGATATATTGCATGGGTATGATTTAATGCTCATACAGAGTCATTTATTCTTACTGTAATTATCATGTAATCTAGATAATAAAATTGTCCGTTAGTAGTTTAGAGTGAAAGGTCACCCTTACTAATGCCTAAAATGAAAAATGAGGCGTTTCAATGTATGCTAATGTCATAAACAGCAGCAACCAGCCACCAGTGTGAGTCACTGATCATGTCCCACTTCATTGTATGATCTATACTGTCATGTTGTATCTGTATAGAGAGGCTATAGAATGATGGGTGACTTACATGATGTTTTCATGAGCAGCATTAAGAATATTAGTCTGAATGTAATCCAGCTGCAGCAAATAGACAGGTAGCAAGTAACGTAATGAAGAAACAGATTTAAAGCCCTTGTGTTTTGTCTGAATATAAAATTCTCCACTTCATTGTGATAGCAGTGGAGAATTTTGGTGGAGAAACTAGACCATTATTGAGGCAATTGTTTTTTTTGTTTTTCTTCTATGTATTCCCCATGCACAATGTCTTGAGCATGAAGGAGGGCCTCAATGAAAACAAGAAAGGGACTTCCTCAACCAGAATCAACTGCACTACAGGGGCCACTTCTTCAGTTACTTGTCTTTCACAGGTGGGAAGAGATCTAGAATATCACACAAATATTGTCCAAACCAAAAGACGGGTACTGTGCAGTAAGCGCATAGAACAAATGATCAATTATTAAACATTACTGCCGTCCTTATTTTAGAATCAAATGTAGAATAAAACATCACCGAAGCAGACAACGTGGACATGTATAAACAATATTTACTTAACTCCACGGTCCACAGACACACATATTAGCCTCCAGCAAATTATTCATGGTTTTTAAGTTATTTTAATTAATTTTGTTCTGTGGTTTTACATACTGCGTTGTACGCACACACAACTTGCTCGGCTGCAAAGTGATTATTGACGTTCTCATCTAGAGAGTTCAGCAGTGTGTTGTTTTTACTTGTTTAAGATAGATGAAACATTTTAATTGTATTTAACTATGCCATGGTACAATTATGCTAATTCTAACCACACCCCATGCAATCATTCATTTATTTGTGCTTGAGTTAGCCCCTGCCTGTGAACTCGGGCCACAGACGCAAATAATTCTGATGTATAATTTCCGGACATGGAACTGCCCATCTGCTGCTACCTGCAGCATCTTCTCTGCTGGAGGTGCTGATTCATCTCTTTTCTTCTGTTCCATCCCCACATTTATTCGGACTTTTGATTTTATTTGACTCTGTCACGGATGCGACATGACATGTAGCAAAGCACACTACTTGTGATAGGTAGTACTCAAAAGCAAAATTTCAGAGTTGTCAAAAATACTTCAAAAAAGTAGATCTGGTGAAATGAGGTCATTTATTTTCCTGTTCCTCTAGGTGGGTCGGTAGTTTGTATATGTAAAAAAAAAGAAAAAAAATGGAAATATCAGTTAAAGTACATATTTACTGTATTATGTGCCTGTCAATATTTCCAAATAAAAAAATTACACAAAAAACAATTTGCTAAAGTAACAAGAGTAAAGTCATTTGGTACTTCCACCCCTGCTCTTCTACAATAACGAAAATATAATCCTCCGACCTGACAATCCACGCTCTCGTCATTTTCTTATTAATGTTAATTAATTAGTCAAAGTTATATCGGCCTACAGTCTGTGGTCCTAGCAATGTTGGTGCAGCATTGCAAAATGGGACTGCAACTTATTTTTCATTCTGACCTTTTCTTTTAGAACAGAATACGTGTGATTGACAGAGTTCTGGCAAAACTGATTGAAGACTTTAAAGCTCTTAATTAAACAAAAGCGCACATATCAAATAGAAGGGGATCTGAATAACATGGAGAAGGGATTAGGTCTCCAATTTCAATCTGATGTTTTTATTTATTTTTAACATCTGATGATGCTTGCTTTCTGAGTAACTGATTTGAACTATGTTTGTATAAGTTTATACAAAGTATTAAATATATATATTATCTTCATTCGTAGACTGATGTCCCCTTCCACAATGTCGGAGGCATTTCTCCAGCACCAGCATTTACAGATGAGGGAAAATCTCCTCCCTGTTTTAATGTTGATGGTAATAACATCCTTAAGAATCAACTTTAACATTCATGTATGCAAACAATTCATAAAGCACTCCCTAAAGTCTCTCTTAAAAGGTGTGTTCAGTTTGATCCATTAGATCTGTTGTTGCCTGTGGCAGATTGTATTATTTTAGCATTTGATGAATGGAAAACTGCCTCGCATTTAAAAGTGCAAAATGCAGTCACGCATGGCGGTACTCTCACTTCACAGTCTATAGGATATACAGTCTGATGGAATTTACCTTTCTGAGCATAATCAATGAAATCCCGACTTCCAATACAGTTTATATGATGCCTTTTAAATTGAAGTATCTCTGTCTTAAGCCCAAGCCATCAATCAAATGGTTCAGACGTATTAAAGTCTGGAGATATTTTCATGTTATGACTATATGACGTTGAATCATATGTGTGATTGACTACCTGCATATGTGTGTATATTTGAATAGACGTGTGAATAAAGACACCCCCAGGCATATATGCACATTGCTGAGTTTTACACTTCATAATATGCAGAGAAAGATTCCATTGTTGCAGAATTGTGGCCTCATGTTATTTGTTTTCCCTCACAATAAAAGCAGAGCATCATCTCTGTGAATATAGTAATTGATTAACATAGTGTAATGCATATGCATTGATTAAAGATTGACGTGTCTTTATCCATTATTTAATGTTTGATAGAGTTTTGTCAAATACTGGGAGGTAAAGGGAGATGCCATGCGATGGCTCATGGTTGGATCAAAACTGTAGAGGTTGTGGTTTTTACGGTGCAGTAGTGCAAGTGCCTCATCCATCAATCACCTCTTGAGGTGTTCCCAGGGTACCTGGGATGTATAATCTATCTAGTGTGGGTCTGCCCTGGGGGTTCCTCCAGGTTAGGACGTTTGAAATAACCTCGACAGAGTGCATCAGGGAGTTATAGTCACCAAATGCCTCGGTCTTGAGGCAGTCTTGCCTTGTCTCTCTCAATGCGATGAGGCTGTGGCCCAACTCTGACCTCCTGACCCCTTCCTGAAAGGTGAGTCCTGACACTTGGCATGTTGACCAAGTGCAGCGACCGTATAGGTCTGCTCACTTCATCGGTTGGCCACTAACCAAACTTGGGTTTGAACTGAAGTTAAAGAGCATAGACGTCCGGCTCATTCCTCACCACACTGCTGCTGCACAGCGACCACGAGTCTGCAATTGCTGTCATATCGATCTCACGGGGAGAGTTTCAGACTCTTTGGCAGTTACTCACCCTCAACCCAGGGGGGGTACTAATACACACATTCTCTACAAATAACTGTACATGTCCACTGAATATAGCACCCACTATACAGAATAAGCTTCACTTGACATAGTGATAAGTACAAGCTTGAAAAAAGGACAACGTATTCCCCATTTATGGACAAATATGCTTCAAACAGAAGTGCAAAAACAAAGCAGATATATTTAGTTTTGACTGTTTTCTCATTGGAAATGTGAAGACTAAATGCTAATGGTGGAATTACTGTTTAGAGTCCAGAGGTGGAGTATTTACAAGGACCCTGCAACAGCCATTAGCACTGAGGTGACCTTCTCGAATTGGAGAAACTCCAACACTAAGAGCTCAGCTGGGCCCCTGTGAGTATCCTCACCACCTGCTCATTACCTCTCACTCTGAATAACTCCAGAAAAAAAGTCCAGAAGGTGGTGAGGACACAGAAGTCAGAGGTGAGCTCAGCTATATATATATATATATATGTAGCTGCCATCATAGACGTAGCAAAAGCCTTAAAACATCTGATCATGCACAACTAAGCCTCTGAAGAGTATGCACATGCAAGCACACATTTGGTTATTTACAAAGTAAAAGAAGCCATAATGAAGATCCAAAGAAGAGGATTATCAAAAAGGAAAGATGCACCAAGCAGAAAACACAAGCCAAGTTAAAGGAAATGCAATAAATAGGGACAATCTGAAGGTTAGTTTTTTATTAAGTCATGTGGGGAAAAAACCCAAGCTTCCAACTGCAGCGTAAGTCTAAGATTACAGGCTGTTGTGTAATGTGAAGTAATGACACATGTCCGGTCCAATCTTTGTTCTTACATGTATTAAATCACATCAGCCCTAGATGTAATAAAGAAAACCATGATCTTTTAGAAATCAATGCAATTACTGTGATCAAAACAATCAAGCTATTGCAACGGACCTCTGGGAATTGAGCGAGCCAAACATATGAGTTCCAACTACATGATTGTCTTTGCTTTCGCTGTACTCGCTCTTATGGCTGCATTAAATTAAGAGCTCTGTTTCATAACCCCAGGTATTGCAGAGCTTAGCAAAGCAACGGATGATTCAATTCACCACACATAAAAAAAATGAAAAAAACTGGGACAGGGGACTGTAATCAATGGATAATTTCCACGGTACATGTCCGGTGGACTTCTGGGGTGTCAAATACAATCAAAAGTGTCAAAACCTGTAAAACTTCCTTTCAGCGTGTGTACGTGGGAATGTGTGTGTGTGTGTGTGTGTGTGTGTGTGTGTGTGTGTGTGTGTGTGTGTGTGTGTGTGTGCGCACTTTCGCAGACTGCTCTTTGAACAACAAGGAAGCAACTGCTGTGGTGTAAATCCAATTTTCAACACCCAGTAGGTGTCATTGTGTGCCTCAAGTCAATCGCTCTACTTTGCACATTTACATCATTATGACTTCAACATTGCTTTTGCATATTTTCAGAAAACAGAGAATTACATCAGTGCTAGATATTTTCACTTTCAAAATAACTATCTAACTACTGACATATCCCTTTTCCAACATTGTATTCTGCACTAATGAGCATGTCAAACTCTAAGCTGTTTTGATTATTGTCCACATGTGCAATGTGGATACATTATTTTTTTGTATTGCCACAAATGCTATTTAAAGGCACAGTGTTTATATATGCTTAAGGGACATACCTCTTTATCAATGTATCATTAACACAGTAAGTCTATCATTTAGCATTAGCTTAGCAGCAATACATGTAATACATACTGTACAGTATGCACATCAATCACATTAAATAATTTCAAGAAATGTAATATTCCCTATGATAGACATAGGAAAATATGACTTGTTATGAAATGTATCTTAACCACTGCACCCTCTTAAGACATGAGAAGAAGAGAAATTATTAAATGTATCTTATTTTTTTGTGCTTGCTAATGGCATTACATCTCTTTGTTATGCCTCACTGGTGCAGGCAGCAGTCCCTCAGTAATTAAGTACAAACGCCAGAGAGAGAAAGAGAGCGAGAGACGGAGAAAGAGGCAGGCTCAGCTGGTTCCCTGAACATAAAAACAGGTCTAATTAACAGCGTTGACTTCACACATGAGATTGACTCAAAGGGGAGTGAATTGCAGGCAATTACTCATACAGCAGAATATAATTTATAGACAATTCATTTGAAAACTGCCAATTTATTCATTTAAGTGCCAAGCAGATTCACCCCGAAGCAAAGTTTAGATGTTGTGTATTTTGGAAAATGTATCAGGTAAAATAATATATACATTAGTGATATCTCCTCTAAACACGTATGGAGATCAGAATCATTCTTTACATGATTAGTTGTCAAATTCTGTTTGGTTTAGAGTGGAGAGTAAATAAAATATATTTAAATTTGAACACGATATTTAGATAGTGAATACTGCACAATCCACATTGATATGACTCCATCATTCACTATACTGTACTGTTGTTGGGACAAAGGAATACATGTATTTCTCCTGAAATGTAGGCCAATTATCGTCCCTTATTTGGTCTTTGTATAGAGTTGTTCCAATTTCACAAAGGGGAATTTACCTGGTGTGTGGATAGTGCTTTGTCATCAGGTTTGTCTGACAAGGGATGGGAAAAAAAACTTCAGTCCTCTCTTCTTTTCTTTTCACAGGGAGGTGTGATAAATGGCTAGTCAGCATCCCACTAGAGAATAATATAACTCCAGCCTTTGCTGTCTGTCCAAGCCTCCTGTCTCTACCTCTGCCAGTATTTTCTATTTTTCTCTCTTTTTTTTTCTTCTTCTTTTACTTGCAGTCTGAGACACTCCACCTCAGTACACACACACACACACACACACACACGCACACACACACACACACACACACACACACACACACACACACACACACACACACACACACACACACACACACACACACACACACACACCTCCCACCCATCTTAGCCCTATCTCTCTTTACTGTCTGGAAGACTATTTTCTCCCTCATACCTCCCCTTTCCCTCTCTCTCCATCATCTCCCCTCACCCTCCTCCCCCACAGAAAAGAGAAAGAAGCCAACATTATTCTAGCAGAGGAGCAGGTGAGGGTTAAAAGGCGACCGCGGCCTAGTCTTCCAGGAATTAAAGGGAAAGAGCTCGGGGAGGGAGGGGATAAAGACGGGGCCTGTTTAAAATTCTGACACCTCTCCGCTATAAAGTAGGATTTCTGAGCCACTTGGGGCACAGGGAGGAGGAAAAGAGACTTAAGCAGATGCAGAGGGTAAATGCAAGGCTTTGTTATTTCTGACAAGCCCACAGAATGGAAATGTCATTAACTGACTGTAAATATTCAAACTCCATGCCTCTCGTTTTTACTCTCTGATGGCGGTTTTTACAATGTTGTTTTGTCTTTAGGCATATGCATAGATAATCCACTTTGTGCACGGAGAAGAAATTCTCTGAGACTTATATCAATTATTCAGGCGTATAGGTAGATAAAAAAAGAAACACGTACGTGAGTCTCTGCGCGAAGAATTATTCATTTCCATGCATTTTGTAAGTGTGAGACTTTTTTGAATTATAAAACTTTGAAATGAGAACAATGTCTTGCACAGTACAAATGGTGCAGTTTATGAAAATGATAAGTTTTATGTGAGCAGGCAGCTGTATTACATTATACTGAATTTCTTTCAGAAGGATTTCATTGCATTTATGTAGCACAGTTAAACTTGAAGACTATTAGAGTTAAACTTTGAGTGTATTCATTTCATTGTATATTCTGTTCAATAACCCTTAGCTACAAGCTTCCGTTAACACTTGGGGACTCATTAAATATCCTATATCGAAATGTGATTTTGCTCGTTTACCTTTCATATACTGTATCGGAAAATGTGATGGAAAGACGAGAATACCTTAAGGATGGGGAAAAGGGAAGAACAGGGATGAGTGTCCCAGGGATGAGAAGTCCAAGAACAAGAGAAGAGAGATGTAGAGTAGGTACTGTACACACACAAACTAGGCACAAAAGACAACCCAAGCAGATGACAACATTTTCAGCCAACATCTTCAAGGACAAATGGAATAGTGCTGGCAGTCACAGAGCACCTTAGGGCAGCCAGCAGAATCACTCTCTACCACCAACAACATATATTTGTCATTTAGCCCATGGCAATTCAGTCCCCTCGAGACATTTGGAATGCCTCATCAAATGATGCCGATGTTCCCTTTCGCTGGTTTTGTGTTGTGTGCCCAAAAGCTGCAAGGCACATTCATCTTTGGAATAACCCAATCCCTTTCTTTCTTTCTCCCCTTGGGTATGTTGAGAGGCCTGCTGATGTGGGTTATTTGTCCCCTCATGCTGAACACATGGTGTAAGTGTATTTGGGTTGATGTTGTTGCAGTGCACTCTACACTATTGCAGCAGATTGGAAGGCTTGAAACCATAAGGAAAGCTATGGCTTTGTTTTTGTGTTGTTTGCCAATGATTTTAGACATGCTAGCGGCATGGCTTTAGGGATGGAGATGTCAGACGATCAGTCAGTCCACTGCATCTGTCCAGACTGAAATATCTCGAAAGTAAATGATGGATTGCTAAAATACTTTTTACAGAGGTTCCTAGTTGTCTGAAGTTGAATCTTACTGAATTTGGGGATACCCCAACTTTTCCGTAAGCGCCCACCAGTCGTTTGAATTTATTGACTTACGTTTTGAATGACCATAACATTTTGTGCAGACATCCATGGTGCTCAGAAGAAGAATGCTAATGTCCTTGGTGATCCCCCCTTGCTTTTCCTCTAACACCCAATATATACATCCACAAGATGGATTGGTAGATTGGTACTCAGATATTCACGATTCCCAGACAATGCATTCTAATGACTTCAGTTATTGTGTAACCACCATGGGGTCGATGTGTCTGTATTTGAGTGAAATGTCTGAATATCCACTAGCTAGATTATCTTAAATTGTGGAACAGGTGTGTATGTATCTTGGCATTTGAGTTGTGTATGTTTTAGCATGGGTGGTTTGACACCAGCATTATTTGCTTACGTATTGATAAGGAGAGTTGGTCTTGCTGCCCCTTTCTGGATCGCTGCATTGTCTTTTTTTACACAGGCTGGTGAAAGCGTGGCAACTTGTAACTGCTTGCATCGTCTCACGTGAAATCCGACCTCCTTGGAATAATCGACAACATGCTCCTCAGCTAATCGCTCCACCAACAAGACCAAAAGTGTGGCTTTTGTTTATCGGCAGCTGCACATTCTAACGCCCACAGCCATAATCTCTCGGGGAATCCAACCTATTTGGAGGACGCGAATGGCGCACTTTAACCGCGGGTAATTTGAAAGTAATAAGCAAAAGGAACAGGGAATTTAACGCCGCTAACCAACACGCCTCAACGGTACATGCCTCAACGGGACACTTGAGCTTCTGTGTCAGAGTGTTGAATATATGAGGGGTAAATAGGGCCACTGCTGCATATTTCCCCTTTTCTGTTCACAAGCATAATGCAAGCATATCACAAATGTCCAAACATTCTCATTGTCCAAACAGGAACAATAAAATAATAGATGCCATGCTCACCATGTCGATGGACAGCTGGTTATTACGAGACGTTTTCTTGCCTTGTATCAGCGCCAGCTGGCAAAACAGTTGGAGAAGGGAGGTTCTGACCTAGCTGCTGCCAAGCCCTCAGTCCTGATAGTTCTCAGATCCCAGCTTCATCTTGCCGCCTCTCTGGACAGCGCCTGTCCTGGGAGATCATTGGGGTGAATCCCTTGGTGGTTTCCACTATGCCTCCATAGTAGTTTCTGTTTCCGCCCCCACTGACGGGGTCAGACACCATTTTCTGTTGTGGCAGACTCTCAGCACAGTTGGGTTCTCTGTGCAGAGGTCAACTCTCCTCTGGTCAAGAAGACTATCAGGGAGTTGAAGCAGAACAAGCAGCAGGCTGGGTTCTATTCATGTTACTTCCTCATTCCCCAAAAAAGTTGTGCAATTCAGACCGATTTTGTATTTGAGATGGCTCAACATGTTTTTGATACCTTTGCAATGCAATATTTGTCCAAGGCAACTGGTCGACCTGGAGGATGCACATTTTCAGATCCTAATATAGGAGGGACACAGTCGCTTTCTCAGGTTCACCCTCAACAGTTGAACCTGGTGGGCAATCTCCCTCTACTTTCATTGGAATGGTGGCAGCCATGAAGGCAGCCTGTGTTGGGCTTGGGAAACTGCTGAGCCTGAACCCCACGTTCCACCCTAAGGTTTCGACTGAATCCCTCGTCACTCAGTCTTTTGATCTCCAGCCAAGCGCTGACAGTGGAGATATTACTGTGTACCTTCATCAGACTTGTGCCCATAGGACACAAGACCAGCTCTTTGTCTGTTACAAACCTAACTGCCGAGGACAACCAGCATCCAAGACTAGGCTCTCTCATTGGGTTGTGGATGCAATCCAATAGGCGTACAAGAAGGCAGGAATGCCTGCCCATCATGGGCCATATGACGAGGTGCCTCTCTGTCTGAATAGCAGCTGCCACCTCATTCTCTCAGCGTGTCCTGGGGTCAATGCGGTAGGACATGGTCTGACATACCATGCCTCATGGACCAAGAAGACCTTGGCTCGGACTGATGTTTTCTTCTTTCAAAGTTAGCCTTGCAACCTGACAGGCTAGGTGGCCTTCCACCCATTTACAACTTGCCTTAGCTATCTGGCAGAGCCAGCTTAGCTTTGGTGGTGTCTTGCACCGAGGCATGTAATGGGTGTGTAAATATTGTTATTTGACATATGAGCACATGGGTGAGCACTCTGGTGCCGTTGACATCTCATTTGAACTCAACTGCCATTGCATGCTCCCACAGAAGCAGCTTGGTCTGCTTAGTTTCCTTGTGGTGTGTCTTTGAACGTATAACTTTTCAAACAATGCCACCATCAGCTCAAAATCTTAATTTGTTTAATACTTTGGTTTATGATCTGGTTTAAGAAACTAATGGCATTCCAAGCAGCTTCAGTGATACTAAGTCTGTAGTTCTATAATTGACAAATGTAAGCATGCTAACGTGCTAAACACAGGCTGTGAACTTAGTCACCTGATGTTATAACTCAGCCCAATGAGCCAATCACAGAGCCTCTTGCATGACCGTAAACTGTCTTGTTAGGATTTCACATAACTTTGCAACCATAGCCCAATGCATTATTATGGTCAAGTAGATAACAGGGATCTACTGAATACATGGTGAAACACCAATAGACGTTTGAGATATACACCATAAACAGCCAAACAAATAATTGGTGCAAATCGGTATATTGTGTGTTACTCTGTTGCTTTGTGAGGCTGACTCAGGTTAAATGATTATAAATATAAGTTGTTGCAATACATTGCTAAACCAAGTAAGTGGTAAACAACGGTTAGAATAATTCTCTATTTATAATAGGATGCAGACACAATTGTAATGGAATAGGCATGCTCATTATCTATCCATTTAAAGTCAGAGGTATTCATTCTACACACTGCAGTTCTGTGCAGGCAGCTCGTTATGAAGAATGGAAAGGTACTGAACATCAATAGCATGCATGACTTCTTTTATGAGCCTTGCGCACGGTTAAATTGGTGACATTTGGCCTTTAATAGGCTGACTGAAAACTCATATCCGTTCTAACTACTGAATAAGGACTTCTAATGAACACCCAGCCGGCTAAGAGAGTTAGCGGCCAGTACTCACTGAACTGAGAAACCAGGAAAGGCAATTATCAAGGTTCCCAAACAGCACTGATCGAGGATTGCTGCCCAGAGCAATGTTTTTAACCTTGGTTTTAGGACCCTGGTTTTACTGCAGCAGCCTCGCAGCAGTTTTCAATATTAAACAATTGCCATTGCACTCTCTTCATGGACGTAGTAAATCTGATCCTCCAAAGCAGCTGTAAATCGTAAATAAAATTAAACACACTGGCAAAAAGACATAACTTACAATCCAGTCTTATCAGAAGTTGACATTCAAGCAGTTTGGAGTCCTTAATCACAGCTGAAGCAACCAAACCTCAAGATCAGCTCGTTCATGATTATCTGAAAGGCCACACGGCACCAACTCACTGACCCAGCTAGCTGTGAACTTGCTGATGGGGAACATATGCCACATGTTTTATACTTCAGCATCACTTTTCATGCCGTCATTTTTTAGCACGCCGACTGTGCTATTGATCTACGAGCGAGGTGATTGGATGTTGCGATTAATGACCTTAGAGGAAAGAAGTATTCCTCTGAGCTCCATTCCCTGAAATGCCACTAGATTACCTTCCGCCTTCCACTAGAGCTTATGATCAGTGTGAGCGATACAGGGGCTGCAGGTCTGAACAAATGACGGCGCCTGAGTCACAGGAGACCCGTGAAAGTGTAAAGGTAAGGTAATTTTTGTAAAGAGCAGAGTCTCCATCTCTCTCTTTCTGTCATTTATTCATTCTCTCATTCTCCCACTTCCTCTTCTCCCTGTCCCGCATCTTCTCTCTCTCTCTTTACTCACCCCTCCCTTTGCACTCGCTCAAGTCCTCAATTATTTTCAGACTGCCAGGCAAGGCACTGCGGGGGCACAGGGGACCATTTGGACTTAGTACATTAAAGAATTCATGATTTGAAACCACCACAGCCCACCCTGACGACTCTATGATATGACTTTTCAGTGCCTGAAGCTCCTTCCTTCTTTCCCCTTTTTCCACCAGACTGGCTCTCATTCCCCCTGACGACTGACATTGATCTATCCTTGAGTCTTTTAGCTCCAGGACTCCCATACCTTAAACTTCTGACTACTGACCATTAAAAGAAACAGAGCAGCCGATATTTATGAATCTGTCCGTAATGATTTCCTTGTCTGTTTCTTGTGTCGCCATCTGTAAATTGGCCTGTTGGTATCAGGCACATATAGCGACAGACATGACAGCAGACTGCTGAAAAAGAGATGAAATGTCTCAGCGTAACACAGGAAATCAATCTATAAAGAAAGTGTATGGGTGCGTGCGTACGTGTGTGTGTGTGTGTGTGTGTGTGTGTGTGGGGGGGGGGGGGGGGGGGGGGGGGGGGAGGGGGGGCGGGAGGTAAATAGAAAAGGGGTTTTCAATCTTAAATAAGAACACAAAATACAATGAAATATTGGTTATAGTATTACAAAATGTGGTTTGCAATTGGCTGCTTGCCAAAAGGTCTGAAGAAATGTGAATCTTTTTTTAATCCTAATAAAGATTAGATTTTCTCTAAATGTTTGATTAGCCCAAAATCATATGTTGTCCCAATGAGTTTTACAAGCCCAAACCGCAACATAACATCAACATGTGTTTTCTAAGATGATAAGGACAAAAGAAGAAAAAGGCCAAACCTTAAACCTTGTCAAAATCAATATCGATACTACTAATATACATGTATTAGTGAAATGATGGGTCTACCACCTCCACAAGTAAATATAATTTGGAGTTTTACCTGGCAGAAGTGTTATCAACAAACAGTATAAGTGCATCTATGCAGAGACTCTGCATCCTCATGTGCACCTGTTTGCTCTTCACAAGAGGGGATGACATCACCGCTTTTCTCTACCGCACAGAGATAGTTGAATGAAGACATTGCAGACATCCACCGGTACTACTCTTCTCACATTGGCCTCATTCATAAATTTCTATCAGCCACATGCGCAAGAAAAAAAAATAGCAGTAAGCAAAACTAGAAAAATGTCAGGTGTGCAAACAACTTATGCTTGTAATGTGATTGCGGTTTTCACGATAGTGAGCAAAATATAACATTATAGATGCTGTAAATATTTCCAGCTTCTCAGATAATGTGTTCAAATATTGATGTAAAGCACACAAAGTAAATGAGTTATACAATGAAAAAACTGCTTATGTAGTGTTTACTTATCAATCTGAAGTGCAACATCACCACCTAAAATCACACATCAGGTTGTCTGTAAGTAGTTAACTGATGTGGTTTTTCATATTGTTTGCATGATCAGAGTACCAACACTACATAAATGCCAGAACAGTAAAAAGCCTTGGCTTTTAGGCAGTCAACCATTCAGCCTCTACCTTTTCATTCAAGCCCTAATGTGCATCCAATTTTGTATGTTTTTGTGTGAAGCATCCTGTTTTTATAAGACTGTGCAACGCATGCTGTTTGCAATATGATGGGAACATAGTGCCATCTCCTGGACAGAGTGGCTACTGCCATATTCTTTAAAGGAAATTATCTCACTGTCTGAAACATCTGGTTGCAGACATATAAAGTTGCTCAATTCCTGGAGACTCAGTCTCTCCTTTGCTTTTTTCCCTATCCAACCTGGTGTTTCTATTCACTTGTGCGTTCGTCCGGCACGGCGAGAAAGAAACAAAGCGAGGGAGGAACCGGTAGAAACGGAGTGAGAGTCCTCGTCAAGACACTGAATGCCCTAACATGTGTTTCCAGAACACAGGGGCATTCTTGTCCACAACGCCCGACTCCAAACAAGCCCTCATCACTGTGGGCGGTATGCTGCTCTCAGTGTGAGTTCCCTAATGGCCATAATGGAGGACAAGATCATTTATTATTACTGGGGGGTGAGGTATGTATACGGCTACAATTAAGGAGAAAAACATCCTGGTGCTTGTAAAGGGCAGTAATGTGACTCGGGGAGTGATGGATGCTGGGGAAATGAGTCTCGCAGGCCAGTGGGAGTATCTTATTATCCAAGGCAGGTGGGGGATCCGTCATTGAGGTAAATTAGAAAAGGGAGAGAGAGAGAGAGAGAGAGAGAGAGAGAGATAGGGAAGGAAATAAATGGAGTAAAAAGAGAGCTATCTTGAAATTGGAGAGAAAGGAGAGTAAAGGGGTCAAAAGAGGAAGTAAGAGATGTTCAGAAACAGTTGCACAAGACAAGTGGATAAAGATAATTGCAAATCTACTAAAAGAACGAGCTGCACCACAATGTGGCCTTAAAGCAATGCCTTTAATTTTTCATTTAGTATACTCCACTGGGAATTGCATCATTGATGAAATTACTGTAGATCATTTCACTCCAACAATTACTTCCGCTGGTGGCGATGTTTCTAAGTGTGCAGCATGTGACGGTGAGTGAAAGTATTCTTTCTGTGTGTGTGTGTGTCTGTGCAGCTATCCAACATAAGTATTACACGCATATTCATTATGCAAACGTGCAGAGAAACAACAGGTGTGTATGTACACATGTGTACATTTGTGTTGATGTAATCATGTATCATGTTTGTTTGCACGCACATGTTTCTCTGCAGCAATCCAGTGAAGTGGTTGTGTCATTGCAGGATCCGCAGTCATTAATTTGTGCCTGGAAACACATTCTTGCATGCATGTACAGAACATGCCTGTATATGCTTTTTTCTAATATGTAGCTATCTGTTTGAATTACTGTATCTGGCTGCAGCCACAATCACTATCTTACCCTCGGGACTTAGTCAGACAGACAGTAAGGGTGGTCAGTAGCGAGCCAATCTCAATTACACTGACAGGTGACAGTGAACTATAAATTATTATTGCGTCGACAGAGTGCAGCCGAATGTATCACAGCCTGTACAGCGCGTCTGTGTTTTCGTGGACGCCTGGACACGTGTGTTCCCTCTCGGGATGAAGAGCCATATGCATGAATTCATTCTGTGGGGCAGAAAATGCCAATGAGCTGCCTAATGGCACCATTAGGCTCTGACAAATGAAAATACTAACTTAGTCCAAAATGGAGATTCATGTGTTTCACTGCAGTTGGTTTCGTAGCCATCCCTCTTGGGTCAATCTTATGATTATGTATGGCTGTGACATTTTGAACTGCCATTGATTCAAACGGGACATTCATGCCCATGGATCACTGTGATTCAGGTTCTACAAGAGGTGGAATTGGAGAATGTAATGTGGAATGATTGTATTATCATTGGTGATTGGTAATGTCCAGCTCTGATATGAAACAAAGTCTGTTAAAGTCTGGGAAGGTTAACTTCACACTCGCTTCGACTTTGAAATACCAACATGTTATCAAACTATATGTAAGTAAATCCAATTGAACTAAACTCAAAATAACACACAGCTTCACGCGATACAGATGGGCACATGGACTCACAAACACGGTGGTTGTGAATGTGAATAACTGCTCTTAATAGAAGTCCACATTATAATGCATCCGCAAATGAGTTTTTTTTAAACATGGATTAGGTTTTGGTACAGTGTCACACGATGGGGATCCTCATTACCATTGTTAAATGTGTATTCATGTGTTAATTTAATTGCAAATTGTCATACAGTATGTATTTATTTTTCAGAAATACAAGTTATATACTAAACAGAAAAATATAACCGTAGAAAAGCAATTGGTATTTTGCACATGCTTTGAAAATCGGGGACTCAGGAACATTCCATTTAAACCATGCTGATACGCTGTGTAGACACCATGCAACATTTTTTCCATCTCATCCTTATCTGGATAATCCCAAATTCCCAAAATGGGAATAAAATGTCACAGTCCTCTATCTCATGTACATACCCATGACATTTCCAGAGCATGGAGTATAAACTTTGTTTATCCATGTGTTTGCGTGTGTTTTGCGTGTGTCTATGCATCTGTGTCTTCAAGTGTGTGTAATGTGTGTTTATTGTGTATATAACCTCTGTTGTGTTGTGTGTGTTTCTATGTGTGCAGGTGGACTTTGTAATGTTTTTTTTTTTTTTCTTGGTAGATGTCCTTGATTTGCAGCATCAGTGGCGTGCAGTGAGGGACAGACCAGTTTAATGCACAAATAGTTAATCCCCAGTCTCAGGGTGGATGCAATATGATAAGAAATGTATTGTCGTACTAATGTGCTTTCATTGATATCATCATATGCCAAAAGCAGAGCGGTAGAGAGAGTAAAAAAACGAGAAACCGACCGGCACAGGGAAACAGACAGAGGACAGACACTAAGTCATAAAATGAGACAAAATGAGGACGGGCGAGAATTTAAAAACAACAACATTCAGATATACAGACAGAAAAGACAGTCAGACAGCAGGAGCAAGAGATGGAAGGAGGCAGATGGGGGACATTAAGTCAAAGTTAAGTAACCATCGTCTGCTTCTTTATCTCACCCAGATATGCTAATCCAGTGAGCCTCTGCTGATATGAGTTTAACAGCCTGGCTGGTGTGTGTGTGTGTGTGTGAGAGAGAGTGAGAGAGAGAGAGAGAGGAGAGAGAGCTTGAGTGTGAGAAAAGACCCAGTTGTCCATGCTCCCAGTTACACTAGCACTGCTTAGCCAGTACTGGATGACACAGTTATAATCTCTTTGCAATGGAAAAGTGAATATAAATCAGGTCTTAGGCACTCAACAAAATTCAACTGTGTGTGTGTAAGGCCAAGGGAAAAAACAAGAATTAAGCGTGTGTGTGTGTGTGTGTGTGTGTGTGGGGGGGGGGGGGTAAAAGAGAGCAGAAGTGTGGTAAGTTCATGGAGGAAGAGATTTATGTGAATATGTTGCAGAGGCAAAGCGACAATTGGTGCATATACATATTTAGAGCTGGAGGGTGAGGTCATTTTTGCTTGAGTAATATTCAAGGCAAAGGTGTTGTTTCAACAACGCTGATGCATTTGGATCAGCTTGAGCCGAAAGAAAAAATGTACCCACTTGTTCGTGACATTGTAGTTGGATGAACTGGCACAGACAATTAAATTCAGTCCGAGATTAAATACAATGCTAAATACTAGCCTTATGAGGAAATCTTTTTTAATACACGTGCAAGCAATGCTGTGCAGTATTTGCTCAATAACCTAAATGTGTTTTTTGTGATTACACATCTTTACCTGGTTAGATGTACAGTGAGAACATTCAGATAGACCAGCCCTTATTACCATTTAAAAAATAAAAAACGTGTCTCAAATGAGCCAGCTGTATTTTGAGTGTGCCTCCTAGTTATTAAGAAGCTTTCCTATAGGTGCTCTGAATGTTAAACAACCTATGTTTTGTGTCGCTTCATCCTCGGTAAAATTGCCTAAAAGGCTTTCCATACATATCAGAAGTTTAATATCCGACAACCCGCAGACACTGCAATTTTACATCACATGGCGACACATTTATCTTCCATTCTTGTGGCCAATCAATCGGACATGCATCTCGCTATCTCTGAGACTTGACCTAGTAACACATTTAGATTATAATCTAAACAGCACTTTTCATGTAAGGACATGTCTCGCCAGAGACAAGCTCTCATTGCTGTACTATGTGTGTGTAGTGTGACCGATCACCTGGCCCATCTGATTCCAATATACCTTGTTTCATTCTCAGTGACACATGTTCATGGGACTTTGGCATGCCACGATTAAGCGTGTCCAATCATCGCTCTCCCCCGACGACTGGAGGAACATATAACAAAGTATAAACCCCTGTACATGGTCACATGCTGTGAAATCCATGGCACATCTGCAAGCACAGACATGCACCAAGACTCATGCATGTTCCCCGACAAGCAGCAGAGGTTTCACAACCCGCGACTGGCAAAAATGACTATTTCAGGCTCCGATGGCCAAAGTGAATCAAGCTCCATTAACTCTGTATCTCTTCTTTTCTCTATAATTCCCTTCATTTTCCTCTCAGCTTCTGCGTTTATTTCCTTTCTTGTCTCTTCTCTCTCTCTTTCTCCTTCTCTTTTCTTCCTTGCCCCCTGCCTTCTATCCATCTAACTCTCCTTCCTCCTCTCTCTAATATCTCCCCTGCAGCCATTTTCCAGGACTCTACAGGGAGGGAAGCAATCTTAGATTTATTTTACCTCCAATTTCCAATTTGAGAGACCCCTGCTGCTGGAGGCGAATCTTCAGCGGGTCTGATGTGAGTCGTCCTGTTAAATTAAAGTCTGCAAAAAAAATGGCAAAATATTTCAATGGCCACCCATGTTCATAGGGAAACAAGATCAGAACACCATCCATGTTCTGTACACAGAGCAGTATGCATCACTTACCACCTGGGCTTCTAGGGCTTAACAAGTTCTCATATGACATGAGAAGTAACATGACTCAAAGAGGCTAAACCCAGGGTGAGACAGAAATAGGCCCAGAGCTAACAAAATCTGTAAAAACACTGCCTTGAATGGCAAGTGAACCTCATGTGACGTGTTTAGCTCCTTCAAATAGAGACGTTCGGATAGACTGGAAGATATATATTCTGGTCTTTGTATTATGCAACTTTATGCTTGCTGAATGCTTTTGTATTACATTATTTGTTGCATAATGTGTCTGGGATATATACTGTATATCTTCGCTCTGCCGAAAACATCCAACATTGGCGATAGAATGGAAGCTTTCTTAGTCTCTGTGTTACTGCTAATCTGACCCCCTGCAAAATAAACCCCCATCTATTCCCAAAATGCCCTTTGATACTCCATTACTGCTGAAAAGAAAACAGTGTGCCTGTAGTCTCCATATGTTCATTCTCAAATCCTCACATAAAAGATCCGCACACACACTTTCTTTCTTTTCTTGCTCTTGATCTAGCAGGAACACAAACTGTCTCCCTCTCCCAAAAAAATAAAAACACACACTCTCCCTTCCACCCACTGTGCTCTTGCATTCACACTCACACAGCACACGGTCCTCTATCCCCAGTATAAAGCCGGGAGACAGGTGTTGGATTAGCTTTCTGGAAGAAAAAAGCTCAGCTCCTTTGATAGGAGTTGAGCTGGCCTGGAGAACAGGGAGGCAGGTGCACCACGAGAAGAGAGGAGGGGAGAGAGTGTGTGTGTGTGTGTGTGTGTGTGTGTGTGTGTGTGTGTGTCAGAGGATGCAGCCCAGTCATCCCATCAATTGAGAAGAAAAGAGGGGGCTTCTGGCAGAGGTGTCCACTGTAATTGGAGAGCTTGGCACGGCCAGAAGTGAAGCGAGCTTGGTTGTTGCCACGTGGTGACAGTTGCTTGCCAGTCGGCACACACACACACACACACACACACTCACACACACACTCACAAATACACACATTTAGGCAGACGTTTAAACTTTTGAGTGCCTTCCATTGACTAGCATTTGTGGTAATCCTGTCCTTATTTTTTCCCCACAGCAACTGCTACTGTACCTTCATCTTCAAAAAATGTGATTATCAACCTCCTGTCTAAAAATATTTTAAAAAAGGATATCATCAGAATGGAACTTTCATTAATTTTTCAAGCAAGATATTTCATCTGCAGAAGATAGCAAATACTGACATTACAGGCTCACATACTATACAAACAAAACACAAGCTGCCAGCCTGTAACCACGGTAACCGAGAGAGCAAAGGAGGCCTCTTCCAGATGCTTTTGTTCTTAAGGACATCCTTTGGACGCCGTCTGCCATATCTCCATGTGACTGTCTTTCTCTCTCTTACTCACTCATGCTAAGAGACAGAGAGACAGAGAGAGACATGTTCCTCTAATCCTACAATTTGAGGCTTTTTTTAATGACCATGGCAGAGACACAGGGAGAAAGAGAGGGGAAGAGAACCAAAGTAGAGGGCACTGCGATTGCAGATGGATCTACAGAATACAAGAGGAGCAGTACATGGGAGGGGCATCGTGAGCTGGGCCGACCATCGCCCTACTGCCCGTGAGCAAGGTGCAAGATTGCATAGGTTAAGGATTCAGGGTAACTCAGTCAACGATAGCATTGTTTTACAAAATATGCACATAGTGTCTAGAAACTAGTTGTATGACATGTTTAAGATGCCAGGGCAGGCCACACAAATCATGCATTTTGAATTATAGGCCATCAGAAAACACCATATCTCTCCAGATTCCGCTGTAGGGATAGGCATCGATACTCAGATACCAACCCGACACAAACTCTTTCCTACAGCTAGCCATGATTGTAATATGGAGTGGAAACCATGCCACTGAAAGCCAACAATTCCTCAGAAGCCTGGCCTGATCTATACTCTTTAAACGTATACTTTATTACATTCGTCATATTACATATATACATAAAATTTGGTCTCTGCATTTAACCAATCCGAAGCAACTGGGGTTTCAGTGTCTTGCTCAAGGACACGTTAACATGCAAACTATGGGGAGACCAGGGATCGAACCGTGAACCTTGCGGTCGCGGGACGGCCACTCTCCCCACAGCCGCCCCAACTATAGTATGGTTTCCAAATAGGATGTTTTGTTTGGCAGTTCTCACATAAATGGCTATAAAACAAAGAATAGGGAAGTATGAGTGTGTGTGAGAGCGAGAGAGACAGTGTGTGTGTGTGTGTGTGTGTGTGTGATCTAGCATGAGTAATTGCTATTAAGTGTGTCTCTCATAAGTGATGCTGTGCCTGGAGAGCAGAGCAGAGACTATTACAACTCAGACTCATCCATCAAGCCCCATCGGCCGGTGACTGATGACCACTCTGTAAATGTGTGAGATGGTACAATTAAAATATGGGGGTAGCTGCATGAGGATCACTGTAGGAACTCAAGGCTACAACCCCAGGAACGGTGTGTGCACATGTGTGTGTGTGTGTGTGTGTGTGTGGCAGGGCCAAGAGGTAAAGAGTTGTCCAAAAGGCTTATAACGATTACCCGTTGTTTATGAGTGTTGTTTATGATTAATATATGTACTATCATATTTCAAACAGGAACTTTTAGTTTTCTTCTGCCAGACTTTCTAGACGTGTAAACTAAAACATGAGGTACTTTAATTTCCATAAACACTTGTGTCCCTTCTGCACACAAGTTTGACATTTATTGAGTAAAGGATGTATGATTTATGTCTTCATATGATTTCTTGACCTAATTACTTCCATTTTAACTCCTAATTTCATGAATAATTTCAACATTAATATGATATTTGTTCTAGAAGATTCTATATTAAAAAAGATGTAAGTTTAATTTGTATTGGAAGCCCAAGTGTCTAATGATGTTATACTTTCATTATAAAGAAAAATATTGTAAAATTATGTTTTGCCCGTATAGCGCTACGCCTACCGTAGAGTATTTGTTTGACTGATCTGTTTGGAACTGCGGCTTTACCATCCTAACCTGATTCTCTGTATTTCCCCTGAAGCTTCTCAGTTTGTTTATAAATGATTACATGAAATATGAGCAAAGCATTCTCATAACTAGATTTGTTGATGGGCAATAAAACAGAGAGCCTTTGGCCACCGTTTTAATATATTGATATCATAATGATGGGGGCGTTTGTGTTAGAATTATAATACAATTTGCACCAGTGTTATCTGTATCTTTTGTTTTTTTTGTTATTAAAAAGAGAGCAAAGTTGTATTTGCTTAAAGTACTCTGACTTAAATTAGAAAACTGGTCTTTTTTTTCTGTACTTTTCTTGAATCACAATCAGTGATTGTTGGTACGATGTCTCCAATATTCTAATCGGGGCACATTCGCGAGGCTAAAGATTGATTTAATTATGGCAGCTTTCCAAATAATGTATTTGTGGTTTTATTAAGATGTTTCCTCACATGGTCCGCCATTCTTTGAGGCTGCATAAATATTGCCACACTTTAATGCCTGGATAGCCATAACTTTGACAGCTTTCTCCCACAGAGAAAGATCCCTTCCATCAGAGCAAGACCTTTTTGGCCCCTCCAGTCAATATCTTATGAAATACAGCAAGGCCCAAGTGGAGAGACCGAGCTTCCAGCCCTGGGATGGCAGAATGACAGAGGAATCAATAGGATGAAGAATGGACAACAACACCAAGGCTACGTTCCCTGACACGGACAGATCAGATGTCCCTCCCTGTCATCTAGCATGAAATATAGAGAGGTGATGGAGGGCTAATGCAAGTCAGCTCAATTCACATATGCATACATCGGAGTACAAATTTGAAAGACAGTTGTTATCGTATTTAAGAATTTCTACAATAAACCATTATGTATTACTTGTTTGAGTGGAAGCTTAGATTCCGTTTTAGATGGACACTGTAACCTCTGTATGTTATGTCATCGTCTTGCATCCTCATTATATTATGTCAACGGAATTCAGTTTATTTTGCATAGCCCAAAATCACAAATTACTCATTTGCCTCGGGGGGTTTTACAATCTGTTCACATACGACATCCCTGTCCCGGGACCTCACATCGGATCAGGAAAAACTCCCCCAAAAAAATAGAAAAAACCCTGAAAGAGCTATTGCATTATAGTGTTAACATACAGGACAAAAGCTCCAGTTGTTGTTGATTGTCGCACAAGCATGTTTGACGGATTGAGTCATGAAAGTTACACAAATATTAGAAGTCATTAAATGACTAGCAAACAGAAAAAGCTTGCATGCCTAAATCCAACATTTGTGAGGAGATGTATCATTATAAGGCAAAAACATAATAATGAATTCTGAAGGTTAAACTGCTTCCGTAGTTACACGTGCTCACTGTTGATGCAGAGGCCCGTATGCCCAGCAGATGTCAGCCTTGCTGGTTCAAAGTAATTACTGACTCCAGTGCTGCTGTTTACATTGGGAGTTAAATAGACAATGATGTGCTGTGGTTAACTGCTTGAATGGTTTGTCCGTTAATCTAGTTGATAGCGAGATCCCCACCATCATAATGGAGTATAGATAATCAGAAAACACATCATAACAACACACCATACGGAGAAACAGGGACACCATTTGACCAATAACAGAAAGAACACCCCATGTACTGTCTTAGACTTTATACTACTAAATCAATTTGAATATGTTTAGTTTTTTCTCATGCCAAATGTACAGCACCTGTGAATACCCACATATTCCCCATAATAAACTAGTCAATGTTTGACCTTTTTATTAAAATGGTGCAATTGCATAAACACGTATATGAAGACCTACATACATAAGTCAGACCCCACTCAAATTTAAATTTGTTTCTTCTGTTTTTGTATTTTTTAATGAGTGAGACACTAATGTGTCTCTCTCATGTGTATTTTGGTCTGTAGCTCATCAAGCATGCACGGGGAGTCGTGGGTGACGCATGAGAGAGTAACGTAAATGACACACACTTAAAGGAAACATGGCCCTACTTAATTCAAAAAGGTAGCCGACAGCAAATATAAGATACAACTAATGACTACAAGTTGGCTTAAACCCTTTTTGTGGTGAGTGGTGATGAAAAAACATATGAAGTCATTATTTTCCCATCCGTCAGGCTCCCACCCTATCATCATTCAAGCAAGCCCTCAAAACCCACCTCTTCAAACTCGCCTTCACCTGCTAACCCCTGCTCCCTACCCTCCACCTGCTAATCCCTGCTCCCTAGCCTTCACCTGCTAACCCCTGCTCCCTAGCCTTCACCTGCTAACCCCTGCTCCCTACCCTCCACCTGCTAACCCCTGCTCCCTAGCCTTCACCTGCTAACCCCTGCTCCCTACCCTCCACCTGCTAACCCCTGCTCCCTAGCCTTCACCTGCTAACCCCTGCTCCCTACCCTCCACCTGCTAACCCCTGCTCCCTACCCTCCACCTGCTAACCCCTGCTCCCTACCCTCCACCTGCTAACCCCTGCTCCCTAGCCTTCACCTGCTAACCCCTGCTCCCTACCCTCCACCTGCTAACCCCTGCTCCCTAGCCTTCACCTGCTAACCCCTGCTCCCTACTCTGCACCTGCTAACCCCTGCTCCCAACCCTCCACCTGCTAACCGCTGCTCCCTACCCTCCACCTGCTAACCCCTGCTCCCTACCCTCCACCTGCTAACCCCTGCTCCCTACCCTTCACCTGCTAACCCCTGCTCCCTACCCTTCACCTGCTAACCCCTGCTCTCTACCCTCCACCTGCTAACCCCTGCTCTCTACCCTCCACCTGCTAACCCCTGCACCCTACCCTCCACTACATGACTCATTCCGTTGCAGCTTCTCCAGTTTTCTTTTGTGCCAAAAAAGTTCTGTTTTTTTTTGTTTAACGGCTGCCTGTTATGCTTATTACTGCCTTGTGCAGAAGAAATGCCTAATGTAGCAATGTAGCTACAGCATTGATGCTAATGGTCACGATGTAGCATTAGCAGCCAGGTAGCATTATCCTACATTAGTCATCTTGTTTATGTCTGGATGATTTTCCAACCAGGCATGTGTGACATACTTCACAGACATTTTATTAGATCAATGTCTCGTGTGTTTCTTTATTGTTTCATGAGTTAGCTACATGGCTACAGTATGTTCAATTAGAGGGGACAGTCGACAATTAGCTCAGTGCAAAGTCACATCTGCTCGGCTGCTACTATTCCTGCTTATTTTTTTATCACTTATTACTTGCTATCTAGAATCTAAGTGTGCATATTGTATTGCATTTGACATTAAACGTGTGTAATATTTTTGGTATGGATGTTCTATTGCTTGTTTTGCTCAATGACTAATAATCCCCTCACCACCCCACCACCCCCAAACCCACCCCACCCAATATTTATTTTCCTCTAATGAGCTGCGGTCTGTTATCAGTCATTACAGGAAGCCTGATTATCCAACTGGCATTCTGCACACGCTCACAGAGAACTTCCTGAAGGTGACCTTTTCACGTCGCCATAGAAACCTCCTCTCTCCGCTCGGAGATGCTCGGCTTGTACACAGAGAGGGAGGATGCGAGCGAGATGACAGAACATTTTCTCCTCAACAAAAGTGCATTAGTATACTGTGATGTGATGAACACGTCTACGTGTGATGTAACAGCACAGAGTAGTGTGTTTACCAACAATGAATAGGATGAACTCAGGGCATTCAATGCTTACATTTCTCATTCTTTTTGGCACCTAATTTATCTTAAAAATCTGTCCTTGACTTAACTTGACCTGAAAGCAGCTCTCACAAACACAGTTACTACTGCGTGAGCTGATTTGAACATCTTTATAAGTGGATTTGGCTAGAAAATAACACACATAACCTAAAAAGGAAAGCTGACAGAGCCTCAGAGAAAGATAAGCTCCACTGTGTGCGTATGTGCAGGCACGACTTTGTGTGATTGAACACAGACATGATTGCAATGTATCTGCAATCGTTAGCTAGCACAAGTGGATGCTGTGAGAGGTGTTCTGGGATGTCTAAAAATACTCTTTAGAACCAATCACTCAAGATGCAAAAACAAACAAGAGCTTTGAAAGAGTATCAAGGCTGGTGTGACAAACAGGCGTATTCTGATTTAACCAGTACAACATGAGAGGTATGGGGCTGCTTTTTAGGTAAAGTGTTTCTTGTTATTGTACTTTTATGTTGCGATATTCAGGATCATAAAGAATGGCCGATCCCTATGACAACAGACATCAGACAAAAGACAGAAATACCACCTAGATGGGTCTCCAGTCCTTCACGTATCATCGTTTGTATGTGGTTCATAGCAGTAAATGGGTAGGCGCCGTTAAAGTAATTGCAAATAAGGTGAAATGCAATGTCATTTTTACATCTTAAAAAAACAAAACATGTCTTATCATTGAAGACTCATGTCTGTCAATTGTTATAATCACCCTTGAGATGTGAATAATATGTAATAATTGTATTATTTAATGTAAAGTCAACAACTTTCTAAAGCAACACAATATGCAGATATAATACAACTGAATTTACCTTAATACCGCGCTTAATTTCCAAGAATGAATTGACACCTGTCCTCATACAAGCAAACTGAAATGCTCATGTGCAGCACAAAACAACACATCTTCATCCTTGAGACAAAACAGCATCTCTTCACCGTATAAATATCCACAAGATAACTGTCATGATGACCTCTGCTCCCATCTTTAATCTCCTGTTGCAGCCTCTATAGTTCAGCTAATGTGTGCACACTAGCCTCACAAAGATGTGCTGTTCCACACCTTCCCATGAGCTGTACATTTTGAAAACATCTGACTCCAGCCATCCGTCCACCAGGATCCTCATTACTTCAATTTGTTGCCTCAGTGGTCCGGCCTTTATTCTAGATTACAGTACCTGTCTATGTTTGCCCCCTGAATATATATTTTGTTTTGCCTGAGAAGATGACTGAAATGCTTCCTTTTGACCAATAAACATTAACTTCAGCAGACCTGTAATGCCTCCGGAGTCTAAATTGTGAGAACCAGATCTGTAATCTAGTGTTGCGAATGACATCTCAACATTTACAGCCTTTGCCAATTAATAGGATGCAAATAGGATTCACTAATTTTAGCTGCCTGAGATCTTTCTTTTGGGCTAGCACTACTTATATTTCTTCCACAATGTGTTTTTGTATGGAAAGTTTATTTCTGAAAATCTGAAATGATAGTGGGGTCCCCATCCATCCATCCACTTTCATCCACTTAGTCCGGTTCTCACTTTGGCCAATTCAAACTACCCCACTGTACACAGTGTGCAAGGTCATAGACATAATCAAGGCTCTTTCTACGGCGTGGTCTATGCACCCAATGTTTGTTGTCCACTTTACGTGTTTAGATGAAATGAACTTCAGTGAAAATGCCGTTATTACAGTAGGGCACACGTTAAACACACCTGGAAACCGAGTTTGACTGAACAACAGACTCCTTCTTGTGATTTATGAACAGGAGTTTTGTACTTCAGTCGTGATGCGGTTCATCCTTCTAGGTCACGGTCCTCGAGAGGAGCGCTGAGATGGTGACTAATACTTCCTTCAACGGTATATGTCATCAACAGCGCTAAAAATAGACTGTGCTGTATGTGACTGGAATTGTGAGAAAGCGTGTGTCTGTCTCTGTGTGTGTGTGTTTACATTATCGTGTACCTGCTGTGGATTTTGAAGCACGACTCCTTTCCTCCACCCGGAGGTTTTAATTTGTGTTTCTGTGAATGCTTCAACATCCCATTGAGCCTATACGCATATTACTGTATTTTGAGCTGGTGACTGTATACTTTTGTGTCTATACGTTCTAACATGTACACATGTGTGCACTTGAATGCATATTTGAATGCTAATTATGATATTATGATAGAGACCAATACATTCTGTAGGCCTGCACCTGTCTTTGACTTTCAACTGACATTGTTATGACAAGCTCCCCTGAAACAATGTGTGTTCCTGCCCTCTGTTCCTAACACTCATCCGTCTCCATACATGCATATGTATTCATTCATCTCGGCATGAATGTTGAATCTTGAATGAATGTCTTTGCTGTTCAGCTGGTCCTCCCTCCTGCCTGGTTATTTATATTCGCCGTTGAATCATATATTGCCATGGATGTGACGCATGCGCACAAGACAGCGTGAAAATCTGAATCATCGATGGAGCGATAGAGAGAGAGAGAGAGAGAGAGAGAGAGAGAGAGAGAGAGAGAGAGAGAGAGTTGACTGTAGAGTGATGGACCCGGTTGAGGGAACGGCAGCGAGTGATCACTCCCCGAGCTGTTAATGACAGGTAAATGACGATTTCACTGATTTTCAGAAATATTACAGTGATGCTCAGACGGATTTATGTTTTTGTAAATATATCGGGGAATTATATCTCCTGCATATAGACTCGGCGTCACCCTTGCACGCAACATCGTCTAGACTCCAGCACATCTGGAAGTCGCGTTATTATGGGAACAGCGTCGAAAAGAAATGTTGCTTTAAAGTTTGTGTTGTCACCTTTTTACCTATTCGCTGGTTTCTATTTGCATGTCTCAAAGGTTTTGGGCGTTGCTATCCTACTCAGATGAAATAAAAGTTAAACAGGCTCGTACCTGCAGATGTCATATTTAGAGATTATACATTTGTTTTCAGGTGGTAAAACGTCAGACGAGCAGATTTAGTGTTTGATGCACATTTGTCCTCCTTTCCGGAGTTTAATTGAAACGCGTGCTGTGTCTATTTGCGTCTCACGGGGGGGGATGAGGATGAGGATGAGGTCTGTTTTCAGACTGGCGTCACGTATGACGTCTGTGTGTTTTCCTGCTGGGCTGGATGGTAATAACATGGCGCTCAGCGAGTCTGCTCCCGGCTCAACGTTTGAGAGGACAGTGTGTACACCTGTGGGTTACTGCGAGATATGACTATTGTAGGGATATATTCTGCTTTTATTTCCAAGGCTCTAGTTTTATGGAGGTCAAGGTAGGTCGAGAGGTATATTTAGTTCGTATGCTGTGGATGGAAAATGCATCTAAATACGAGAGGATGGACCAGTATAAGACTGGACATCGCCTTTCTAGAGACACACTGTACACCTGTTAGCTCATCTGCATTTAGTATTGGGACATTTTTACAATTTGATTTGGTCGTGTTGTGTTTATTTATTTATTTTTGGTACATTACATTGCAGTCATCTCATTAAGTTGATATAATAACGTTATCTGTAAGTCAGTTTGGACCATTGTGTGGCTGCATGTGTGTTTCTCTATGCTTGGATGCTGTCCTGGAACACATAAGTTCAAGGGCACTGATTAAATCTGCACACACTAAAGAAGTGCGTGCAGCAAATTATGATATGATTATGAAAAATGTGCCTAAGTACACATGTTTCCTACTCTAGTTAATTAAATGTTTGAATGGGGATACAGTAAGGCTCAATGGAGTCCCTGGAACAAGCTGTTCCTAATCTCATTTTTCATAAATTTTCATTTTACATTATTTTTGGCTTGATGATGAATATTTAAACTTCCTTGAATATGCAGATATGGGGAGAGAGGAGGAGAGAGAGAGAGAGAGAGAAAGAGAGAGAGAGAGAGTTCATAGCATTTGTGCAGCACCAGATGTCTATGACATGTACAAATTAAGCAGTAATAAGATTATTAACACGAGGTACCAGGGAACACTGTGTCTCATCTTAATGCAGCACTGCACTCATCACGCTCATATTATGCCAGCTGATATCTCCCTCACACTGTGTGAACTCATGTTTGGCAATTTGTGGAAGTGAGACACTCTCAACCTCACACGTTTCTGAACATCCATCATCTCTATTATCTATTTGTATAGATCCCACAAACAGTCTGTTGTATAGAATTACAACATATTTGTTGTTTCTTGCCAACATGTAACCCCCCAAAAATGTTATAATAACTCACAAAAACAGATTAAACCTGTGCGCTGTTTGACATTTAACCAATCTAATGAAATCTGTCAATCCGAAATCAAGGGTATTAGGATAGAGGGTGATATATGCTGTATATATTGTCAAGCTTTTTTAGGGCAATTTGTGATTTGGGTCTAGAAAAAGACTTTACTATAGCCTCACAAAGTGCATGTCAGCTGTCAAAGGCGAGCCAAATTAAGGAAGACACTATGTCTGTTATGGATTCATTCATATAAATGCCTTTAAAAATCTTCCACAGTTTAAACACACACAAGCTGTGTAATCACATTGATCTCAAAACACAGGTCAGAGGTCAAAGATGCTCTTTTGTGTTATTACTGCACAGCTCGCTTCAGTGAATAGCACAAATACTGTTTTGGCTAGAAAGCGCCCGCAGATGGAAGCCCACATTTATTCTCGACTCTATTGAAGTCAACAACATTCATGTTTTTCATCAGAGGTGTGAAACCACTGCTACTTTATTAAACGTTATATTACCCACAAGTTGATTTACGTTCCTTTCGAAATCATCAGTTGAAATATAGCTTTTTTGTTTGAGGGCAGTTTCTTTATCTAATATACGTGTATCATAAGAGCATGCTGCTTTTGTAGCATAACTATTGTAAATAAATGTGTTTCTGGAATGTGTCTTAACTGTGCTTTACTTCTTTTGGCATTGATAAGAGCTGTTGCCACACTGGGATCAGTGTTTTAGTCCCGATGCCGTGCGCTCGGGGTGCAACAGAAACAGCAGTTTAGATTTAGTGCCAGCTGACAGAGACTTGAAACATAGTTAAGTGAGTTTGTACAGAAGCTGAATGCCTCGAGATCCCAAATGGTTAGTGAGGGAATTGCATTTGTGTTCAAAACACGATTTCCTACAGCATCTCTCTTCCTGCCTTTACTATCATGTGTTTTAACAGGATGCAATCGTTTTGTTTTTAATAGTAAGAGAAAAGAAAAAGGTTATCAAATATGTAATATAATGTAAGATGGAATAAAACAGTGGGTTAGATTCCCTGAATTATCTTAATGTAAAACATTTGAATCATGTAAAAACAGGTGAGTTTGGGGAAAGTTATTTTCAACTGCCCATTACTGATCAAGTTTTATCTTTACATAACTGATATTATATGCCTTGTAAGAAAGAAAATCCTGATAAATGTTGACATTATGTCCCTTTTATCATCTGTGAAACCTTGTAAACTACAACACACTAAATATATCGCACAAAAAAGGGTTCCGGTGTTAAACCACAATATGAAAAGAGAAGATTAATTCTGTGCACGTCAGCCCTCTCACCATATTGAATCTAAAAAGGAGGGCTGATGCAACATTTCATGGCTTATTTCATAACAGCAGACAAGGAGGATGCATCATTAATCTCAATGTACCGAGGCGCCCCTGCTTTTAGAACAACGTTACGTAACTCTCGGGCTCCGCGTGTGAGGGTACATGTTATTGTTTATGAATGTATTAATGCACTGCATACGGGTGTGCTCTTACAGCGAGGGGTGCAGTCATGCATGTGTGTGTGTGTGTGTCCTCGAGCAGGTAGGCCGGTGTGAAGGATGACTTCTTGCCCAGAGATCTGTGGGTCCGAGTATGGGGAACAAGCTCAAGCCAACGGGAACTGTCAGCAGTATGGAGTCCGCTCCTACCTACACCAGGTATATATATATATATATATATATATACACACACATTCTCTTTTATCACAAACACCCTCATCTTCAGATTCCATGTTTATAAAGTGAAGCATATCTCTCTGATCTCCTCTCCAGTTTTATGAGGAGTGCACCGCTTCTATCTGGGAACGTGATGAAGATTTTCAGATTCAGAGATCGCCTAGCAGGTGGAGCTCTTTACTCTGGAAGGTGAGGTTGACCTTCTCGCTCAAACACACATCCCCGTCTCACCTGACGTCATTTGGGTCGACATACTGTAAATGCAAACATTCTCCTTTCCCCCCTCCGACAGGTCTGTCTCGTGTTCGGATCCCTGATATTGTTTGCAGGCCTCATTGTTGTTTTGGTGGGTTATGCCACCCCAGCCAGGATCGAAGCATTTGGCGAAGACGACCTCCTTTTTGTTGACAGGTACTGTATATAGGTCTATATATATATATATATATATATATATATATATATATATATATATATATATATATATATATATATATATATATATATAGACCCTCAGTTCCTTTAAATCCAGATTGAAGACTTTTCTGTTTGCTGTTGCCTTTAATTGAACCAGATTCAAGGATATTAATCAATTTCTGCATCTTACTACTGCATTTTATTTCTTAATCTGCACTGCAACTTGTATTATATATTTTTTGCTTTTTGACTGTTTTTAATGTTTTAATGAATGTTCTTAATTGTTTTTAAATCTTCTTTTCTTCTGCATTATGTTTTGATGCTTTTAATGATTTTATGTGAAGCACTTTGAATCACCTTGTAGTTGAAATGTGCTATACAAATATATAGGAACAATGCAGGAAGTACTACTCCTCTACTTTGTATATTTAACATAAACAGATATGTGCAGCATTTTCACATTATGATCATACGATCATAAGGGAGAGCACCTTGTGTTGGTGGAATGCACATACAGTATATTTATACAACAGCGCACAAGTCAAGTCTAGTCTAGTCCCGTGACTTTTGAAAATAGCAGTAAAATGAAGGTGACTTTTTGGGTGTAGACTTCCTTTAAACTTCCTTTGAGGTCACAGTTAAAGTTAAATATGTTACCCTGTTAAATAACGCTTCAAACCAATTGTCTTTTTTCTTGAACAGCCACGCCGTCAGTTTCAACCGCGCATTGGATGTCTGCAAGCTGACCGGTGCCGTGTTGTTCTGTGTGGGCGGCACCGCCATGGCCGTGGGCCTCCTGCTGTCCGCCTTCGCCAAAAGCTACTCCAAAGAAGAACTGTACCTGCAGCAGAAGTTCAAGGAGAGGTTGGCCGACCTGCACGCAACAGTTGGTAAGGCCACGGAGAGAAGGTTGAGCTGTCATGCTGTACCCAAAGGGCTTTGTGTGAATATCCCACATAACAGAACTGCCTTGCTTCACAGGTACCCCCGTCATGAAAGCACCGACTCCCGGAGAGGGAAAGGTGCCAGTCACACTTTCCAAAGTCCAGAACATACAGCCAGTGACCGCGAAGTCGGAGACCTGACAGAAGAGCAGATGAAGTGAAGACGTGTGTGTGATGATGGATTTAGTGTGCAGACTGTGTGTGAGTACGAACATGCGTGTATGTGTGTGTGGGTGTGGTGATTTAAGTGTGCATTTTCTCTTTTTCTGAAAAGGTCAGCTTACATGATTCATAGTATTAGTTCGTCATCTTTATTGGCTGTGTTTGACATTAAAGCTTGATTTGGGGGTTATATAGGAGCAGATTTAATGAATACAGCTGAGAAAGGTTTCAGCCTCGTGTTTGAACATCAAAGCTCTCGTGCAGGACTTGAGGCCGACCCAGAAAAACAAACCGCAGAAACAAATCAATAGAACGCAGCAGCTGAACGGCAACATCGTAGCTTCTTATTCTTCCGTCAAGTGGACTGGCGTTTACTGCTGGAGGGTTAAAGAGCAGCAGATGCAGTGTGTAGTTTGAACTTATCGAAGAAAATGATCGCAAGCAGCACTGAACACAACAACCGTTATCTCATTGCCTATAGTGTCTAAAAGAACATCAGAGGATGATATCTTCAGTGTAGAACACTGTGTGTGTACCGTGTGTACGTGTGTGTGTGGAGCGCAGCTTCATTGCACCACTCGGTGAGAGCTGTCAATCACAAACGCACAAAAGGAGTGCATGTGGATGCTCCTTACGTCTTACGTTGCTAGAAGTTCTCACATCCTCAGATTAAAGATGGACGCTGATTGGAACAGACCTTCAGGGTAGATTTCACGCGGGCATTTCTTCCGTCTTGTTAGCCGCCTGACCTTGTCTCCTCCAGCGGCTCTTTAAACACGATCGGCAGACCAGACCAGACAGACTGACGAAGAGGTACACTGAACCGGACGTAACATGCAGAACAACATAGCCTGTCACTTGATGACAAAATCACAATCAAGCGAATGACTTTCTTCACAATACAAATGAGGCATTTCATCACGTCTTTTATCGTTAATTTTTATTTTTTGCTTGTTTTTCTAAACGCTTCGTTACCCCATACTCTTCCTTTATTTGTTTCCAATCCCAAGCACGTGAACACACCATCCAGGCGTGCACATTTCTGCAGTTAGCAGTTGGTTAGAAAGAAAGAAATAAGATGTGCAGGTGCTGCGTGTTGAAGTGGAGACAGAGCGGTTATGTTACGCAACGCGGGGGATGGAGAGATCACAACAGCTATGTACATCCAGTGTGACGGCTCTCTGTCTGGATGCACAGACGCTCTCAGCTCACTAACTGCCTTCATGTGCTAACAGAAGAAACTTGAAACTACATTTTGCAGGAAGCTGAACAGCGTACAGTGTGTATGTATCATCCAAGCTGTCTTTTAGCTGGTTACATGCATAAGAAACAGAAGTTACATCAAGCAGGTTTTCAGTTTGTATCTTTTTTTAAATTTTTTTATTGGCACTGTAACTTTAACTTCCAAGCACAATGAGCTGGTAATAGTCATGTGTTGCTGCTTTTCAAAACTATTTGTCTTTATATGTATTTTAATATATATATTTTAAATATTGTGACCCTGCCACTTTCAATTGTTTTGTTTGTTGTTGCTTCTTCTTTGTTTGTTACTGTAAAATAATTATCTTTTTGTATTGTTTTTGACTGTACTTGGTTAGAACAATGTTTTTGTGGTAGTCCCAGTCCAAGTGCCATCAAGCTACTTGCCTCCTACTGTGCATCAGTGCTGCAGGTCTTTCCAAATAAATCATCCTCTTCAAATCCATGCCAGATACATACTGGCTGAAATATGTTTATATACTGGTTCTATAAACATATATTCCATAAGCTAATATGAGCTTTTTCTATGTTGGCTGCCATATGTTCATGTAAATTGACCTTTTAATATCTCACAACCGCCACTCTATTCTGTTAAGTCAACACATTTGGTCTCAGACACAACACACACATGTAGCTTTAACTATGAAGAACATTATAATAATAATAATCAAGACATGTTCAAGGAATTTACACAACCACGTCAGTCAAGCTGCAAACCAACGGTACAAGAAAAACTGTTAAACAATCAGTTATCACCAAACCCTTCCAGTGTTGTCGGAGCGTTATTCAATAATCAAGAAATGTGCTGACTTGTAGTTCCATGCCGTGAATTGTGAGTTTTTTTTTAGTTTTTCTCTTTACATTGACCAAAGTTGAATTTTACATTACAATCCCAAATTTACAATGGATATCCGTCTGCTCCTAATCGGACCTTTTCCCAGTTTAAGTGTCTCCTGATGTAAAAGTAGATTCTCCCAGTAAATAAAACATGTATACTGTACCTATTGGAGGTTGGATTGAATAAAGAACAAATATATATCAATGTCTATATACATTATGTCTATTTTTCAAAGAACACAATAAAAATTGAAATATCTGCAGCTCAAAACGTGTGAATATTGTATTTTATACTTTTAATCAAAACTTACTCACGAATATTACATTGTCAGGATTTTCATGAATCATAATACTTTATACATAACAATGCTAAGAAGATACAGGGCTATAGCTCAATGTATTGTACAACAACAACCTTTAAACTTCTGATTTATTTATTTATTCCTGCGCAGGAAGGAACACGTCTGCAGGACGACGAACGTCCAGCAGAGAAGTACAAATGCACATTGATTTTGGGCTCAGTTATATCCTATGAAAAGGTGACGTCATTGTATCAATAGGGAGGTTACGAGTTTTGGGATCTTCAATAAGGGGATACCCATAAATTATGCGATATCTCGGGAAGTTGAGAGGAGTTTCACAAAATAGGGGCCTCAAAAAGGTTGAATATGATATGATATTCAAACCTGCAACAATTATAAGTGCAGTATTTTTCCCATTACAGTAGTTAATGTTTAATAATTCATTCATTTGGTTTTAATGCAGACGGTCAATGGCGTTCCAACCTACTAAGCTAAGCCTCGGTCACACCGTGGATACACTCTTCCTGTAATCAATCAGGAAAAGTAGTTTAGGGAGGGGAAGCGTTGACCAGGCAGGCCGTGTGACTCACATCCTCTGCCTCTCAGTGTCTCTCTCTCTCTCTCTCTCTCTCTCTCTCTCTCTCGCCCATGTTTCCCTCTAGTGGGTTGGTGACTCACCAACACATTGACCGAATCCCAATTTGAACAGCTGCAGGGATGAGAGGGCGGCGAGGCCATCACAGACACTGACTTTGATCACAGTTCACGCGACAGCTTCCTGCCTGTGGGAGGCGGTTCACGGTGGCCTTTATGCAACCGTCTTTCATGGGAAAACAATGCGGCAAAAACAACAAAAAAAACTGTGCAAAATAACGAGATGCGTCAGCTCCATCACATTCTAAATCTGGTCGCATCCGTCTTTCTAATCAAAGCTGTTCACGACTCAGGACTTGTCACTTGCTGAGCTTGACATCGTGGTTCCTTGAGTTAGATTAAAAGGCCTAAATAAGTTATGGTTGACGCACATTGTCATCATATTTATTGGTGCAGTAAGAAGACGGTTTCACTGGAAGCACTCACACGTTATTATCATGCACACACATCGCTGGTTTGCATGGAACGACTGTGACATGAATGCTGGAGATGTATTATCTTCTGACTGACAAAAGCAGTATAGAAACGTTGTGTTGCTCATGATGTCATGCTGAGATGATGTCATGCAACTTCAGCTTCCTCTACTTCTGATCAGCTGTGCAAGAGCAAAAACACCATTACTGTTTTTGTTTGTGCTGGATTTGGGGTCATTGTTTAACAAATAATAATGAAAAATGAAACAATATAAAAGGTACTTGCCAATAAAGCATTAAAAAAAAGTGTCTCGAGAGAACATGAATGTTTATCTTTTCAATTTGACCAACATTGTCTAATGTAAAGTCAAGAATGAAGCTATTATTATCACACTCTAAGTATTATTTTTTATTATTTTTGACAAATTTGATTACACATGGTTATAATGAAGTGACAGTATTACATCATCCTTTAAAGGTGCCTCCCTTTTCTCTTTTATATTATGGTGAGAGATGGATATAAATAAACAGATATCATAAAACGTAATGACAACCTAATAAAGGATTATGATTTGGAAAATCATTCAGACGCATATAGTATGCTTACAATATTACACATAGCTTATTGTACTTACAAAAGTTCATTTGTATCACTTGTTTTGGGAAATAGATGAAAATATGCCATCCATACATAGAAAAAGCATCTTAAAAAGAACCAACTAGTATAATCATACCTGTTAAAATAAACATATCATTATTCAACATTGTAATTATATTTAAATGTCCCAGCATCACTCACTACAGTGCTCACAGACAGTGTATAATGAAAGGATGACGCAGCCCAGGAGGTAACAGTATGTCTTAATCAAAAATAAGAATATATAAGCTTTAATTCAGGCGTGATAGTTATGAATAATGTTTTTGATGAATAGCTTTTGAATCCAAACCCTGAAATGTCGAGGGTGTGTTTGTACCCGACATCACGAAGCTGTCAGACTTCTATTGCTTGCTTGACATCTGTTTCCTTCTCAGTGCTGACTCTACATGGCCGTCTAGTAAAACTTTAACTTTAACTCTATCGCCTTCCTCATTTTAAGATAAAGTCCTTATTTCCTGTTTTTATCTCGGTTCTCTTCATCATAATCTGCCCTTTTCTCTCCATTTGCAGCGCCGTCGTTGGATGAATTCTCGACAGTGTCCGGCTCTGTTCCACTCTCCGCTTCATCATCTTCTCCGCTGACCTCTCCATTCACCTCTCTCGTTTCCTCTCTGGCCTCCTTGGTCGCTCCCTCTTTTGTTTTGCTCACATCTTCTTCCTGGTTGCTGTTACTGCTATTTCTGCCATTATCCTTCTCTTTTGTCTCGTTATCTGAACGAGTCTTCCCCGGGTCGCCGCTGTTTTCTGTCGCTTGCTGTTCTTCCCCCACGTCTTCATCGTTAACTGGGTCCTCACTGCTCCTCTCCCCATTCTCACTGTCTTTATCTTGCTTCTCGTCTTCTATGTTTTGGTCTCGCTCATCTTTTGATGTATGGCCTCCGTCCTCTTTCTCTTTACTGTCCTGTGTGTTATCACTGTTGCTACTGCTGGACCCCTGCTCCTCACATTTAACCTCCTCCTTACTCTCATCTGTGGCCACCTCCTGTACATCTTTTTTTACCTCCTCCTCCTCCTCAGATCCCGCCGTTGCTCCCTCTTTTTCATCATTTCGCTCGACACTTTCCTCCTTATCTTCCCCTCCTTTTTCGCCACTTCTCTCCTGGTTTTCCTTCAGCTCGTCTTTATTAGCGGAAGGGTCTTCTTCCGTGGTGTTTTCATCAACAGCCTCCTCCTTATCTCCTGCCGGTTCACCATCGTCCACTGCGGCTTTTGTAGCATCGTCCGCAGGATTCTGTAATGCAATAATACCACAGAAACAATTTATGCTGTGGCTCTAAATATTTTAACAGGCATACAATGTAATTGCATTGTAACGACCATTCTCCCTGTGACCTACATCCATGAGAGAAAGAGATAGCTCTATTGTTTGCTACTATTATATATATATATATATATATATATATATATATATATATATATATATATATATATATATATATATATATATATATATATGTATAACAAATTAAGAGGCGCCAAAGTACGAGTTACACATTACTTAGCAAATCAAACTTTTGCTTAAACTACGGGTGATATTAATATGAATTCTGTCCCTTAAAGCAAAGTGAAAGCATTGAAATAGACACAAACATGTCAATATAAGCATCTTCAAAAGTAGAGCAGGCTCATAATGAATGAACGGATATATACTTTATTAATTTGTATATATCATATATAATTTGGTGTGGAGTAGCAGCAATTTAAAGACAGAAAATAAGATATCAAAACAGTAGGGATGAAAGATATATACAATAATAATACTAATAAAATAAAATAAAAATATCTGGGATGAAAGAAAAGCACAGCATTAATTTAGGAATTAAATTAAACTTAAACAGCAAAAGTGCAAGTATGTATGTATGTGTATATTAAGTGTGTGAGGTGTAAATAAACAATCAATAGCAAACAATAGGAGAGTGCAAAAATGCAAGTTATGTATGTAATATGTGAAGTGTGGATAAACATAAACATGTACAGTGATTAATCAGTCTTCATCATTCTTTAGTAACAGGCTACCAAACCGAGTGCACATGGCACAGCTCTCTACACAGATGCCATTGCTTGCTCCCGTAATGATATATATTATGAACAGTGCTGCATGTCTCTACCTCCTCAGCTGGCTCGTCTTGGGCGGTCTTGTCCTCAGCGTTCGCACCATCAGCTTTGGATTCCAGGTCATCTGGAAATAGAAAGAAAACACTATTATAGTACCTGTGCACAATGTTTGCGAATAGCTGACATTGAGAAATGCACATTTCTGTTCAATAAAGACTGTGAATAAAGTATGTTTAAGTGTGACATTGTGAGATGTGACTCATCCAAGTGTGTGATAGTGTGCCCTAAATTGGCTTGCTAGGGGCAATATAACAAGAAGGATGATTATGGGCGTCATCCTGGCGTAGATATATCAACATTTATTCTACCTCGCACAGGCTTAAAGAGACTTCTCTTGGCCATAGACGATACAATGCTCAAAGACATGAATAATATTTCGATTCAACATTCTGTTTTGTAGAAGATCAACATGACTAAATGCAGAAAGTAACTCTGCACATCACACAATGTATTTAACGTAAAACAATCACAAAAAGGCTATGCGCTGGTTAATTCAAAGTCATGCCTCTCTTGTTAAGTAATTTGTTTTCCATTCCCTTGTGCAATTGGTTTAATCTAAGGAATACTGCTGAATTCTTTTCAGGACCCTAAGCCCAGTCAAAGCCCATTACATCATTTTCAGAAATCCATAAAATCCCTCCTATAAATAAAAGGAGCTTTTATTCATCATCCAGTTATTGAAATGATACATCTTTTATCCCACAGCTGTGTTTTCAGTCTTTCATGACCAAAACACAGCACAAGACTGACACCTGGTGGAGAAAA
This sequence comes from Taurulus bubalis, assembly GCF_910589615.1. Classification (NCBI taxonomy): domain Eukaryota; kingdom Metazoa; phylum Chordata; class Actinopteri; order Perciformes; family Cottidae; genus Taurulus; species Taurulus bubalis. The sequence continues at coordinate 23,502,966 of NC_136600.1, forward strand.
AGAAAAACACCCAGAACCATCTCAGCCAAGTAAACAACATGCCCAGACAATGGAAGTGTGGCAGAGAGAACCAAAAAAAACACCTTTATAAGCTCATAATCATCTTCATCATTGTTATAATTATCACCACTGCGGTAATCGTCCTGATAATCCCTGTTGAGGTAGATGTAACATCTGACCAACACGTAAATATTAATATTAAAAGAGTTCATTTAAGTCCCCATGACCAGTGTCGGGGTTTATCCAGGACACTGGCTTTCAATGGAGGCACTGAACATTGAAATGGGACCCAAAATGTATTTTTAATATGGAGAAATCACTTGTTTAATCTGCGGGAGCTTTTTTTAATTTCCTATATTCTTATCAACATTGTTGCAAAATGCAGTCTAAATAATTCTACCCAAGACAAGGTGTGCAAGACAGACTGGAAAGTACATTATATATATATATATATATATATATATATATATATATATATATATATATATATATATATATATATATATATATATATATATTTGCCGTAATAGAAGTCTGCAAGACAAAAACATAATGCCCAGTCCCCCAAAGGAATCACCTGTCATAATTGACAAGCAGTGGTGTTGAAATGAAGACATCATAATACAACTCTACACACTCATTTCTATTCGAGCAATCAGCTCAGCAAGGCAGGTTTGTTGGAGTGCAAAATTATTACTTTAAAAAAAAAAAACAGTTTTTGTGTGAGCCTGTGCATCAAAGAGCTTGAAGTAATTAACCCTAAACATCATAAGCGGAATACAACTATACGCTCTGATAAACAACATAATTACACACTTGTTGTGAAACACTGGATGCGACTGAAATTTCCAATCAGAAATAAGCAGCAAAAGAGTGAAGAGAAAAAAACATTGTAATTAATGTCTTTAATATTATTTTCCCTTTCTACACAGACCAGTTAAAGAAGAAAAATGACTCGGGTAGAGATTAGAAGAGTTTATGGAGACATTTAATGCATTTCAAATGCAAAACTGATTGAAGTTTAGCTATGGTGGGAGATGAAACGTTATGGTAATAATACCGGACCTCTTTAAGAATATTTTATGGAAATCGCCCGCATTCATTAACAGCGAGAGCCGAGCGATTGAGTGTAAGCAGTAAGCAGCGGATGAGCCGCGACGACTCCAAACATCTTAACATGATTTGAGGATGAGGCACGGGCTCATGGAAATGCTAAATCAAATTAAACACAATATTTAGAACCTCCCTTTCTGGCTCTTCATTAAATCCAGTAGATTTAGGTTGTGGTGTTGCACATTACTTTACAGTCTGTGTGTATATGTGTCTGTCTGAATCTTTTTTTCAAACAAACTCCGACAGCACAGCAACACTTCTGAAGTAATGGCACGTCTCATCCATCAGTGGGAGGCAAAACAAGGATGCAACTGTGAGTGTGTATAAATTACTCACATAAAACAGCTCGAGCTGTCATTCTGATGAAAAGGTAAAGTTATAAATGAATGGTGTTCCAGAGGAATGTAATAACTGCACTGCACTGCAATAACACAATTGAAGATGAAGTCATAGCAGGTAGTAAAGTAAAATAAACTATTTCTCTCTCTCTTTAAAAACACACATACAGACATATTCTGCCTCACTGCTGCAGGTTTTAGTTTTCGGGAACTGTTTTGTATGACAGAAAATACAAACAGGTGATCTGATCTGTGTCTCTACACTGCAGCTGCATAGAGTTAGAACGTGCAGCATTGCTTTGATCTGTGTTTCCATTTGATCATCCAATACTGGCAACCCAAACACACTGGGGGAATCCAGTGTGCAGTTCACGCTAGGTAAATGATGTAAATACTAGTCCATGAAATACTGTACGTATGACTTCTATTCATCAACTGAATTAATAAAACAATATGCAGCGCAGCAGACACATCCCACATGGCTCCCTGTGCTCAGATGAACCCTGAATCTGAGCTACGTTGTCAACAATGGATATTTTCTTTTTAAATTCAAGTCCCAGCGCAGTGTAAGCAAGAGCTGCATCGCTTAATGAATTCCAGCCAATGGCACAATGTTGATTGTGTCATTTTGTGTATTCTTCAGTCCTCTACTGCAGAGTTGGAGTGGGAAACAGTGTCCAGCAGAGACTTGGAGGGTCTAACATAACATGTAATTTAAAAAAAATCCATACTTTACAATCTCGTTCATGACTCCACAGGAAATATGTACTCAGACAACGGCATGAACCCATCTTTTTTTATTTCATGGCGACTGGAACTGCAAAATACGTGTTGCGAAGCCACTATGCTGAATACATCTTTCCTTTAATGTTCTGCAAATCATTATTCTAGTTTCTCTAAAATCAATTTCAACACGTTAAGACGCTCCCAGTGCTTCTGTCTGTTGTCTGAAATAGTTGTGTGTTGTATGGTGTGAAGGCGACCTAACAAGTCGCTAAATGAGACTTCTAAATGTCATCAAGCTAAACACTCGTCCACCGTTAGCTAGTGGTGGTGACGCAACGTCACGAGACTAGGGTGTCGTACGATTAAAGCCTAACCTTTGACCCTTTATTATAAACAATATGCATTCAAGCTTCCAAAATGTTTAGATCATCTTGCTGAACAAAAATGTACAAAGTGGCATGAACGTCTGTTTGTCACAGAGCTGATTTTCTTCATAATTCGAAATCCGATAGAAAAAAATCACAGGGAACCATAGTAATGCTAACTTCCGGCCGACACATTCTAACACCAATGCATCACATGCGTGGCTTGGTCAAGTTTCACACTACCCCTCACACTCATTTCATGTCTTTCCAAAATAAGGGTTTTGGCAACAAAAAGCCCCTCCCCCTTCCTCAGACCACGCCCACCTTCAAACTTGACTTTTATTTTGATCTCAACGCACCTGTAAAGTTCTGTGACTGCATCTTGCACGTTTGGAACGCTAACAACACTGAAATAGAACCTCTGGGGATCAATCATCTTCTTGAAGTGGTTGAAATTTAATTAAAAAAATACTTATTTTGATTTCTAATATTAATGTAATAGTAATGTGGTTGAGCTGACCTTTAAGACAGCCAAGAAGAAGAGAAGCTGCGGTGTATTTCTGGGGATAAAGATCACCTCTGAAATTGTACAATACAACAATACCCCAAAATGAATTTCTGTGCGACTGTGAAATGGAAAAATCTAGATAATAAAACAGTGGACATGACACAATGTAAGAACAAGATTGAGTACGAGATGTGTGACTTTAGGGAACAGATCAGACAGTAAAATAAAAATGTCCAACAGCTGTGCTCAGTACTGAGAGAGCGACTGCCATGTAACAAATAATCTATTTAGCTGAAGCGTATAGGAGCTTTGATGGCGACTGAAAAGGAATCGTTCTCCTTTCTTTGTGTCACGTGCGTTTGTGCTATTGATTTAAGTCTTGGGAGCTTAGATGGTGACGAAGAAAGGTCAAGGATTCTCCATTCTCAGTGAGAGAACAAGTGAATGGGAATGATTAAAAGTAGGATGCAGTGATCCTTGACTGAAAATGAATGTGGTTTAGGTGCAAGGAGGCAAGGAGGCAAGGGGACCAACCTTTGTCTCTCTTGTTCTTTGTGACGAGTGCTCTTGAAAATGTTTTGGATTCCATGGTCAATGCTCGTGAATTTATTCTTTTTTTGGGGGATGAGGAAGAGTAGAATCTTTATTTCAATGCCATTTCTGAAAAAAACAATCTCTCAATAGCAGAGGTTGTAGTTCTAACACAAATCACAGTTTTAACACACACTGTATCCGTGCTTCTACAGCGGGGCAGGGACAAATTGTTGACATGGCCTCCACAAGCCAATTCTACATTTAGCGGATTAGCGCTGCAGTGTTAAATAAACACTTGACTTGCTACTTAATGTACTTAAATCACTTCACACAACACTCCCTGTATATCACCATGCAGTAGATTATATGGCTTATTTACACCCAGCTGATTTAGCCCACTCAGCTCATAGCGGAGTTATGGCGGGATGTAAACCAACATGGGTCGTAACTCTAAATGGTAATTATGAAATGTAGCCACTCAGCATGTGTGATCCAGTCATAAGTCTTGTTAAAACATTTAATGACTGTAAGGCTGCGGCCAACAAGAGAACAACCCAGTTGGTGCTGTGTATACAGTGATGGGACACAAAGGAAAGCAATATAGGCTAAAAGCTGATGAACTCATTTTCGTTCATTTGTTTCTCTCTCTCTCATGCGTTCACATACTTTATTTTAATGTTCATCACAGCTGTATGAGGCTTATAGCAAACATTGTCGGTATCAAGAGAATGTTTAGTGGAAGAGTGATGCATGTTATGCAATCAGCAATCCGGCTTATCATATCTGTAATGGTAATGCTTTGTAGATACATAACTGTATTTAAGGGGCATGCCATCATTTTAACACATGGCGTTTAAATGACTTGTCATTGAGCACTACACAAATCAGTTGTGTGGCTCTGGAGGAAGCTTTTCAAATGACAGTTGCATTGTGGGAAATGTAGGATCCAGTGTTTTCCAGGGCTTGACCCAGACTGGAGCCTAAAAGTCATGATACGTTGGGCCCTGCTGCTTACATTTTTTTTTTACCTTCCTTTTAAAAATCCTCCAACTTTAATGCAGAGCTAAATTGCGTCATGAATGAGCCTGGTGGAAGCTGTGCTATGGGGACTAAAACATCCATCTGTTATCGGGGATCACTCACCCTATTCAGGGTTGTTGGGACCTGGGGTTGATCTGAGCAGATATTGGCGGATGGCAGGGTGTGACAGGTGGCCAGGGTATCACAGGGCTGACACACAGAGACAGACAACCATTCACATTCACACCTATGGTCCATTTAAAGTCATATATTGACTTTGGAGAGGCAGCTGAACCTGGTGAGGCCACCACACCACCGTGCAGACTACATATGATACGTGTAATTATCTTAACATCTTGAATGCACAAAGAAAAATGTGAGATGTGAGCACAGGCGGCCCATCTGCCTGTGCCGGCTTCAGGGTCATCAGCCAGGAGCCCCGTTTACGAGGGTTACGTTTTCCAGGATGCATCTCAACAAATAAACACCGTTTTACTAGCTACTTTTTCAATAGTGTTGAAATTCCCGCTCATCTAAAGTTATGGGCATCTCTGTGCTTAGAAGGTTTTGATTAAATGAGAGGAAAGTGCTGCTTAACAATGTTGTAGTCAGACAGGCAGAGTAATATTCATAAAGGTCACATCTTTAGTTAAATATCTTAATAATCATGGTGCTTGTTCTCTCTTACTTTTCTCACACCTGCCAGCGTCTTTATCGCATGGAAGGTTTATTTCAAATGGCTTCTGTCTGATCAGTATAATAGGACTAGATATTGAATAAGAAAAAAAACATTGTATGTCCAATATATGTTTTCATGTTGTCTTTGCACCCTAAAATGTACTATTTTGATCAAAAATGATAAATGTAGAACTTTTAAACGTGAATGTATGACTGCATTTAACAAACGATGATCAACAAAAAGCATATTGCTCTGGCAACACAGAGCCCAGCTCCAACAAATGACTCTTGCCATTTAGCTTTAATGCTAACGCTGTTTCACTGTCTGTGGCTTATACAAATCCTGCAAAGGCTGATGTTCCTATCACAGCTACTCCAGATGTGCAACTAGCTAAACCTTGAAAAAAAACAAAAAAAACATGCAAAGCAGGTTAGATTACAAGTGAGAGAAATTAAGATTTTTCTTTTTTCATTGAAAGTGTCACACGTTACCCTAACCCTATAAATGACGTGTCACAGCCCTCTCTGTTGTGTGTCACAGCTGAAACACTTGTTAGCAGATTATGTGGCAGATTAGTACGGCTACCCTGCACTTTAATCCAGTAATCCGGCATCAAAGGGTCAGCAAGAACCTTTTTGAGCTGCAGTGAAAAGGCAGAGATGAAAGGAGAGGAAGAATTGAGGAGGGAATTGGAAAGGATGGCCATGTTGTCTGAAATGTGACATGCAAAGCGAGTGCACATAAAAACAGTCACGCACATACACATAAATACCTTTTAACGCAGCGCTCACACACCACACTTTCTAAGAACTTGGCAAGGAAAAAAAAAACATCCTTTAAATGTTGCCATCTCTCATCCTTTGCTGCTGAGCCCCTTTTTTTTTTGACACAGACACACAATTTCCGACACACAGACTCTTTATGTGCATGTCTCCTGTCTCCCAATGCTGTTTTGAACCCTATTTCAGTCTGACAGGCGTTATAGATACACATGCTAACAGAGCTAATTCCCCAAGGCAGCATCACATTTTATGACACCGGAGGCAGAAAGTGGATCTGGCTTGGACGGCTCGTGCATGTGTTATGGCGTAAACACACAGACACGCTCGCATATGCAGCCATCTTCATTACTCTCATATTCAACGTGCAAATAGCACCAAGAATATTTCCATTTAGAGTTTTGGAAGTGAGTTATTCGGGAAAAATACGGGAAAACTTCCTCGACTTCAAATCAAAGTCCCTTCAAGAAAAATAGAATGGACATAACGTGTACCTATTGTGTGGATTGGCATGGATTGAATTGGCTCCCGCCTCATTCAAGGATGCAGCCTCGAGCATGAAAAGGAGGCAGCATGGCTCCTCTGTGTTGTGTGCAAAGTGGATGTCCTTGAGCTACTGAGTCGTCTGCAACTGCTGTGATAATAAGAATTCACAATTTGAGATTCCAAGACAATTAAATTAAAATAAAGAAAGGAAGATTGTCGAATTGTTCGTTCTTTTAGACACTGTTGTTCTGCAAAAGAATTAACCCATGTTCATATTTACTTTTTAGGCCTTTCGTGGCTGTAGCAATTATGACGGGAGCAAAGGAGGATGTCAGGTGACGTAGTATAATGTCTGCATAGGGAGGACGTGAGGATAATGGCGCTGTTCGTCTCCCATGACAAACCAAAAGTCCACATTGAGTCCTTTGACTTTCATAAGTGGGCTAAATCACTTACTTACCTAAAACAACAAACATGGCCCTTTTAACCAAATCACTTTTCAACAACATAACTAAGTAGTTGCGTTGCCTAAACCGAACCAAACTGCGACGTTACTTCAAGTTAAGAGGACATGTTAATCTCCTGCCTGAGGGACAATTTGCTTATTTCGGCAGACACCAATCATGTTCAGAGTAGACTTGACGAGGACACAAACAGTTTTGCAAATCAGAATGCGCCCTTACTAATGCATGCACAGAGGCATATACAATCCATGTGAGTGTCCTGATAATCAGTGGACCCCTTCATCTCCCCTTTCCTTTGGCGCTCCTCTTGTCCATGCCTTTCTGTCCGTCCGTCCTTCTTTAAGTGCGAGGCTCTTTTGTTGATTTTCAGAGCAGCAATTTGGGAAGTAAAATGCAGCTTTGATGACTCTAAATGGAGAGATTATCCAAATGAAAGGCAATTATTCCAGCCCCTCCCATCCTTCTACCTCCACCGTTTTTTCTCCACTCAATGCTTGGGCTCCACCGTCTCAGGCGACTCACTATTTGATTCCACCTGTACTCTTTTTCTCTCTCTTCTTTTCTCCATCCTCATGATGTCCTCCTCCCTTCATCATCTCAACTCTGTATTGCCCCTTTTTTAACCTTTCTCTTTTATTCTCCCTTCTCTTTACATCCAATCTCTCCTCCAACTGCCAAAAAAAATCCTTTCCTTGTTCTGCTATCTTTTTTCTTCTTCTCTGCTCTCCCACTCCTGCTGTTTCTCCTTTTACTCCTCCTCTCTGCTCAAGGGAAACATTAACTGAACTGGTCACCAAGGCCCTTTAAGAAAGAGAACACTGGTAAACATCCTATTTCTATTTAGAGGTGAGCAACTACTGCTGACTGGTTAAATAGAACCTGCAACTTGAATGTGTTTTTGATTACTGGCAACATTGGACAACTCCTTCTCCTGATTTAAAATGGCTGCCATGAAATAGAGCTATGCTGGGTTCATCGTAGGACAGGCGACGTGTCTTGTCGGTGAAGTATTTTACTGCAAGCATCTTTGCTATAGTTCAGATGCCGTCCGTGACCTTTGCTGCATGAGTGCTTGCGCTGCCTCCCCCTTGTCTTCGCTGTCACTCACCACTGTGTTCACTCTAATGAAGCAAAATAAAAAGTCAGAAGCTTTACAACACACCAGACAGAAACTGCTGGAGTTATCCTCAGTCTGGCTCCCAGCAGCTGATAGACAGTGAATAATGGAGTCTGGCATTTCTGACACACACACACACACACACACACACACACACACACACACACACGCACACACACACACACACACACACACACACACACAACTAAACCCACTGTCACAACAGAAAATCTCGAGTTACGGGGTCACTTTGTCTCCTCCTTCCTGTTCCTTCTCTCTCTCTATATTTCCCTGCCCCTCCTCTCTCAAAAACATTGATAATGCCATGACACCTTTATAATAATCTTTTGTTTTCATTCCAGTGTTCCAGCACACCAGAGATGTAAAGTGTGGGTTTCATGCTGTGTTCTTTCCACAGCCTCTGCCAGTCAACGTGTTGGCTGTGTTCCTTTTGGCACCAGATTGCGATGTGTTTACCTGATGTGCAGCCAGGGCAGGATTTCCCAAAGAGACACCAAAAAACACCTCTGTGCTGCTGTGAATCAGTAAACACAAGTGGATATGAACACTGTGTCCCTATTGAGAAGCTAAACTGGACAAACATGAACACTAAATGTAACTGTTAATGGCTACATCAATAATTGTACTACGATTTCAGCTCTTGTTTAATTTGCTTTTGAGAAGCCAAATGCACAATTAGCATTTTAGCATTGATTTGCTATGGGAGAGAATGCGGACCAAGATAGGAGATTCCTTTAGGAAACCTCAACCTGCTGAACCTGACAAACAGTGTGTTCAGCACCATGGACAGAGACACAGAGACTGCATTACATGGACTATAATTAGCTGTTAAGCCAGACAGATGAATACATATTGTTTCTAAAAAAATACTTTATAGGTCAAACAGTGACCGATGCATGAGAATATGATATGCTCTCCAAGCCTTTCAAACAATCTCTTCTGATGCCTGCTCTTGTTTTCCGTGCTGTCTGTCTGTTGTAATGTAATCTTTGCTCAATGTCACCGAAGGGGACCAATAACACAACATGTTTTCTCGACCCGTAATATGACATGCCACGCAATCTGATGCGCGGAGGATTTTGAGGGTGACATTACAGGTTTTCAAATGCTCACAGAGACGAACGCACACACATTCCTGATCCCTCTCTCGATGCAAAATGCCAGCTCCCCTGAACCACAGACACAATTCTCCACGCTCCTTTGGGCTTCTGCTGTCAAGACTCCTGCCAGAGTAGCAAACAGGCAACATCTATCATGAGCCAGAGATGACGCAATGGTGGTCCGTACCGCAGGAGGAGTTAGAACAAGGTCAGCGGCAGTCTGCAGAAAATCCTTTTTACTGTAAGATTTATTTATTTTTAAAGAGAAGAAAAGCTATCAACTCCTTCTTCACAATGTATATATCTGTATATATCTACAATGTATATACCCGTTCATGGAAAACATATGTATCCAGAGCAACAACACAGCTTAATGTTTAGAGGTGAAAACTGGCGTTTCTGCAGGACATTATGATACTGATCACAAGCCCAGAAGATGACGTAATGTGTTTCTTATAATAGTAGTTAATGTCATCATGCAAGACCTACTTTCAATATGTCCTGCTTTGGGTTTTTTTGCGGAGCGACAGCGCCACTATGTGGGCAATTTAAGATTGCAGCAGGTTACATAAGATTTCAAAGGCCATGCATGACATCATCTGGATATCATATTCCTTTAACTGTACACTAGCCCTGTTTGTGCACATGTTTCTGGACATCATTTCTTTAGAAGGCAGATATGCAGACGTGAAAACGTAGCTCTTATGGTATGTGACATTCTTGTGAGAAGTGTCCTTAAGCCAGGCACTCATCTTCTTGATTGCACAAGCACCTGCACCCACACATGTAAGTATGCACCCACGAGAGTATTCACTTCATCAGGGATTTAGAAGCACAAACACACAGACGCACACAAAACTCTCTCCCGCTTTTAACCTGCAGGGCGGAACTTTTATTTCCTCCCTCTGGCAGTGAGAGTAATAACACAAACACTATCAACCTGTGCAAATAAGGGAAGGTTTTGAACAGGCACTTTTTGGTCTCTTCCCCTCCCTGCCTCCTGGACATAAAATTTCATTGGCCACATCTAGTTTGGAGGCATCGAAATACACGTATAGGAGCTACAGTACTATCTTCTAGCCAAAGTCACATGCACCACATTGCATTGCTATTTGTTTTTCATACCGCTCTATTTTCTTTTCTCCATTACCATTTTTAGCGATGCTGAGGGTCATGCTTTGTCCACTCATCTTCTTCCTGAGGGACATGAGTCGGGCCTGAGAGATCTCTCTGACGATGGAGGACAGTTGGTCCTTGCTGCCGCTGTGGCTCGGAGGAGAGGCCTTTGAGTCTCCATCACCACTATCGCTGCATCTGACCATAGACTTACTCTGGAGGAGAAACACGTCTAGTTCAGTTGATGACAAACTTGTGGAAAACATGACCAACAATAACCTAAATCTGACAGAAAATAAAATACTTTGCTCTATTTTATGGATGTAAATATGTGCTGTGTACACAAGCAGATTTACTTAAGCAATTTGAAACTAAGCAAAATAATAAAAAACAAATGATGTGGAAGGCACATGTCATTCTTACATTTCCATTTTGCTTGGAGAATCTGTAGATAGGAGGTAATGAGCAAGCTTTCATTCTGTGAACAAAAAATTGTTTTATTAACATCAATACATACTAGAGAGTGATTGTCTTTATTTAACAAAGGAATCCAAAATGAAATGTACATTTAAAACTACAATAGAACCAAACTCCCTCTGTAGAATAAAATGTTTGAGGTTTAAACACGGCTATGTGATATCTGATTACCAAATACCTAAATTAGAAATAGATAAATACATAGAGTGTGTTTAAGATACTTTAGATATGTGTGAATTCATGTGTAATAGTAAGTATAAATGTTCTTTCTGGTGATCTGTGTTTCTTTCTAAAGAGTATTCAAACATTACAGAAGAAAGGCAACATGTAGCAAGTTATTTGGAGCTGGAGGATGTGGGGTCCAGGACATTGGAAAGCAGATATGAACCCCAGAGGAGTAACTAGTTACCACACTGGAACGCAGACGGACACAATCGGATCACTCTTCAAGAACCATCCCTGATAGATATAGTCTTCCTTTTAATGTTGTGTTACACAACTCTTCACAGAGGACTCATGAATGCACACTGATGGTGCTTATCATAAGCATCTTTGGTCAATGTTGGTGATGTTAAATGAATGACCTTAGTTACCTTGCTCACTATAAGGGAATTGTTGAGTTTTCAAGGACATTCAAGGATTTTCAAAAAGTGTGGTATTTAGGGCAGGAATTGAATATGACATATATGTGTAAATATATATGACTACACACTGCACCTTCAAGCTTTTCTTTTAACATATAGGTTTGAGAAGGAAAATAAAGACGTTAAAATAAAGATGTTCTTATACGGCATTGCTCACCCATTGACTCTCCTGGTCCCTCTGGGTTTGGTGAAGAGAAGATCACTGTAGGGCAGCTTCTTAAACCGTTCTCTTCCCACAGCAACGTACAGCTGGCCGCTCTCCATCTGATTCCCATCAGTCACCTGGTGGCCCTCATAGGTGTAGAGACTGGGAAACAGAAACAACGTCACCAGCCCCACAGTTTCCATCGTGCGTTTGTACCAGTTTGTCAAAACAAGTTGCAGAAAAATCCTCCCGTAATCATCAGATGGTCATTTATGGAAACACACACATATTGGTGTGTCAACATACTGTGTTTATAGACCACAAGAGAAGAAAGAGCTTCAAAATGTCCATGTTAACATTAGGAAGTAAGTTAAGTTTTAGTAGTTTTAAGTGCTAGAGAATCTTATGAGATCATGTGATAACATGTTTGCTTGGTTAAAGGTATAATATTCAATATTACAGTAAAAAAAAATGATACGGTAATGTAGAAGAAAAAAAAGTACAGTCCATATAAAAGGTGTGAGCATTTTTGAGTCGTAGGCCTACTTTCTCACACCCCCGAGGACTTTCAAACCCATCTTCTCCGTGATCATCTCCAGGATTCTTTCAAACTGGCTGAGCATCCTCTGGTGGATCAGCAGCCTCATGGCCGGGTTCAAGACATCGCCATTCGCTACCGCACTAAGTAGAGAAAATATACATCATGAAGCAAACACTGACACAGACTAGTGCCCCTTGTCAGGTGCATCCCTCTGAGGATATGTAAACAGGCAACATCGGGGCTTCATGCATATATAATCAACTAGTGCAAAATGGTCATGGGAAATAGGAGGAATTGAACTTACAAAATTGTACACGGCTCCTTGATGGGTTTCAGAAATCGAGCTGACACAATGATCCGATTCGGTGGCAGAGGTTTGGCCTGGAAATAATGAAACATGTCACACATACAGCTGCTCAGAGATCATTTAGGACGTTCTGTCACACAGCTACATCTGGTATGGGCCACGACAGTGAGTGTATACATAGCGTGTGTGTGTGTGTGTGTGTGTGTGTGCCTAAGACTGCTTTGAAAGCTTGTTAGCAGATCAGTGTGTCCAGTTGGGGTTTAAGTAGCGCTCTTGTTTCCCAGTGGAGACTCAGAACAACAGACCAGTGCAAACTTTGGGGACTTTTACTTTAGGGACCAGCTCTAACACTGGAGTCAGATAAATATAGCAGCCCAAGTCAGGGCAGTCAACACTAATACTAATACTGAATGTCCTTTAAAGTCAGAACTGCTTGGAGAACCAGAGCCACCAAGAGTGGCAACAGTGTGATGTGTCATATTGGTAGATAATAATATGTTTATTCACTAAAGAAATCTATCCCCTGTATGGTATCTTTTTTTCTATTTTTGTTGTAAGAGACAAACGGCACAAAAAAAAGCTTTAACCCCTGCCAGCAAAAACAGAAAGAGCTATTGTATACGCAAAAAAAAATGTGCCTCTCGTCCCTGTGACAGCAGCAGAATGAGCCGTCTGAAACCCTTTGAGGTTGTGAGGTTGCAAAGAGTGAGCTCTGCAGGTTCCTGTCCCATAACGCCCGGTAACCCACTGTGACGCTAAGATGTGGATCCTCTGAGAAGGAGAGAGAGATAAGGAAGGAGGCATATTAAAAGTCTTCTGGGGGCCTCTGAGAGCCCCCTGGCAACAGAGATGTGGAGGCCAGAAGTAACTTACTTCATAAGAAAAGGTGTGGGACACATTCAGAGGTCTACCAGAGACACACACTGAGTGCATACTAGCAAAGAGAGGTTCTTATATCATGCAATTGCACTTGTATGTGTACCACAAACAGCCGGGACTAGAATAAACCTCATAGCTAGTAACCATTCCCAGACAGGAACAAACAAAACAAGCAAAGTGGACATCAGTCTCTTGGGAGCCATTAGATGTACTAGATTTGTTTTTCTATACAGATAATAATTGATATAAGCACATGAGCTTTCTGGGAATAAAACAGGAAGGAAATGTCACCTCAGCTCATTTTAGTGTCCATGCACACATTATGTTTGGCGAAAAGCTTGGTAGCACTTTATAATAAGTAGACACTTTTTTAGCATTAGTAAAGCATGAATTAACAATGAATTCATCATTTATAAAGCATTATTCCAACATGAATACTCATTAGTAACTCATTCATAAACACAGTTACAAATGTTATACAGAGGACAGATGCTAGATGTAGCTAAATTAATATGTACATTTAGCGCTAATTTATGATGTAAGGATTAGCCAGGACTTGACTGGAGGTGGAAATCACTACATCTGTCCTCTCACTGCAACACTCCATCAATCTACCATCACCACTGTTCACTGCAACCAGCCGGCTTGAAGTGGGTCCTCTCAAGCCCACCTCATCAACCACTGAGCAATAAAGAGGGACATTTCAAGGTACAAGAGACAAACTGAAGATCTCGTATGTGCAATAAAAAGTAAGAATGTCTGTAACGTGGGAGTATTGTCACAGGCTGGGGTCATAATGAGCCACATACAGAAGCAGTGACCTTCCTATAATGAGCCCTTCCTCTATCGCCTCAGAATCAATAAGGACAAGAAACAAACTGGCCAGCCATCCAGCCGGCTGAGAGTTCTCATCATTAATCGACACAATCAGGCGGGTCAGCTGGGGTAGCAGGGGGGGGCGGGTCCTCGTCAACGGACTTGGCTCTTTTCATGCCCGCCACGTAGTCACAACAGCAACGACGAACCCTTGAGGTTGACTGTTATTAATGAGCTCGTACGGCTGGAAAACAAGGATTATTTGCATTGAAATAGCCGGAGAAAAGAGGAAATCAAGAACGCTTCCCAATCAGTTCCTGATTCAATTTGTTTGATGAACGTGTGGAGAGGAGAGGGAGTCAAAGGAAACATATGACCTTGTGTTTCAATGACTGATTAAAATCAGCAGCACAAACTTTTAGCCCCTATTTATGTGTTGTTTTATTATTCATTATTCTATTTCATTACGAAAAAGAAAAACATAATTTGGAAGAGGACCTGCAGTTGACTTTCAAAACAGAAACAATACACCCTTGAACCAGGTCTTAAGCTGCTCTTGTTGTGGCTGAGACTTCATAGCTGGTGATTAAAGATGCATTGAAAGGAGGGATGATTATGATACATAAATCAATAATGCATGGAAATTGAGACAACAACAAAGTGATTATTCACAGTGAACAATAGAGAGGGATGCTAAACACAACACCTTGCTTAAAGGATCTCTATAAAGCCGTTACACTGTGACAAATCCTCATGTATCTTGCATTTAGTGTCAGTGTTCAATTTAATAAATTGGATTATGTCAGGATACTGTAACCGAAGCCACGTCTTGAAAAACCTTGAAGGGTTTCAATAATCTACAAACAAAAGAATATATATATATATAATGGAATAAAGTAACAACAATTTAGACAATATGTCTGCAATTAAAGTATTCATTCTAATGTGGCTGAACGTTAACTGCGCTTACACAGCAACATGATGCTAAGTACAGATCCTGGGATACTGGGATACCGGCTGGTTGAGTCAAATGAAGCTACTAGTTCGTCTTACTCCTTAAACTAAAGGACCCAGAGGTGGAGTGGAACCTGAGGATCTTCTCTGGCACGAGCATGTAGGGGCTTACTGCACTCAGAGGATGTCTGAGTGATTGACAAGACAATGTAAATTATGTAAACAGGTTCCATTTCTGCAGATTGAGTTCATAAGATGCCAAAGATCATACCGATTGGGGATTCCAGGCATTAGCAAGCACTTTGCACGTACACTTCACTCTTTTACACTTAAACGTTTAACTATCGTTCATAAATTGTGACTTTGATCTGGATGAATTCATCTGTATTAATAAAGCTGGGACCAAGTCTTAAAGCAAATACTCACATGTGAAGTGTGCTGCAGCTACTTCACTACTTCACTGAAGACAGTTTACTACATTCAGCTGGACTTACCTTTCTTGAACAAGATGCATAAATGACTTTCTGATTAAATGAAAGAATGCATGTTTCATTAATTTAGCATCACTTGTGTCTTACCTGCAGTGGAAGAGTCTGCATCATCTTCTTCCTTCTTGAACCAATATGTAGGTAACTACAGACAAAGCATGGTAAATGTGTCTCAATTAAACATATATCAGATTTTTGAGAGACAATGTTTGTATATATTCTATCAATCTGGGATAGGAATGAGCTGACATGTACATTTATAGTATGACACATACATCATCTTGGGTTTCCTCTGCTGTTAGCGTTGCTGCCATGGTAAAAGTTATGTAATGTGTATCATAAGGAAACAGTTAGTTGGGGAATCATTTATGAATGCATCATCTCTTGAGATCAGATTTTCCACACAATTCCTTCCAACATGGAATACAGTGAGAGGAACAAAAGGGATAGTGACGTAGTGCACTTTATGTCCAGTTCTGCAGCAGATGAAAAAAACCTCAACTTTCCCTGGAATGGTGACACAGCAACAGTACACACGCGCCTCTTCCCCACTTAGCTGCTTCACCAATACATTCTATGAATAACTCCCTGCACAGATCTCATTATCTGCAGTATAAGTCCACTTATGTTGAGGCCAGAGCAGAGCACACTTCTCTGGAGTGTTGATCTCCTCTGCCTCACGTTGTGACTCAGCACCGGGGCAAAACTGTTGAGTCGTGGTCTTTTTCATTTAACCTTCAGACACCCAACACCACATTTATGCATGTATATGTATATGTATATTAAAAAGGTGTTCTTCTTACTCCAGCCGTTTGAAGCGCTCCCTCCCGGCAGCGACGTACTGCTCCCCGCTGCGCAGGCTCTCCAAGCAGTCCACCTTGTGCCCTCCTCTCGGGGTGTAGATGTTCCTCACCGCTCCAAACGGGGCTTGGATCCCACCGGTCACTTCTCTCAGCAAAGTCTCGAAGTTGGCAACCCTCTTTTGGTTGATCACGATCCGGCGGGCATCGTAGTAAGGGTCCCCGTTCCGGTACATAAACACGTTCTTCACCACCGGCTGCGACAGAAAGTTTGGCTTCTCCGAGCTCATCGTTGTGCGTAAAAAGAAAAAAGAAAGGAAAGGAAGCAGGTTGGCTGGCTGGCGCGCGACGGAGAGAGATCTTTGTTATAATAAACTCACAACAGGTTGATTCCAATTGCGAGACAAAAGCTCAGAGGCCATTATAATGACATTAGCGCTGGTCCATCCTGGCCAAATGTTTAGAGTCGAGTGGCTGAAGCGGCACGCAGATCTTCCGAGAGGACAGCAGCTGGCACAGATGAGGCGTTCAGGGGCAACAACAAACTACTGCTAGGTTAGATAAGGTTACTGAATGAAAATAAATACATATATGAGCACATGCACACAATTATTGATGTGTCCCGGTGTCATAAATGTAAGCTATCCATGGATTTTGCAGAAGCTACTAGAGTTATCCGCTCCGTGTGCGCACCGCTATGCGCATCAGACGATGGAGCAAGCGGGACTCTGTGAGACTCTGCGGGTCCCCACGATGTAGGCTGCGTGGGTATCATGGGAGCTGATCTGTTGGGGTGTATCTATGGGAACACGCCGCTGCTCTCTCACCGATTACCATGCAGGGACCTCCTCACAAAGCTGGAACCAACAGGTGGGCAATCATTGATTAACTGAGGCGAAACTAAATATTTATTTATTCAAAAGCACATTATTAAAGTGTAGGAAACATGAGGAAATGTCCACAAGGAGCTCTGTGAGCAGAGGACATACACATGATGAAGCTGTTGCATGGAAAAGACGCGGTGAGACTCTTCAACATGTGAGAACGTTAATTGGGCATCAAGAGACCAATTGGAAACCCGGCTGTGGCATCCCCAAAGTGGGACAACAAACATGTTTGTCCTGTTTACCAGGACAACAAGGAGTTCTGTACTCGATGTTCTTTTTCACATCATGGTCACGTGGCACGTTTCCTGTCGTATACGATTAAAAGTAAAATAGTTGTAATACAAAAGGTATGGGTTGTTTGGTTGTTCATGAAATAAAACAAATGGCAAATATATTTAGTTGTGAAAAATCTAGCACAGCCTGTATATTAATGTATGTTTAGTGTTGTCAGCTGCTATATGGTGGCCAAAGGGATAATCATCATTAAAACCTATTCTTACTTTTATATTACTGATCCAAGTGTTGGGTGAGGTCAGTCAGTAGATGTAGAAATATAATATATAATGTGTAGGATAGTGTACAATAAGCTCTGCCAGCAGCTGCACCATTTATGTACTGTAGTTCATAACGAGACAATTATGAAAAAAAAAAATCAGCCTATTATCACTTGGAGAATATATCAAGGGTTAGAGGACTTGTGTCTCAACAGGATTTGGAGAAACGTGTCCATGCATTTATCTTCAGTAGCCTGGACTACTGTAACGGTGTGTTCAAGGCCTCTGTAAAAAGTCAATCAGACTCGAGTCTTTACTCAGACCAGGAACGTGGATCACATCACTCCAGTTCTGAGGTCTTTGCACTGGCTCCCTGTCAAACAAAGAATTGACTTTAACATCCTGCTGCTGGTTTATAAAGCACTGAATGGTTTAGGGCCTGAGTATGTTTGTGATCTGCTGCTACCTTATGAACCATCCCGGCCCCTAAGGTCGTCTGGGACGGGTCTACTTTCTGTTCCAAGAGTCAGAACTAAACATGGAGAAGCAGCGTTCAGCTTTTCTGCTCCACTTATCTGGAACAAGGTCCCTGAAAGCTGCAGGTCTGCTGAGACCCTCAGCTCCTTTAAGTCCACATTGAAGACTTTTCTGTTTGCTGCTGCCTTTAACTGAACCAGATTCAATTACTGCATCTCACTACTGCATTTTATTTCTTAAACTGCACTGCAACTTTTATCCAACTTTTATTTTTTATTTTGCTTTTTGACTGTTTTAATGTTTTCTTAACTGTTTTTAAATCTGCATTATGTTTTGATGCTTTTAATGGTTTCATGTGAATCACTTTGAATCGCCTTGTTGTTGAAATGTGCTATGCAAATTGGTTGTGATTCTCTCCTGAGGCCACACGGTGGTGCTATTTCATATACTTTGCGAGATTTAGACACTTGTTCAGCAGGGGAGTGGTGCAGATACTCAAGTGCAAGTACTCAAATATTATAACATATAGAACAGCAACCTGGCACCTATTAGAATAGAAGTCGCCGTCATCCAGAGGGAGGCGCGATAAAGACATGCATCTAAAAGAAGTTAGTAGATTAAATGCCACCAGAAATATATTACTGGATTTAAGTTAAGGGTATAGTTTCTATCTTAGTGATATAAACATGGAGATGCAGAGTTTCACATACAACCCTGAAACTCTTAAAGGTTCAAGATTGATTACTTGATAATTATAATTTTCTCATGAAAGAAGGAAAGAGGTTTTGACATTGCTTTATGCAATGGTAATGACTCTCATGTTTAAGATTTAGATTAAATTAAATGCACTTATTAACTTTATTTTAGAGTTTAGTAAGTTTGAATGTGTGGAACATATTTACAGTTTATTAATTGAATCCATTTTGGATTACCCATATTAGCTTGACAAACATGTTCTACCCATGGCTTTTTTGGGGCAAAGTTAGGCCAACAATGTGTTCTCTTTTTGGACTCTGGGCTGTTGAATGAACTTGCTGACTCTTATGACATTATATGTATGTGATGTTAACTGCCAACCTATTTTAAGGAGTGACATGTAGTGCAGGTGTTTTGTCGATAGAGGGCAGTGTGGAACAAAAAAAGGTTCATACTTGGTCAACTCACACCAGTCTGTACTTCTATATTTGGGAGGAAACTCTTTGACATAATCCATTCCCTAGCCCCTTGCTATAACCTTAACCTTCCAACTAAATGCTTAACCCGAACATGTAGCCTAACTTAGCCTAAACCTACACACTTTCTGGGAAAATTCCAAATGTAGCAACACTCAGATCAAATGTTGTCATGTCTCTTTCTCCAAATGTCATGCTCACAACTAACAGGAGATGAAGAGAAGAAGTGCATTTCAAGAGCAGGTGTCATAAAGTGCTTCACAATTAAAGACAGACAAAAAACAGACATGAAATGCAGACATAAAGCTACATGCTAAAACCATAACAATTATATAATTATAATAATTATATAATTATAATAATTAAACGAGAAACTAAATAAAATAAAGTCTGAACAAGTGGGTCTTGAGCTACTTTTTAAAGGTGTCCAATATAATTGACAGTTCCAATGTTCAGGTTTAGCTACAACCTCTTAGTCTGTCCTTGTCTTGAGTCTGGGCCGAGGAACAAAATGATGAGGTGGAAAAGTCGCTGTATCGACAAAAGCAAAATGTGAGAAAGGGAAATGGAAAAAGAATTGGCCTACAGTGTCTTTTTTTAACCAATAGAACACAAACCTATTTTTAGGCCTCTGCTCGAAAATTGCATACCCAAACTAAAAAGGCTGTATCTCTGCAACCACTAGGGCTATTTGAATAATTGTGGTGTTATAATAAAAGGTGCACATGTGAGATGTTGTTCAGATATGTAAATATCAGTCTATATGTTACTGATTAAGAGTAAATGAAGATGACACACAGCAAAAATGAAAAGGTTTCAGGTCCGCCTAGAAAAAAATCACTTTCAGGATGATTATTTCTTTGAAATGATGCAGCTGTGAGGTCCAACTCTAACCAAAATCATAACTCAATATGTGAACATTCTCTAACCCAAATCATAACACAATATGTGAACATTCTCTAACCCAAATCATATCTCAATATGTGAACATTCTCTAACCCAAATCATAACACAATATGTGAACATTCACTAACCCAAATCATAACTCAATATGTGAACATTCTCTAACCCAAAGCATAGCTCAATATGTGAACATTCTCTAACCCAAATCATAGCTCAATATGTGAACATTCTCTAACCCAAATCATAGCTCAATATGTGAACATTCTCTAACCCAAATCATACCTCAATATGTGAACATTCTCTAACCCAAATCATAACACAATATGTGAACATTCTCTAACCCAAATCATATCACAATATGTGAACATTCTCTAACCCAAATCATAGCTCAATATGTGAACATTCTCTAACCCAAATCATAACACAATATGTGAACACTCTAACCCAAATCATATCACAATATGTGAACATTCTCTAACCCAAATCATAACACAATATGTGAACATTCTCTAACCCAAATCATAGCTCAATATGTGAACATTCTCTCTGCAAAGGTTGACTTTGATAAAGTGAAGCAGAACAAAGTTAGAGAGGGTTTAGTACAGAGAAAATGCAGGCGAGGTCTAAAAAATTTGCATTTGGGAACATTTTAATTTTCTCATGTACCAAACCATGTATATTACTTATGGTGTCCAATACATCAGCAGCTTGGAGCTTTGTTTTCATAAAACAAGCTATGATTTACAGTTTTATATAACAATCGCTTAGTCTGCCTGTCCTCTCGTTGCGCCCTCTTCTTCTGCAGTAGTAAAATGACACCTGACTTGAGAATGAGCGCTACCTACTGCTCATCCTGGTGAACTAACTATGAATATTTGCATGGAATCGCTCATGAATTAGCATTTTCTTTTACCAATTGTCAGAATATTCTGTTAAAATCTACAATAAGATGGAAACCTGCCGTATGTTAGGACAAACCCCAAATCATATAATGCTGTGCAGCACCTCTCCTTGTGTGTATATCCTTTCAGATTCACTGTTTGTAGCATGAAAAGACATGAAATTACACATAATTGCTGTTGTTTACTGGTTGTGATAATGGCTCCTTTTAAACCCAATCCTTGCAAGGACAAAATTGCTTTGCGATTGTCCTAGCCTGACATCATTTGGAAACCCACACAGCTTACATGTGTCTGAGCCGTTACTCAGTACCAACAAATGGAGGGACGATGGCAAGAATTAGATTCATAAAGGACCCCCTTCCATGTGTTATATGATGTAAAAAGAATGGCTGATACTTAATGCTTTGGTTGGCATTGCCTGGTTTACTGTTACACGTTCTAAGTGGAGAAAAGCAAATGGTTTATATGTATTCAGGTCTCTATGGTAAAACAATGTTTGTCCTCTATGAATGTATCTCAAAGCTAATGTGCCGTATGGAGATCATCTGATCTCTTCTAAAGCTGCAGTGGGCCAACATTGGAGGCTTGCTGAGTGGGTAATTACTGTGGATTACAAAGAACAATTACAAACTGAATATTTGCATTTAAAAAACCTTCTCAATTACAGGGACACAAATATAATTGAGTAATAATTCCCTCATGCCGGCTGCAGTTTGGACAAATGGTGCAGGGGGTTTACGCTTGGTCAGGGCTGAAATAAGGTGAATGATAACCATGTATCCACAAAGTATTTATTTAGGTATTTTCCTCTTTTAAGAGTTGAGAAAATAACCTACAATAATTTCTGCTGAGTAAGACCATAATTATAGGACAATATACCTACACACACAACAGGAGGCGAGACTCTCCTCCCTAACCAAAAAGGACCGGTTTGTAAAGGCCAATATAACCACTGAAAAACACACCTACCTCAACTATGATGGCAGGCAACACGCTGCTGATTTGAAAATATGTCAATACATCAATACAAAAGCTTTATAAATAGCAATCATCTCCAAATGTTGTCTGCTGTGAACATACGGTCCTCTGTCTTGACTCCCTGGTTACTGTAATGAACACTGTTGATTCAGGGTCATGATGACCAATATTAAGAAGCTCTGAACCGTTGTAGGTACTTCATACACGTACACACACACACACACACACACACGCACGCACACACACACACACGCGCGCATACGAGTGGTCCTCTGGATGCAGCTTTATGTGTGTAGTGCTAGTGAAAAGTATAAAAAGTGGCACATATAACTGTAATACAATCTTAAAATGAAGCAACAAAAAAAAAGGGCAACACAGAGATGGACATTTTAAATGTAATAATTTGATTAATTATATTTTATTCGACAGTACAAAACAAAGTCATACAGTCAGAAACACCACAAGGCACAGTACAGCAGCACAGGCATACACGTTAATGAACCCTTCAGTGTGTTACATGTACAACTCATTGATGACCAGTTCAAAAAAATGCTATGGTCTCTGATCTAAAAGAAAGAGTTCATGAGAAGAGAGTTCCTATGGATTTTCCATGAATTATTATTAAGATCCTTAAGGCTAATATGTATCAACTTCACAGTAACAAAGCAATAATCCATACACATATACATATATATATATATATATATATATATATATATATATATATATATATATGGATTTATACATATGGTCTTGGTATCATATCATACAGTACAATACAATCCAAGCCCCTCTACATTACATTTACTTACACAGATATATAACTTAAATGACTTTTATATATTACACTCCACACTATTCATTTGCAGTTCAATAAAAAGCAGCTTTTTAAACAGTTTTCAAACACTAAAGACTCTGTAAACGTTATAATTAAAGCTTTATGCTTTCTGGATTTGTGACAGTGATAGTTTTTTAAATCACCACCTGAAACTCTGTGGTGATAATAATAATAATACACAACTAATGAACGTTGCATTGGCAGCAACTTATTGATAACTAAGCTGGTACGATGAAGTTAACAATCAAGTGGTCAATTGATTAATAGAAAGAACAGATAATGTTGTTTTCAACTCTTTTTGGAAGTTGTGTGTTTGATCACTTAATAGGCTGATTGGACGTTGGGGCAGCTGTTTGAAACTATTCAAGTCTAATTATAGACAGGCTTTGTTGTATTTATGTATTTTAGAATATACCCATCCATGAGATGGATTGACAATAAGCCAACACGACCCAACTGCTCTGCTGCTCAGAACACAGGGAGAGAGACTCTTACTTTTAGACAATCAATATTTTGTATTTGTAACTGATGAGTCCTTTTTGTTTATGGATAAATGATAATCACTCAGTGAGAAAGCTCAGGTAATGTTCATTCTGTCATAGTTTTTAGGTAAATCAGATGTTATTTTGGTCTATTGATGTAGCAACTGGTATTTCCTGTCCATTTTTTTTATGTAAACAATGTAGGAATTATGTTCATCATAACAGTCTTTAATATGAGAAAGTACATAAATAAATATAATAAACAAGACATAGATTGGGATTCAGTGAAACCTGTGCCTGGAGCATTCATGTCTGACTGATTACATGTTTTTATTAGTCGTTGTATGTTTATTGTTTTGATCCAGAATGACAAATTGAATAAAAATGGAATTCAAATAATTCAGATACTGCTTGATAATAATCAAACTACAATGTGTTTAATACATTTAAATGAATTGTATTTCCCAAAACAATCTAATAAACTATTCCAGATGTTGTGCATCTCTGTGAAAAATATTTTCTCTTAAATTTTGTCTGAAAGAAAAAAAAAATGCACTTCCATTGAGGAAAAGTGTTGTATTATGGAAGAAGCCGCCTGAACACCACGTTACATATTTGACTGAATCCCATTCACTAGTGTCACCACAATGGTGGAAAGGGTCAATGCACAGTTCCACACATCCACTTGTGAAATTAAAGCACACTACAATGTCTAAGGTTTATTTTTCGTCGGCACTTTTAGACTGCTCCCACCCCCACAACCACCACCGTGATCCATTTAAATAATCGATTTAAGTCCTTTTATTTTTTCTTCCTAGTTCTTAAAACCTTTGCTATGCATTCATTCATCCACCCAATGTACATTTTCTCATCCTCTCTCTCTCTCTCTCTCTCTCTCTCTCTCTCTCTCTGTGAACTTTTCAGACCACCAACCAGTGTTGCAGCTGTGGGAAAAATTAAATATGCCCATGAAAATAAAACACTGCATAATTATACGACTTCATTGATATGGGCTAAACAGCTTTTAACATTGATGTGAATATTGATCCAAACACTGTAGACATGTGAGGTTTCAGCGAACAACATAAATAAACAATTCTGAGGATACAATAAAAATTAAGCTATTAAGTCGGCACTTACTGTAAACTGCCGAACCTCGCCGTTGTCTACCAAATGGTGCTCCGACTCTGGGGTGATGGCATAAGCCAGTCTCTGTTTCAGGAGAGAAGGAGAGGTGAAATCGACAGTTTTAAAAGTGAGATGTCTCTGGCAAGACACATCCTACTAAATCCTGACTCATTTCCCCTTAGTCCATTTCTGGAGGATTCATAGTTAAAGTAGACTTACATCGCAAAACTTCCCAGGCAGTATGCAGAGCTTGTAGATGGCGTAGAGCGGCACCATGGACATGGAGGAGATGGCCAGGCACCACCCCACCATGTTGGCCCACGGAGGAAACAGGTAGCCGCCGTAGCTCGGAAGGTTAAACGTGGCAAAGCTCACCACCACCATGAACTGGGGACGAAAAAGATTGAAATGCAAAAGACTAGAAAAAGGAATTATCAGTTCAAAAGATTCACCGTTAATTTTCTAATACATGATAAATATTCTGCTTGCAGTTAAAACTATTTTTTTTTAAAGGATGATTTTTGCAAACAGTGTTTAGTGATAGAAAAAATGCTAGTAGTTTCTAGTCAGTCAGTACAAAGGATACTGGAGTCATGGTGAAAAAGATGGCGATATATTTGGGCTGTCACTCTGTACGTGTTGCCAAAAGCATCGATCGGGGAGGTTAACACCTCATCTCAACACCACAGTCCTGCTGTCAGTCTGTGCTCAGGCTCACCAGGAGGAAGCAGGGGCTGACAAACTTCCAGCACAGCCTCCAGTACAAGCCTGGCCGGTGGCCAATCATCTCCTCAATGTCATCACTGAATCGGTCCACTCCTGAAATACATGGAAATACTATATTATGAAG
The DNA here is from genome assembly GCF_910589615.1 of Taurulus bubalis. Taxonomy (NCBI): domain Eukaryota; kingdom Metazoa; phylum Chordata; class Actinopteri; order Perciformes; family Cottidae; genus Taurulus; species Taurulus bubalis. Next base: position 23,528,494 of record NC_136600.1, read on the forward strand.
ACAGTAGGTGACTAAAGTCACTCTGCAGAGCCATTTGTAATAAGCTACTGACACATCTTTACTTCATCACGACTTTCTTTTCCTCCTAAGCCTAGCTGTACATTTTTTGTAATCTTTCTTCCTGCCTGGAAGGCATCTCTCACTGAAGAGGAACATATCCAGACTGACGACCAGGTATTCAGCACAGCTTAATGTATTTATGTGGTGGACAGCAGAACGAAAGACCACAGTAGCCGGGGGGAGGTCAAGGGTTCCTCTCAGCAGTTATGAAGATATGAAAAAAAGAGCCACTGAAGCCTTAGGCTTGATTTATCTGGCTTGCCAAGTTCAGGACCCACCAGAGTGCTGACCCCACCGCCTGGGGCCTGGTTAGTATTTAGCCCTTTATGGATCCCTCCACAGACCAGGTTCAGTAGACACGAGACAAGAAACTCAACACGGGAGTTCAGGTAAACCCTTTTTTTCCTGACCTTTAGATTGTTTATATCATATGTTGTGCCTGCTGGAGTCCCCATATGTGGTAGAGTTGTTCATGTTTTCAGCTGGTGGTGCTGTAGAAATTGCATGTGAAGGTGAATGTCCACTATAAAGCAGCGTAAGCTAATAATTTACACATAAAACAGGAAAAAGGGAGAAACCCAAATTGGTTGACTCATTCAGCAAATAAGGGGTTGAATTATGAGGCCGTAACATAAAGAGGCTATTTATTACTACACAACTTAAGTATGCATTATGTGTTGTGCTGATAGAGTGCCTGATATAATAATGATAATAATCACCTGAGAGACATTCACCCCATGAAGCTCTTAACCCATGCAGAGATAAACAGTAATTTGGGGAAATAAAACATATAGCATTGTAGAGATGATCGCAAAATTGGATCAAATCGAGTCTCAATAGAATTTAGACATCTGCAGAGAAATTGAGTTGGAGGTCACCCCCACTTGCCACCCATCACAATCTACAACCTAGCTATTAGACAGCTGACTCCCATGACAAATGGGAATTGCCTGTTCCCCAGCTGCAATTTTCTTGATGTGGTGGCTCACTGCTGAATGAACACAGAGGTTCAAAACCCTGGTCATTTAACCTCCCGGAGCTCGTATGGCAGTATACAGTATATCCTTGTACTTTAACACCACATGCACAGAGATGAAGAGGCCAAACCCACAAGTGGGAATAGACTTTGTAGCCTTAGTATCCGTATGTTTAATAGAACTATTGGGCATAGTGTCACAGCACATCTATAACAAGTGATTTCTTGTCAAACCCTTAATATAGCATCAGCTTTGCTGGGCATGAAGACATAATCCCTTCACCACTGTCCGTCTCTCTCACCATAAAACCATGAAATGCCGATGGCTTCAATAAGCACTCCAAAGAGAATCGAAGTTCCTGCCGCAAAGTGGTCCAGCAGAGTGAACACGTACATCCCACCCTGGTGGAACAGGACACATGTAAGTGAATGCATCACAATGGTGACATTAAATAAAGCTTTATCGTATGTTACACAAATCAAAACCGGATTATTCAGTTCATTGCATTTGCAAGATACTTGTCGTCATTTGTTTTTTGTTGGACGGTGTTCAAATGTTTGTATGAAAGTGTAAGACTAACCCGTATGATGTATGATACTTACGTTTGTGACACAGAAGAGGGATATGAGGAAAGTGGAAACAACAATGAAGAGGGTGAACAGCTCTCTGTGCTTGTGGAGGCATTTAAACTCATCAAGCAGACCCGTGATCACCGACTCCATCCCACCCATCTGCAGCACAAGACCCCGAAGAGTTAGATTAAAAGTCAGCGAGTCACTGTAGATGTACCACATGTTATTGCTGCACTGAAGCCAACAAAACATGTTTCTAAAATACCCATAAACACCAGAGCTGCTGCAGCAACGTCACGACCGGTCTGACACGACTCATGTCACTAACTAGTAATGTGCAATCAAGATGGCGGCGAAGACAACAAAAACTGTGATGCAATCTTCTCCGTGCAATGCCTAACTTTGGTGGATCCTAACATTTCTGGGATGGTATGAATCTGCAGATTCTCCAGTTCCAAATGAGATCAAACCTTTCTATGGATGGCAGTTTTTGAGCAATGAAAAAGCCAAACATGTGGCCTCCGACAGACGAGGTAAGGTTTGTTTAAAATGCCTTTTTGGGGGGAGGGGGGGGGGGGGGGGTGGTGGGTGCATACTCACAGCACTGTCAATGCCCAGAGTCAACAGCATGATGAAGAAGATAACCGCCCACACGGATGAGCCAGGTAATGTTGCAATGGCTTCTGGGTAAATGACAAACACCAAACCAGCACCTAGAGAACAACAAATTCAAGCAAGAAAAGTAGAAAACAGGACAAAACACCAACAAATAAATAAGCGTTTGGAGCATTGTACATTGAAGCAGACATTAAATATTTGATAGCTAAGACGCAAAATGCGTATGACAAGAGTAAATAATACCATACCGTCTCTGGCAACTTTATCCAGTGCTACGTTGTGCTTGTGGGACATGTACCCAAGGAAGGAGAAGACCACGAAGCCGGAGAAGAAACTGGTTAAGGAGTTGATGGAGCTGGTGATGATGGCGTCCCTGGAGCAATACAATCAAATGAGGTGAAATAAAACAACAACAGGACAGAATGAGACGTAAAACACAAGCATCAGTCAGTCATCAGTCAATATCAACATAATTGACCAGTCAGTCAATTGAAGAGTCTGTCATTGGTGGGTTATGGCCCGTTAAGGCTTTTAAATGACAACATTTAGTCTGGGGAATAGTTTAGACACCATAGATGGTGGTCAATACTTGTCCTATTATGTGACAGACTGGCAAGTGGTCTGCCTGCCTTCAATTGCAAAAACAATTTGGTAACATTACCAAATTAATGCATGAGTTGATCCGTGCAATAAGGGCTTAGTGTGTGAGAATGTATCAAAAAGAAGTAAGCAGACAAAATGTACACATGCGGTTACATTGTCCTGCATTTTGCCGAAATATATCCTCAGTGATTTTGTGTTCATCCTCATGGAGGAATCCTCAAGGTGGACAGTGTCATCATGTGTCAGTTATCCGAAACATAAAAAAAATAAACCGCAGATAAAAGGCTCCCGCGGGATGCTGATGATTTTTCAAAGAGCGCGACAGTTTTGATTGCTGCGTCGGCTGTCTGTGGCACAGCGTGGCGTCAAAGACATAGCGGGTTTCAAGGAGCTTCAAAGGTTATTGTAATTCACCTGCCTATGTTGCGTGCGTGTCTTTGTGTGTGTGTGTGTGTGTGTGTTTAAGCAACTCCCAGTCCTCCCCGCCTGTCTCTGTGAATCCCCTCCTTCGTCTCCTTGTGCGTCTGTACCTGTAACAGTTGTTGCTGAATTTGTTGTAGCTGGAAAAGGCAATTAGCACACCAAACCCCACTCCCAGAGAGAAGCAGATCTGCGTCGCTGCCTCGATCCAGACCTGGGGAGCGACAGAACAAGCACACTTGTGTGAAGCGGCAAACAAAAGGCACAGGAGAGGAAAAAAGCCATTATTAGGGATAATTGCAGGAAACTCATTCAACTGCAGTAGATGAAAGACGCTTGTGAATACGGGGGGTAATTTTGCAAATTACTGCTCCATGAATCTATCTAATCTAATTCTCCAATTGCTGCCATGCATCTCTCTTCTTGCGTTCTCTCTCATTCTCTATAACACAGTCCTTTAGTCCTGCATGCATGTGTATTGAGCCCCTTAGTGCTGTGAGAGCATCTTTTGAAGATAAGGAACATATTAGAGGCAGGGAACACAAACAATGTTCTCACTTTTTTTGTATGCCTCTCTAGCAGTACTTCAAATTATAAACCAATGTTGCAATGGTCGGTCGATGGCAAATGGGCTTACGTTTATATATCGCGCCTTTCCGGTCTACCAAACACTAAAAGCGCCTCACTCTACATGTCAAACGTTCGCCCGTTCAAATACACAATCATCACACACTGATGGCAGAGGCTAACATACAAGGTGCCAACCTGCTCATCAGACGCTAACCACCATCATTCACACAGCGATGGCACAACCTTCGGGAGCAATTTGCGGTTCAGTGTCTTGCCCAAGGAGACTGCGACGTGTGGACTGAAAGAGATGGGGATCAAACCGCCGATCAACCCGCTCTCCAGAGCCACAGCACCTCTAGTTAAAGATGGTTCATGTTGCTAATATGCTGACTTTGTTCGTCTCAACCCTGCTTTGTTGTCATGTATGTTGTTTTTTTCTTTCTCATCCTATTTTGCATGTCACAGTTCAGAAACAAACTTACATTATGAACAGAGATTTGGAACTGTTAGTCATTTTAAAATTATCGAATTAACCTATGCTTGCATTCATTTTATTGATGTTCCTTTTTTCTGATGTGCAATAGCCATTTTTAAATTATCACCTTGGGATGATATAGTGGACAGACTATGCAACCCCACTTCTAAAATGTTATTTACACATTGTTTGAAGTACTATTGTTGGATAGAGGAACTCAAAATAACACAGTCACCTTCCCATACCTTCTTTTCCTCTCATCGAGCCCCCCCCCCCCCCCTCTCTCTCTTGTCGAGACTCACCTTGGCATCACAGAGTTTCAGGAAGTCCACAGAGAGGTAGGCCTTAATGCCATCGATGGCTCCGGGCAGGGTGACTCCGCGGAGCAGCAGCACAGTCAAGACCACATAGGGCATCGTGGCTGTGATCCACACAACCTGAAAGGGTTGCATGAGGTACACACACACACACACACACACACACACACACACATAAGGAGATTTTCAACTAAAATATTAAAACAATTAGGTCTATTCCATAATTACCAACAATAGTCTGCACGGCCCAGTTTGAACAAACAGACAAAGCATGGGAGCAAAGAAACTACCTATTTTAGCTTTAACTTTTTTAAAACATCAGTTTAAGTGAACTCTAAAAGAAGAATATTATCCGAAGGGAAACTGAACGCAAAGTGAAACTTAACGATACTTATTTTTTGTCAACTGAGTCTTGTGGCTTAGAGAGCATAGATAAGTTTCACTTTCAATTTAGTTTCCCAATCGGAAAGGGCTGACAAAGAAAAGTGGTGAAAAATATACTGTCGGCTCCACTTAAACGGATATTATGCTTTTTAATAAGGGATCCTTTCTTTTCGGTGGTTAAAATACATTCTGCTGCAGCCCTTATCTTGTCGCTACTGCTGTCTGCTAATCCAAACTGTGGGCGTGCCGACCGCCATCTACTGGAGGCATTACACTGACTATGGATAAGTACCACTTCAAAAGACCCAAGCTATCCCATTGAAGTGATTCCATTGCTAAAATATTTTTGGATAGAGAAGTACTTTTATGATTTTCACATACAAGAAACATTTTTGTTTTAATTTCCCACCTTGCCAGAGGTCTTGACACCCTTCCAGAGACTGAAGTAGAGCAGCACCATCACTACGGCGAGACAGGAAGTCAACTGCCAACGTGGACGGCCCAGGTTATTAATGCCATTGCTGTCCTGGATGTGGAGCACCCCTCGTCTGAAGAAAGAGAGCATGCTGGTAAGAACCATGACCACTCCTGAGTCCCTATTTACAGTTTCAATGCATACATTAAATGGCACACATGTTGTCATTGAGGCAATTCAGTACAGTACACACCAGAGTTCAGGATTTATGTTTGTAGGCAATGGGATGATGGATATTGTCTTGGACCTTATTGAATCTATCATTTAAAAGTTATAAAAAAAAAAGGGATTTAACCGTAAAACCACAAGTCAAAAACAACATTATTATTCACAACATCAGTTGAGCTATACACCTGAAAAAAAGACTGAAATTGGCTCAGCAATCTAAGTCTGGCCTTGTTGGAAGATCTGTACCTGGGGCTTCATTGGTGACAAGAGACATGCAACCCCCTACAGGCAATTTGGCCAGATGCATGCTACACAAAGTCTCGGTGCATCTGTTGCTAAATTCTTTTGGATTGATGGTCCTCAAAGATCATGAAAGTCTGCCAAGACAGAACAAACTGCAATGGCAATAAAAGGTAACAGATTTGAAAGTGTAATATCTGTAAAGTTGAATGCGTCACCTGAAAGACTGAACATTGCTGAGGCCTTGATCCAGATCATTTCAGAGACAGCCGAGCAGATGAAAGTGAGTAAGATCAGCCAATGTTCAACCGATGTGGTCAAATTGTCTGCAGGTGGTTCTGTGTAAATAGCACACTGCCATTCCAGCGAGCATGGATCAAATGTCCCAACTGTCACAACAGAACAGCCCCTCACCTGTAATGGAGACACCTGTTCGGCTTCACAACGTGGGAGGCTGCAGACGCTAAATGCATCCAAACTCTGGCTCCATCTTGGTGGAATACATACCTGTTGTACGTTTTTCTTTAATAGGTGTATAGTATATACATCATGAATATTTTCAGTCTCAAAATGGAAAAACGCCTAGACATTTCATTAGAAAAACATGAGTAAAATATTCATTTTCTGTGATATTGTTATCTGCTTTTTACTTTGACTAGAAAAGGCTTCAGGCTATGGTCCCAGTGTGTTTCCCAGTCCATAAGTCCCATTTATAGTCATCTACAGGCATCTATTTGCAAAGAAATGTTCAGGCGGAAATAAAAACCTTATACTTTAAACTCATATAACTCAGTGTCAGCAGCACTTAAAGTGATTCTGACTATTGAGGGAAAAAAGCTTCAGATTGTTACCTTTCAAAAGAGACCAAGACCATGCATTTACTCCACATAGTTCAAGTACAGCTTCCAATTTACTTTGGGTATACCTGGATAGCCGTTTTTCGTCAAATTTTACAGGAACGCTAAGAGGTTGAAGTATTCATAACCAGATATTCGGAGACATTACTAAATATAAAGCCAGTTTTATTTCGCTCTATTACTGCATTGCATCAAACATTTCAGCTGCAGCCAGCAGCTCTGTAGCGAGCTGTTGTCAGTTCAAGGTCCATCAAGATTTCCCCTCCCTTTGGTGGCCACAGTTTTTCACCCTATGAGGTCATGACATTTGCCACGGAGGTCAAATGTCTGTGAGGGTGTGTGTGTGTGTGTGTGTGTGTGTGAATGCATGAACACATGGATGCATAAACGTACGTGGTCGCAGATATTGCAAAATTGTGCTTTCCCTGTGCACATCTTGCAGTGGAAATATGGAGGCTAAGCTTTACACCAATGTTTTAGTAGCTGGATGTACTGTATACTGTATACATAAAGTATATATGTTTACCTTAGAGTGCAGAGGTTTTGCAGTTTTTCATATTGCTGAAGGTCAAAAGACCTCAAGATAAAATAGATTATTTAGAATAGAAAATTACAGTTATAACTATAAAGCATTAACATAAAGTATTGCTTAATTTTGGAACAGAATATGTTGTTATGAAGCTATTTTACTGGTAGAAGTTATATAACTCCACTTTTCTTTTTCTTAACTTTTAAAAATGTAAATTATAAAAATTCACTTTCGCAATGAGCTGCTTAGTTGTCATAAGTTTGACTATAACAACTATTTTCAAGGGGTTCTAAACTGACTTTGCATCGATGTAATTGTATTTTCTTGAATGAGAACAAACCATATCAAACAAATATGAATGAATAAATATCCCAGCCTGCGTTCGGGCCGACTCACTCAAAGTACTCCTGAGCAGGAGTGGACTTGTAGATGTCTTCGATGGAGCTGTTGTCGGCCCAGTCGGAGCAGTTGGGACTGTTCCAAGAGTTGTTGCAGTGGACCCACGGCAGCTCGCTGGTGAACGAGGAGAAGAGGTAGAACAGCGCCCAGGAGATGATGACGTTATAGTAGAACCCGACGTAGAGCGAAATGAGGATCACTGTAAAGCCCACACCTGTTAGGGGCACACAGAGGACTCACATGTACAGGCCTCAAAGACAGCAGATGCATTGATAGAAAGAGGGGGTGGAATTGGTCGTGCTAACTACATGAATTAGCATTGAAAGGAGCACTGAAGTGGAATCCAACATCCCACATGCCACCGCCATGGCTGTAAAGATCTCCAGTGGGGGAAAGTAACCAAGTACACTTACTCAACATTTCAGAGGGACAATACAACTATACTAACTAGTTACTTTTTGGATCAATATTGTCCATACTAGTTATTACATAATTATTACAAGCCTATACAATGCACAGGTACACATTAAAGGCCTATAGTTTAGTATAGTTTATTTGATATGTACATCAGGGTAGCAATCGTAACATACATGTATGCACACGCACCACCATGTTTCGCGTTTGTAACAACAGCTAATTTAGGACACTGGTCCATAGGATTTTTATTTGTATCGCTCGCTCTCTCTGTGAGTTATCAAATAAAAAGGAAAAAAATGCAAAAAAAATGAGATGTAATGAAGAACTTTGCAGTTGGATACTTACATGTAAATAACTGTTCCAAAGTTCCAACGGGGGAAAATCATCCAATATTTCACAAAAATATATATAATTTCAGAAAATGTCTAAATTAAAATACGGCTTCTCATTATCTTGGGCCCCTTCAGGGGGTCCAACCCCCACAGTAAGTTTGGAACCACTGCATATAAAGTATAGTTATAAATAGTTAAACCTCGACCAGCTCCAATAGTAAATAGCTGATACAGCAGCTTACATACATGAGAGGATGCTCACAAAGTATGCCTTGTTGTAATGAATGTTAACTTATCAGGACATTGTTTATCGCCTTGCTCAAGGAACCAAATCTTTGACTTTTCTTGGATGTTGACCACCTTTTTTCACGCTTTCATGCAACACACACCTTTAGCATACTGTATGCTTTTACCCTGCAAACGTCGCCACAGACGCCCAGTCCGTAAATCATACACATAGCATGGCTTTCATCAGCGTGTTATAGACTAACTCACCATGGTGTGACCTCATCCAGCCATCGATGTGCATAAACTATTCAAGTTATGATTTGAAGGTATTTGGTCATGAAGAGACATTATGAGTCAGTAGAAACAGTAATGTGTTCCACACAAGGTTCAAGTTTAGGCATATCTGTACTGAACAGGGACTAGATCCTGACAGATTACACCCAGAGCTCAGTATGAAAACACCAGCCTGCAGTCTCACAGAGAGCGCCACAACTTCTAAAGATTGCCTTTTCATGCCTTAATTATCAACACATCTACCCTTTTTTATCCATGCGAAACAATGTCCTCTTCTAAGTCAAAATGTATTTGTTATCTTTCTCCAAGTGGCATAACCACGAGCGCGCCTTATTGATTCCTTTTGTAATGTGGATGTGATATTTGTCCGGGGAGCGCCGCCTTCTTATTAGCGCCTCTCCATCTCCCTCTCTCCCTGTCTGTCGGCCTCTCTCGGTCATTTTCTTCAAAAGCATTGATCCTGAGAGGAAACCAGCTTGTTGATCAGAATAATTACTGTCAATATGGGCATGTGTATGTGTGTGTGTTTGAATAATTACAGTTATCCCCCTGCTGAGAGACAGAGAGAGAGCGAAGCGTGTGATTAGAACGTCAACCTACTCAGTGTGGTCCCTGACAGACGGCACATGTTCACACACTCGGAGACAGACACACACACACACACACACCGTGAAGGAGCACATGCAGTACACACTGTGGGCCACCTCCAAACCAACAAGGACACGATCCAACAAAAGGCATCGTGTACTGTGAAGCAGCAGCTGCTCTGCTGTAATAATGGTGTTTTTTTCCATCTTTAGATTCATATAGGAAATTAAATATGGACTTAAGTGAAACTATAACTTTACCAGAGCAGGGTATAAAATGTAGAGAGAGGGATGGATGAATACACACAGGTCACAGTGTGTAGACGGTGTGTATAGAGAATACAAAGTTGAACCAAGCAAAGTGTATTATTATATTTTCCAACCAATGACTTTGCTCAGAAACACGAATTGGCCGTAATGTGTGTTCCTCCATTAGCGCACGTTTGGATGTCATTCTTTGCTTATCGATGTGTTAAAAAGTACCAGAGCGTTCACCTCCACCGTTTGACGGAAGGATTTGGACAATCAGGACAAGAGTCTAAAAGCCCAATTTTCATTTTGCTTTCCATCTGAGTGCCAACAGAACCTGATGTTCTGGTGAGGATAAACAATGCCTGTCGCCCCGCTCAACACGGCAGACGAGCAGACAAAAGAGACTGGCATGTGGACCGACAGGCATGTGGGCAGACAGCAAGGCATGCAGATGTTAACGGCCCTTTATCAGTCAGGCAGGCATGCATGTGCATACCATGACAGATTGATTTATACATAGAAACACATGTGAAGGCATGTGAATTTGTCTTTATATCTAAATATGTGACCAATTCCTACCTTTAAATATGGGACAGATCTTCCAGACGCCTGCCGCCCCCTCTCTGTTGTACTGTCCCAGGGCCAGCTCCATGTAGAAGAGAGGCATGCCTGCTATCAACATGAAGAACATGTATGGCACCAGGAACGCACCTGCACACACACACACACACACACACACACACACACACACACACAGGCAGGTCAAAGGTCAGTACAGTCACGCAGTAGGGAATATGATGATTATCAACCACAAAGTCTCTCTATTGTACTATCGTCTATCAATTGAAGGCATAGAATGCCACAAATGATAATAAAAAGAGGACAATATCGGGGTTGATTAACTCAAATTAAACGCAATAATATTTCCCCCAAAATACAGGTGTGCCAGCACGCCAGATTTGGGAGACACACAGTCAGCCTGGAATATGGCGACGGCATTATTTATAGCTCCTAAACGTAATGAGAGCTCTATGTTAAACAGCCATAATTAGTGGCACTGATTGTTCGAGCTAATCTATTCAGAGCAGCTGTGGTGGTTTTTCCCCTATTTTGATCTCTGGAAAGGGGAGAAAAAAGAAGACAAAATCTCAAACAACAACCAGCGAGCACAAGGAACACACACACACACACACACAGATGCAGACACAGATCTGCATGTGCAAAGAGTCTGTGCATGCACCCACTAACCCCCGTCTCTAGAAGGGGCCCTTTGGACAGGGGCCAACGTCATTCACCCCCGTACCCCTTTAATCCATCTCACCTCCTCCATTCTTATAGCAGAGGTATGGAAATCTCCAGACGTTGGCGAGGTCCACGGCGAATCCGATCACAGACAGGAGGAAGTCGATTTTCTTCCCCCAGGTCTCCCTCTCCTCCTCCCCACCGGAGGTGATCTGAGTCGGAGCCGGAGCCACGATGGTGCTCGAGGTGATCTGAGCCCCATTCTGCTCCTTCACCAGGATCAGCTCCACCTCAAGGGAAGGAGGTCAAGCAGTTCAAAATCAATCCAATTCAAGTATTTATTTTAGTCACCAAAGTATCACCTTCATTGTATTATTCTCTTAATTCCCACAGTGGCTATCACCTTCACTTCATCAATTCTTCACGCATCAGCCAAGGCGTTACATGTTCATTGTAAATGTTCAAATTCTACTCAAAGACGTCATTAACTCAAGAAAACAAACACGTGGCTTTTCTCGCAATTACGGTTCTTTCCCCAACGCAATTTCAGGGCTGCAGAAATGAAGTGAGAAATTAACACAATTAAGAAGCTCGCCCCATACTGGGATTAATTTAAGGTTTTCTTAATCAGGCTGAATTGCGCGCCATTAATCCGCTGCTTGTGTCAGATACGCACTAACCTCTTTGGGGCCCATGGTGTTGGAGGTGGGCTTCTCCGGGGCTACAACCGAGGACATCAGGCCGGCAGGAGGGGGGCACAGCCTCCGATGGAGAAATGTTCCGTGGTTGTGGAGCAGGAAGGCAAGGTGGGTTTATCTGTATAGCACAGTTCAACAACAAGGCAAGTCAAAGTGCATCAAAACACAATGCAAACACGATTTAAAAACAATTGAGAACATTCATTAAACAGTCAAAAAGCAAAAAATAGAATAAAAGTTGAATAAAAGTGCAGTTTAAGAAATAAAATGCAGGAGTGAGATGCAGAAATTGATTGATATCCTTGAAGGAGTTTTGAGGAAAACAAAAGGAAGAACATAATTAATCCTTTTTGGGGAAATTGTCATATAATTGCAAATGTAAACCAGACTGAATTGGACTCAACACGACATAAAGAGAGAAATTCAGGGGTAAAAACTGTGGAAAGTCAACATGTTAAACACACAATATGGGAGATAAACACATACATCGTAAGGATATGCCATTAGACATATCATTTATGTCAACATTTATAATTGTTCCCTGAATGAATACAGAGCAAGAAGAGAGAGGGATGCCGTGTTGGGCGACCGGAGGGCGTCTCCATCAGCAGCTCATTTCATTTCACTTGTTGATCGCCATTTTGCTCAGATTTGGCCGAGCGTCCACTCACCCCGCTCACGTCAACATGTGGTCCAGCTAATCTGGTTCAGATTTCCCTTTTAAAAATGTTCACTAAAATATGAAAATAAATTAATAGGAAAAGTGCCAGCTTTATACCCATTAGGTCAATATAAGAAAGTGAATATGGATGAAATTATGTTTTACATTTCGTACAATGGATAATGTGATTTTTTTTTCTTCTTCTCAAATTTTAATTTATAGATCAAAACGACAAAGTCTAAAACTTCTTTGAAAACGGAATATCCATCCAATATCCACGATTAAAATTGTATATTTAAACCTTTGTTATCCCACTAAATTTCAATGTTGCCAATATCTATAATGTATTCTGTAAATGTCCTGTCACCATGAGACGACCGATAACACCATTGTTATAGACAAATGCTGTAATTAGTTTAAAACAACAACAACATAATACTTTTTACGCCACAAAAAGAAACATTTTCAAGGACACAAGAAACACTCACCTTTGAAATACGGCAGTTAAAAAAGATCCTTCAGTTGTCAGTTTGAACAATTTAATTCCAGATGTGCTGCAAACTGATGCTCACCATATTTACGTAGACCGTCCTTGATATGTTAGACTCAACCCCAGATGGAGCATAAATGTTCATAAAAACTGAAAGAATATATAAAAAATAAATTTAAAAAAAAGACAGTGAGAGTTAAAGTCACAACCGGAGATGAGGATCAAGACGGGAAAAGTCGACAGGAGCTGGTGATCTGTGGGGAGTTCTGGAAAGCCCTCCCAAGCTGCCTGGCTCCAGTAGCAGACACACAGATCCCAGAGCACCCTGTGGTCTGGTATGGAGATCTGTCTGCGATACCACTCTTGTATGAGAATCAATCAACAACACCCTCCTCCTCCTCCTCCTCCTTCTCCCTCCCTCCTCACCCGAGCTTCATCTGTTCCTCCTCCTCCTCTCTCTCACATCTTTGCTTTTTTTTTTTTTTTTCTCGGCTGATTTAAGCATCTTTGCCTGGATGACTTTTCTCTCTTTGTGAGAATACATCTGTGAAGTAAACACACACAAATCAAATATTTCAACACATACACACAGTCGCAAGTGTACTATTTGAAAAGTTATTTCTGTCTTCACTATCGCCCACCTGATCCAGATGTTTTATTCTCAGGTATAAATAATGTGAGCACATTATGGATGTGAAGCACGAGGGTGTAACTTGTGTGTTCGAAGCTTCTTTTCTTCATTGTGGACTCATATTCATAGAACAAATCATGTTTATTGGGAGATGAAATGTTAAACACCAGCACTACCTTAGTTTTACAGCTCATACGACCACAATATGAATACCTATTGTCCTTGATCTCTAACGAATCTGCAACTTCTTGCCTTTTCAGCATAAATATGATCAAAAGTCAAGAGTCTGAGCAAGATTTCCCAAAAATGGCTCCTCGATTGCTCCCCGAGTTTTTTTAAATTGTATTGTTGGGTCTCTTCCCATCATCCCACAGAGTAATACTGCACACCTTTAGAAAGATTGCGACCTAAAGCATTTAAATCTGATAATAATCACAATAAACACAAGCACTGACATGTTAGGAAGCATATACAGTCCAAAAAAACGACCGGCTTTTCCTTGATCCCACCATGACACACAACCTATGTAAATGACCGTCTCCTTCCGCATGTGCTTGCAGAAGAGTCTGAGGACCAATGAGATCGCAGGATCTCAGAATGCCCCAAAAAAAAGCACAAACAAACTTTCGGTCTCGCTTCGCACTTTTGAGACAAATATACTGGTCAGAAAATGATCTATATTGATTTATTAGACGCCCACAGTCTCGTACGTTTACAGGGATGTGTGAAACGTTATAATCGCTTAGTCATTTTAAGGGGTTTACGGAATTATTAAAACTTAACAATTTTTTTTTTTTAATGTGAAACCACACGTCTCTTCTCACATGGGTTACGGTACTTTAGCAATTTAAATGAATTAAAACGGAACTGTGGATGAGGAGATAGCACAGTTTTAGTTTTGAAAAAAAAACACAATTCTCATTTCCGGGAGACAGGAAAAAAGAGCCGCGGGTTCATAAGGTTTAAATTAAGATGGGCGTGCTTAGAACTGCTAATATGTAAATAAATAAAAACTCTTACAACATCCCCAAAGGACAAAGTCTCATTTGATTTCTCTCTAAAATCCTCCTCCTAATTTGAATGTCTACTCCAATTACATTTTGGATGACAAATCTGCAAATTATCCCTCATAAACAATTTAAAGACCCTGAAATCACTTTTTTTTTCTCAATAACTTCAGACATGTATTACTATACAAGCAGTTCATGCTGTCTGCTCCATCAGGGCTGTGTGGGTGCAGTTAGCTCAGATTTGATTGACATTGTCCTGACAATTTAAGCAAACAACCCTATTATCAGATTCTGATTCTAACTGGGCCAAATTCCTGATTGGTGACATCATCTTTTTTCCAACAGGGCCCCACCCACTTCAAACCCATGCAAAAAAAAAAGTACAAACAATCTCAACTGAAATAGAATAAACTCATCACCTCTTAGAGTAAGGCGCTGATGGAGAAATGGAGTTTCCAGTGCCTTTAAATCCCACTGTCCATCTCTCTCTACAACATTTAACTTCCTCCCTGTAACATACACATTATACCAGGTGCCCTTGTTTGTTTTGGCCCTGACATCCAGACCTCTCCCTTTTCAAACTTAGCCTAAACAGGGCCGAGGCTTTAAAATAACCCAATCAGCCGGCTCCCCACGGACAGACTTATGACCCTCGTGTCCAGAATGAGTGTTGTTTGCGAGCCGATCGCAGTGATCAATCGCTCACTAATGCCCAACCCCGGGCACACGATGCTCCATCACGCCTCGGGCCCCGTAAGAAAATTGTCGGGTCGATGCAGGCCGAGCTGGATGTATGAGGTTTCCGATGAGGTGAACATAATCGAGTGTCTTGTTTTCAAAAGCGCAACAGCTGAGACCCGGAGAGAGGAAGGGTGAAGAGGAGGAAGAGGAGGGAGGGGACAACAAGGAAGAGAAGAGGGCTGAGGAATGGTAGAAGGGGAAATCATCATATAATACACATGATGTGACCCCCGGGCCTTTGAAATAATCTTTCATTTAAATAAAGGCAAATATGTGTAACGTAATGTGAATACCTCTAAAGCACAAACACTAAGCTTACATACTAACTAACAGCAATGCTCCACCTTGACCTGCTGCTCTGTCCACGCTGTTAGATCATGTTAGATCTCTAGCAGGAACAAATAAACAGTTTCATATGAGCCAATACACACATGGTTATATGATTAATTCTTATATAGCCTCCTCTTATTGGCTGAAAGAGTCCAGAGCCATGTGAGGGCCTCTGTGAGGCTGAACTATTAACGCTGCATAAGGTTTAACATGCTGGCCTTTGCCAATAAGCTCTAAAGTAGCTACGGTTGGTAGGAATGTTTTGTTTTGCAGGTATTGATAATGATGGCACTTGAGGAAAAGTTACACGGTCATCAAAGTTATGAGGCTACAATTCATCCTGAAGAGGACATGGATATATTTACCAAAATCTCATAGCAATCCATCCAGTGGTTGTCGACGTTTCTCTCGATACAACCAATAGGAATACTCCATGATCCACATCATATGTCATAGACATGCTGGCAGCCATTTTGGATACAAGTTAATAGGAAAAACATCCAACACACCTGATGCAACTGCACTTGAGACTCCAGACAGCACTGCCACCATGTTTTACATACATTTACACAGGAAGCATGCAAGTGGTGTCTGGAAAGTGGTTTACTATTTCAAGTAAGTAAACCACTTTCTTGCAGTTTTTGTGCAAACAACACATTTGCATAACACATTCCATCTCTACGTCACACACCCCAAACACACACACACACACACACACACACCTTTGTGCCAGTGACGCGACCGCATGTTCACATTTCATTTTAGTTTTTTATTCAATCCAAGAGTCACATTAACAAGTTATATCATAGCAGTCCTGAACAGACAAATTCAAAGTAGCTTGCAAGTAACGACTCTTCATCATCAAAATGCGTTAACAAAATAAAACCTGTTGAGTATAGAAAAAAGACAGGAAGTAAAGCGACAGAAAACAGAAAGTTCACTTTCTTGGTCCACAGACGATAAGCCATCAGAAAGACACCATCGCTCTGTCAGGGTACACAAGTCTTTCGTCTTAGGCTCGCTGCTGGACACACTAAGCAGGCAGCAGTAGCATAAATACAAGTTCAACTCTTGCAGGTTTACATTTGATCAGATTGATAGCAAGTACAAAAATGAGATCCACCTCTACGGAGGTATTTGAAGTAAAGGGAAGTGAAACAAGTGTGAATAGAAATGGACCCCAATGCCATTGTTCTGAATGTAAATATTGAATATATATATTTGTATATATAAATAAATGTACATATTTCACTTGCTGATGAAATACAACATCCTCCTTTAGACCTACAGATGGACATGTCTGTTTAAAATGAACATAACTGCATGAGGGGTTACTGTGGCTCAATACATTTCTTCCTGGCTCAGATCTCTAACATCAACTCTTTGTTTCAGTTGAACATTTTACAATCAGCGTTCCCACACCGGTGCACACAAACAGTGAGGTTTCCATCGTACACACAGAGTCAACTGTAGAATTAACCACCGTGTCACTTGGGGCTACATTTAACACTTAATCCATTTCACGGTGCAGTTCTAAACCATTCATAATCAGTTCGCCGTCGCCGAGTCCGAAGCTAAGAAGTGGCTCTAAAAAGCGTTTCAGGTGTTTAAAACGAACCGAGCGCTTTCTTGCGGGACGAGGGGACAGCTTCCTTCAATGGGTGATCCCTAATTTCCTCCGTGCTCCCAAATATTGCAGCAAATATATATATATACATATATACCAATGCAATACAAATGACCTAAATCGAGGCTACAATAATGTACCCTGCAAACTTAACATGCTTTTACAGCAATGTGATATTTATCATTGATAAAATGAAAAGTAAATAATCTAAAGTGCAAGCATACAAACGTATAATTTAAAAAAAGGGGGAAATACTAAAAGATTGTGACTTAACATATGTAAGTTTATAAGTGCGTACGGTCTGGAGTGTGTCTGCAGTGCGGCCCGTCATGTGGTGGCAGACTTCACCTCAAGGCCTCCCACACTGCTTACCTCAACCCTCGTGCCTTAAACATAAAACATAAGGTCGACGGGGAGAGGGTTGAATGATTTCTTTCGGAAAAAAATGTCCACTGGAGCTCAGTGCTTTTGAGTAGCTTCTGATTGTGACAAGATTGTCTATACATTCTTTTTTTTTGTTTTTTTTTAGCGTAAAAATTCTATAGATTCAAGGCTATCGGTTTCCATAAGAAATCTGCATTTTTGTCTCTAAGCAGTCAACTCCGCAATAATAGTAATAACAACAATACAACTTTACACTGTGTAGGAGGAATACAGCACAAAACAATTGCAGTATTATACAAAATAAAATGAAAATGTGGCTCATTTTTCACCATCAATACAATCTGCAGAGGAGAGAAGATCACAGATCTTTGTCATGGCAGTGAAAATAAAAATCATCCATATACGTATATCAAAAATTCGCAAAATGTCCTGCATTTGGAATATTCAAAATACATATCAGAACTCTTCAAAAGCATACATCTTGAGAAGGCTTAAGAGAAGTGAACCATCGCTTCTCCGTAAGCCATAATGGGGATGTATGTACAGTATCCATGGTCATGAATGTGAGGCTCCCCAACAACATGAAATTACAGAATAAAAGATTAAAAAAAAACTGCGTTGTAAATTCTTATGTGACATCTCAAAACAAAAAGTCAAACGAATCAAACCACAAATGCACAGATTGCAAGTATAACTATAAACATTCTAATGTTCCCTTTAACAATTACTTGTGCTATAAAACGGCCTCATGTAAAGCGTTATACATTTTACGAGCCTAACAGAGTTTTCATCGAGTTTTGTGTAATTTTCCGTGTTTCCAGAGACAGAAAGACGATTAAAAACAGCCAATTAACTTTTGGCAAATGATTGAAATCAGCATCAGTGTGTGTGATGCCAATACATCCAAAAGGTTGATTGTAATTTCAGAAAGTTTCTTGAATTCATATTGGACAAAAAAAAAAAAAGAACATAGAATACTAATTATATAAACAAATTATGAAATCTCAGAGGATAATTGAGTATTAATATAAGTTATGTGTCGTAAAACATCAAGAATTTAAAGAGCACTAAAGACTAATCAAAAGTGATGAGATAAAATGTGTAATCTTAAATAGCAACAATAAAGCAAAGGCCCTGTGATTATTATTACAGGCTGTGTGTCTGTGCACTAAGAAGGAATTAAATCACATTCAGTGACAAATATTCATATGCCAATTAGATCCCCATTAGGGAAAAAACTAACACGGCATGAATGTTACCACAGGTGGAAATCTTCTATTTCCAGACGGGTTCATTGAATGTGATTACATGCTAAGGTGCCGGGGATCTATTTAGTAAAACATTAATCTATTAGTGAATAAAGACTGAATATGGGGTCAATTGTTTAAATCTGACATAATTTAACACCTGAACGGTACTTTCTGACAGACTGGGAATACGCTGGGAACAATTGTAGGGATGAATAAAATGCAGCAGTGTAAGACAGAAATGGAAGTAGCATGACATTGCTTTTGTAATACCCATCAAAGCCAGCGGACTGAATTATGATTTCAATGTCAATACACCGTGTAGCCCCTCCCCCTTACAGCCATGACACCACAGGACAGAAAAAGGACAGAACAAATGAGACAGGTGACATTAAATCACCCAATGCATTTTTGGTCCACGTTGTGAAATTTCAACAATAAAACAATAAAAAAAAAGACACTTTTTGCCAACTTGAAAGAAATCTGTGAGGTTTATGTGAATGAGAAATGACTGGGCGGAAGAGTACTGACAAAAAAAAAAAAAAGACATGCACATAACCCAGCGAGTGTCAAAAATGATGACATCATACAAGTTACATTTTTCATTTTTGTCACTGAACCCTGAGCTAAATCATATATATCACTGTATATGTAACGGGCTCATAGCAATTATGAACGTCGACTCACAGAGATCTGAGTTCACCTCGAATGCGTCTACTGTAGCTCAACACTTCCAAGTAGTCGTACAATGTCACCGGTGCCCTCGGGCCTCCCTTCTTTAGATAAATAATCCTCAACACTACTCAAAACAACTTGAGCCCATGCATTCTGCACTTTCACGTAGGCAGCTACCATTCAAGAGAAAAAAGAACAGATAAAAGTGACAAATAAAAGAGAATCCAACACTAGATTTCCAAAAAGAAAATCAGTTAACTTCACTGTCCGGGACTGTTTTTTTTTTTCTTGCTCCCCTCATGTTAAAAACATGCAGAGCTAGCACTATGTTGGAGGGAGAAGAAACAAATGATAACAAACATTTCTCACAGGAATTTGTATAGGTGGTTACCCTTCAAGTATTTCATCTGAAAACAGCCATCGTTTGGCATTTTTCCTTCCTTGCTGTAAAATAAAAAAAAGTATAAATCATAACAAAATAAACAGTACCAGGTTGAAAATAACCTTAGACGTTTTATGGACACAATACAACAACAAAAAAAAGGGTACGGTAAACTTTTTTTTATATTTGTAATTGTGGTTACTGAAATGTAGTCCCTTCCTGTTTGAACAAGTTACTAACTAACAAGTACTTAACTCCCTTTTCTCCCAAAACAGCGTCCTCTCACCAGGAGAGGCGTTGTTTTCTCCCGCTTCATTTTCAAACCATTAGTTGTGTTTCTTGAGGAGTCCATCTGTTGTGCCGTCGTGGTCTTTGGGGCTGAAGTCGGGGCAGATGCCGTTAGCTGCTTTGGTGGTGGCAGTGCCTCGCAGGTTCTGGGAAGACGGGCTGGGCTTAGTTTGGTGACCGTGGCAGGGCCCGCTGTGGAGGCCGGCGTTTTCTGTGTACAGATAGGCCTCGGCAAAGTCTGGCTGCTCATCCGCAAAGCATCTGAACTTATCTGTGGAGAGACCACACGAGGGCGCCAGAGGCAAAGTCAACATTTTAAAACTGTAGTGGCCTGGTTGTTGGATCTCCTGCTCCTCTTAAGAGGGTTTAACCTCTTAACATTCCTGTAAAATTTGACAAAAAACGCCTATCCAGGTATACCCAAAGTAAATTGCAAGCTGTACTTAAACTATTTGGAGTAAATGCATGGTCTTGGTCTCTTTTGAAAGGTAACAATCTGAAGCTTTGTTCCCTCAATAGTCAGAATCACTTGAGTTGTATGAGTTTGAACACACTAAAGTATAAGGTTTTCATTTCTTTGTAAATAAGATGCCTGTAGATGACTGGAAAACACGATCGGCGGTCATTTTGGTGCCGAGTTTGTAGCTGTGCTCTCATGCAAACTTGCTTTTTCTCTAAAAACAAATCGTTTTTCTTTCATATCTTCCAGCTGATATGAAATGATGCAACGCCAGTTGGTGGATATTTATGGATGTAATCACGTGTTTTGGACTAAATCTTTCATGGGATTTATTTGTATTGGACCTTTACGACGTAACAACGCCGTTTTTGTTGGAATGTTATGGATTTATGGATCAATATGAGGCGTCATCGGTGAGTTGCCTGGATTTTGCTATCGTTTGTTTGTTTGTTGTTGTCTGATAAAAGTCTCATTTGTAGCTGCTGTGGTGGTCTGATCTTGAAACGGGTTACACAGCTGGAATCACAAGAATCGTAGGTTTCCAGAAACATGGCCTCGTACCGAACTATAAATAGGGGGGTACAGTGTACACTAGAATGTCCAGTAAAGGACGCCCGCGGGACGGCAGAACGTTAACAGGTTCAAAAGCCGGGAAAGAAGACTACTGCTTTGACCAAGCACAGTTCATACACATATTCAACTAAGATGTATTTAGGTCAATCAGTGACCAGGGAAAGTGTATTTTATCCTATCTCTTACCAAATGTGATCTTCCCTGTGTCTTCAGGATCGATGGCAGTAAACAGATGTGAGACGCTGAGGTGAGTCACACCCAAAGCCGTCTTCAGGATAACTGCTAACTCCATCTCTGTGATGGCGCCATCCTCCTCTGCCTCGAACATCTGGAGAAGACACAAAGGGGAGATATGCAGGTGTCATCTCTTTGACTTTGCCTTGAGGCGTACCACTCTGAAAGGTTGTCAGAATAGGAGCCGGTGGAATTGTTCTTTAAGTGGGTTCCCCTTTTCTGAAATAATTGATGGTGCCCTAAATAATAAATCTGTACCCAATGGGTTTCATGAGCCCTGAGGTCACAGAACATGCTCAACTTTACGAAAAGCAATTCAAGTGAAAACATGAAATTGATCGCGCAGTCACAAAAACAGATTGGGTGCAAAAGATAATTCACAAATGCACGTGTTATCTGATGGAAATATGTGTAAACTAGTCCCTACGCTAGAACTGTTTTACTACTACGGTTATGCAAAACACAAGACAACAACTAAGTGGCATTTTAACATTAGCAAATGTGATGCGGATCCTAAGCAAGCATAGAGAACTCCATTCTGTCTGGTGGTTTGATAAGCTCAAAGCTTGAAACCAGAACATACCTTGAAGGCCAATTTCATCGTTTCCAGAGTTTTGGCAGGTCTGCACACGACAGATAAGGCGATCACGTACTCTCTGATATCCATGCAGCCATCTTCTTGCTTGAAAAACAAGAGAAAACCACGCGTACAAAAGATCAAGACAAAGGATGTGAGCGGGGCTACTTATCTGTATATTTCACAGACGTAGCTGCGGGTGATTGTTGTTGAGGTTATAAACACATTGCTGCAATAAAACCTGTATTATTTGTTTGGGTACTATACTGCAAATGTATCCCCGAGTGGAAAACAAGGTGCTGTGATTAGTTTAAAAAGCATCTGGTATTGAACCTCAGCCTCCAGACTAAACAGTATTTTTATAGATGCACTTTGTCAACGAACTGCTTGGAGTTCATTGTGCCCGAAATTGAAGTAGGTATTGCTTGTTACACATATATATTTAAGTTCTATATTTGCAGTATGACATAATGGGAGAGTCATAATGATGAAAGGGACAAATTGCAAGTTATTTGGAAGACTGTAGCGCTATCATTCACGTGATTGAAACCTCCCCAGTCTTTACCTCATCAAACAGAGCGAACATGTCTCGCAGCATCTCTGAAACTGGCACATCGAGGAACTGAGCAAAGTCGTCCAAGTCCAGCTTCTGACCTTCCAGCTTCCTGGCTCTGTTCCCATAATCCTGCAGAACCTTCTCGGTGTTCCGGGGTTTGAGCCTGGGATAGCGAGGGGGAATAAATCATGTGCAAATGAATGACTTCGCCACGGTGCAAAGAAGGAAATGTAGAAGAGCCACCATCAAAAAGATAAAAACAGAATCAAAACAATGCATTTAGTACAGCAGAGGCACTTTCTCTGTGTCCTTGCTTATTTATTGTTTTAAGACCGTAGCATGCAGTTGTATCAACTTCACTGACATATTTTAAATTGTTGTTTGTTCGGCTGCAGTCCATTTCATTCTTTGCCATATATTGTCCAAACAATTTTCATGTTCTCTCCGGTTTTCTATCCTTATCCTCTTTTTCTCTCCCCTGCACTGTCAGCGGGCCTCATCACTGCCAAGTGTTGGACCGGGCACAGAGATGTGCCTCCACTAATACACACAGTGCTGCCAGATGCGTCTTTTCACTTGCGAGAGAGAGAGAGAGAGAGAGAGAGAGGAGTCCCCCTCCATATCTTATACTGTGCAGGCACCTGACCAACACATGGAAGGTAATAGCGCAGCAACACAGACACAATCCCAGACAGCCTTCACCACCTGTGCATACGACCAGTTGCGTTTGCTGGAATCCAAACACACTGAATCCGGCTCCCTGTGGTCTCGGTCTCACCTTTTTACCCCTGACTTGGTTCTCTTTGATGGTAGCATTGCTTCGGAAAGGATTGAGTGACTCACCCCAGTCTCCTGACGAGCTTGGCAAACTCCAGCAGACAGGTGTCGACTGGCAGTCTCAGCTGGCCATCTGCCATGGCCAGCTGGCAGTCTTCAAATGAATAATCAGTGATGGGTACCCCCAGGGCTCTGCATGGCACAGAGGAGACAATGACAGGGCATCAGAATGTGCAAATCAATACAAACTTTGCTGTCGGCTCGTGAAGGCCAATGTAAGAGCCGATATGGTTCCTTAGATGTTGAGAGATATTTTTTTTTGGGGGGGTCCATCTGCAGAACTTACATCTCCCATCCCTAGCCTCAAGTAGTGACGCACAGAGCGTGGGAGAGAACGATAACACAGGTGGAAGTAAGCCTGTGCAACCGTAGCAGTTTAGGAGGATGGCGCTGTTGGCTGGGGCAGAAAATGGAATAAGAGCGCCACGAATCGGGACATGGGGCCCATCGTCCATGGCTGGAAGCAGCATCTGATCACGGGTTTGATTTGAAGCTATTTCTACGTGATGGTCAACAATTGATTCGGCTCTTCTGGACTTTGTGTGTGTGTGTGTGTGTGTGTGTGATGTGTGTGTGTGTGTCTCTCATGCTCTGTTTAGACACAACTAACAAATATGCGGGATAAGTACTTCATTGTAAACAGCAGTGATTAGTTGGTGAAGAGTTATTACTGGATACTTCTTTTTTTTTGTCTAACTTTGCTTATTGTACATTCAGATATGATCAAGTAACTCACTCAGCCATGATACGCCTCACATTGATAGCAAAGAGAGCAGGGTTCTTCTTCTCCTCCTCTGAGGGCGTGTAGATGGGTAGGAACTGCAGAGAGGAATGGGAAATCATTATTGGCCAAATCTCAGACATAACAAGAGGTTTTATTATTGTCTTGACATTTTATGGTATGTATATCATTAAAGCAAATAATCCATTTATTGTCGACAAATGAAACAAACTATGTATTCCCTTGCATTAAATGAAACATTCATGAAACAAGGAAAAGAGAAAAAGTCTGTCCTGTTGCATATTTTGTTTTTCTTTTTTAAAGAACACGATGGAATCAAGAGGAGCGTCCTTTCACATAACACACATTCAAATAATTGGAATACTACAATTGCTTCATGACTAAATATGGCATGATCTAAACTAAAGCCACAATAATAAGTCATGTATGGAGAGAGAATGTCTCACTTACCTCGACTACAAACTCATTGTGCAACTGGCAGAGTGTCAGCCACAAGATTTCAAACCTGGATAACAACAAGACGGATCATCAGACATAAACACACACAGAAACAAAGAGCCTCGAGTGAGCAAATTAAGCAACAGAATATATGCAGTGTGTTTGAAATGGACCACTTGACTTTTTACAGTTTTCGGCCACATAAAATACATCACAGGAACATAAAAATATATTTTCTTTCTGCCAATTTAGATGAAACGGTCGGGGTAATTATTTCCGATAAGGAGGTTGGCGTCGGTTGATCTGAGGTTGTGAGTGGAAGTGTCCGAGTGTGTGTGTGTGTGTGTGTGTGTGTGTATACAGTGCACCTAAATGATAACGTTAGGCACACTAGTGCAACCAATGTAAAAAAGTTAGTGTGCAGCAGGCATGTAAAAGTGTGTGCACATCTTTGGGAAAGATATATTCAAACGAGGCATAGCTGTGCTCAGGTGAACTGGGAAGACAGCCAACTGCATTCAAAGAGCCACCATAATTATGGAAGCGAAACCAGACCAGGACATAGTATTCTGAGGAGGCTACAGAGACTGATAATGAGGGCAGTCTTTTTTCCTCCAGCTATACCTATTAGTTCGTAGAAACTGAGGCACACCATAATATATGAAATGAAGAAACGTGTGTACTTACGCTCCAGGCCCTTGCCAGGTCCATGTGATTGAGTCCTGTAATGAGTAAATGAAGCAAAGGAGCAAATTACTATATTTCCTAGATGCATGTTTTGATCAATTGTTAATTTCTTTCCTGTAGCTTTTTTCTTAACTAAATAGGGGTGCAAAGCTCGCGGTGCTTATTTGCACATCAAACATCTGATAATAGTGTGAGACAGGAAATGCAAGCACTCACTCAACTACAGTGGTTTACATTCCTCAGCCATCTCCTTTAGAAAATCAGTTTTGGCATATGTGTAAGGGTATCAATTTGAGATCATTTTAAATACTAATTTGGACATTTAAACTCCCAGAGTGGTCAGGTTTCCTGAACAGAAATGTACTTGTGTTAACTGGGTTAAAAGACCTACTTTCCAATTTCCATTTCTGAAACCAGGTTAGCTCAATGCTGGATTATTGTAACAGTGATTTAGCACATATTTTATTTTATGCTTTCAGGACTGGCACCACTGAAGTTTCGCAACCACACTTGTGATTTCTGCAACTGACCCCAAAGGAGAACATCAAAGCAATAACCCTTTTAGTACAAAATCAAAGTGCAGGTTTGCTTGATATATAAGATCCCCAAACAATTTCCTTCTCACAATGTCCTCAGTTGGGTTTCCACAGCCTCCCTAACAAGCCTGAGCGATGCATTCTAAGTCATATCATGATTAACCAGATTCCCAGTGAGGCTATCAGAAAGTGGCTCTGCACACTTCACTGAATTCTTCTCACGACTGCAACTGAATCAGCCTCTTTGGCCCGCCAGTAAGTTTGTCATCAAGAGTCCATCATTCGATGCAGAATGTCAGGATAGACTCAGCCTCAAGTCAGCATGCAGGACTTTAACTGGGCACATTCCTGCTTTTACCTCTACAATCATTGTCGTGGGCTGTTTTTCAAGTCACTCAAAATTGTAGCTGCATTAGTCTCATATGCCGAAAGCATGTTCTATCTACATCGTTACTGTGCTACCAAGCTTTTTACAAACCCACATCATGTATGGAGCACTGCATGTGAGCAGGCACAGGCTATTCATGAACAAAGCAGCACTGGGATGTAGTGTGACTTTTGATGGGAAATGGACTTGCATTTATCTCGTATCTTTCTAGTCTTCTGACCACTGCATGCCAACATTCACCCGTTCACACACACATACACACACACACACACACACATCCATCCTTGCACTGATGGCAGAGGTTGCCACACAAAGTGACACTTTTGACACCTGCTTTTCAGATTCTAAGCCAATCATTAACAGACACTCACACACCGGCAGCAGCGCCTTTGGGAGCAATTGGGGTTTCTGTATCTTCCCCGAGGACACGTGGGCGAACTGGGAGCCAAGGATCAAGCCGCGGATCTTCCAATTAGTGGATGGATCGCTCTGCCTCTGGCTGACGGATCTGATTGCGCAGACCGAGGTTGCTTTCAGTGGAGGAGAGTGTGCACCACTAGTTCTGCACTGCTCTCATGCGGTGGACACAGCTGATGATAACGCCGTCCCGACTGATGGCTTTGCTGCAGAAGCATAGCACCTCGTCCCCTCTGGTTCTCCCGAGGGTAAACGGCGTTTGCTCTGTCTTTTGCTGTAGTTTGCGATGTTAGCACCGTTAGCTGCAAGCCGCCGGCTTAGCCGTCGCATGTTGAGGGGCAACAGAAATGCTCCAAATTTCGTATTCATCACCTTTAAAGATGAATTGTTTGCATGGCAAACCTTGAAATGGAAATATCAAGATACTTGTATTCGTTGTTGAATTTAGATTCAGCATTGTTACAGGTAATCAGGTAATCTCCGAAACAGACATTAATACCTAAATTGCGCTGTGTGAAGGATGAGAAAGGAGACAGTCACAACCGAGTGCAACACTATGAACGCCTTCCAGAAGAGACCATGTCTGAAAATATGCACCGCTATCCCCATATTTTAACAATATCACTGTCTAACCCGAATCCAAGAGCTGAAAAAAAAAGACACAGTATGACCATGACAGCAAATGTTGACTGAAGGACGATCTCAAAGTGCCCTAAATTACTCTGCTGACTTTGCTGATCTTTGTCCATCTGCAGAACATTTTCTCCTTCGTGGATACTATATATAACTGGAATATCTTGCTTCCCACCATGTGACCGGCAACATTTTTACCGACCCACTGAGTGAGACTCTGAAAAGGTGCCAAGCGGGCTACGGAGGCATGCATAGTATACACACACACACAAACACACACACACACACACACACACACACACACACAATATGGCTCGTGCAAATTCCTCACAGGACTAACACAGAGCGCCAACATTTTAGTATTGCAGGTCATTCATGTAAATCAATCTCTTCGCAATACCACAATTAGGATTCAACGTGACATTTTGCCTAATATGCACTTCCTGTTTGTTAATCCAGATGGGATACCTGATACATACTCTTACGTGTATAGTTTCTATAACAGGTAACCATCTGTGGTCGATGGGAATCAGTGAGTAGTAGTAATAGTGTTGGGCTACTGGGCTACTCCAACAATGTTTGCATTTTATCACTGTTATATGTTAATAAGGAGTCACTCACAATCCATCCACTATCTTTTTAAAGTTATGTTTCATGAGCAAACATATGCAATTTAATTGATTGTGTAAAACAAACATGTGCTATTAAGCTGTGTTACTAACACATCCATAAACAATCTCACCAGTTTATTTGGGTAACGAATCACCACAGGCTGCACTGGTACAGCTGGAATGAAGGCCCCTGCAAGAGTAAACAAAGACAAAGGATTTATTTCAATGTGGTATTTAAGCATAAACAACAAATTAAGAACAAGAGCACGCAAATTAGAATATTGATTGCACATTTGAAAAAGTGGACTCAATGAAATTTTACTTTCAAAAGCACCAATGTAACCAATGCAGAACTATAAATGCACTTATTTGGTTATTCCAACATCTACCAAATAGAGTCCATCAGCTTTAGCTACAGCCAATCTCCCAACCCTATTTCTTTCATATTTGAAATTTATATATATCTTATGTGAGCTGTTCCTTACAGAAAGGCCATCAAAAGGTACGCTCACATCATAATTCAAACCTTGGGAACGCCGACTAAGATTTAAGTTCTTATTGCTCGGTTATATGACCACACATTACACTTAAAGCTCAATTAGACATTCATTTAATGTGTAATAAATACATGAAAAGATTATTCCCATCATGTTGAGTATGAAACGTCAATGCATGCTAGCAAGCTGGAAGCATGACTTCAAAGACATAAAAAGAGAAGAAAGCTGAATAAGAAGAAAAAAAATGATGATGGGAGAGCTTTACCTGGCTTAAAGGTGATTAGGCAGGATCTATTAGTGCATGTTCCCTCTGGAAAAATCATTATCTGTAAGAGGAAAGGAATGGTTTTTACATTACAAAAATCAGTAGCCATATCCTTAACATAATTATTATACTGAGAATTGCTAGAGTCAGATGTGTAGTTCGTTCTATCAATGTTTTCTACAGTGCTTGATTTTACTGGAACAATGTCCATTTGTCTGTAGCTTTGTTCTCTTCAGGGATGTCCAGGTCTTTTTATACCGTACTCATGCTCTCAGAAAACTGGGGCGAGAGTTGTAAGCTTCAGGGTGTTTTGTACGAAAGGTTTTTACAACAAACACAATGCATTTGTTTCTAAAACTTAAAAAAAAAATCTATTCATGTTAAACATTATGTATGTGTATGTTTGTCGACAACCACATGCACACGTGTGCACAATCGTTCCCATCTCTTTACCTGAGGCCATTCCCCTCCAGAGTGGGCTCTGCGCTTGATCTCCTCCACAGTCTTCTTCCTGGAGTCCTGGTCTGACCGCGATACAAACACTGGCCTGATGAACTTAATCAAAGCTAGAAACAAGAAAGCAGAGAAAATGCAAATGAACACAGAATCCTTTATTCTTTTTCTATTTCTTTTGACAGCTAAGCAACTAAAGCTTCTCTGCATTATGTGCTTATACTGCATAGTGGTTTAGTTGAGGGAGAGGGGCCAATTCTACTTCGGACCTTTTGACGTAGTCTGGTAATACAGGCCATGTCTGTAATGCCTCAAACTACACATGTTTTTTTTTTAATCCACAGATAACAATCCAGTTCAGTAGCACACACATTTAACTGTACTGGCTTCGCATTGCTCCTCTTTACATCAACTACCACTATGACGGTGTTTATTTTACATTTTTGAGAAGTTAATATTCTGCAAGTACAGTGAGTATGCAGATGGCACAGTCATGTACTCATGTGCCTCCAGTGCATAGAGGGTCTTTTATAACTTGCTGGAAAAATATTACAACCTGCAGCATGGCCATCAGATCCGAAATTGCTTTCAAACTCAACCAAAAGGATTATTTTCTCTTTTGGAAAGACAAAGTTTCCAATCCTTTCCAGTAATACTCTTTACTGATCTTGATTCAGTCAGTAGACAATTACAAATACTTGGGAATTTGAATGGGTGAAAGTCTAAATTTGAAACACTTTATTTGACGCACCCTCAGCCCTCAGGTATGTTGCTAATCCTAGCTTCAGGACCATCATTGTACCTTAAACGACATTTTAGGATGGTCCTCCCTCACTCTGCGTAGGTTAAATCGCTGGTACATTGTATATCTTATAGCTATAAGATCCTCTCAGACAAATTTCCCACTCACTTAAGCCGGGCGTTATTATTTTGCAAAGCAGTCATATTCTTAGGTTGCACAAATTAGGGCTGGGAAGTAAATTTGAAACCGGTATACCGTTTATTTTTCAAATACCGTCAAACTGGTGGATAGCAGCAAAATGTATTGCTCACCGCTCACTGGTGGGAGCTACTTGTCTTACGTGTCATGGTTATAACTTTAGTCATGGTTAAAACTTTATAACAACAATTAATAACCCACACCTAACGCTCTTTAACAGGTTAAAATACCACGACACAACAGTTTGTGACACAAACAATTTGACAACACTAATAATTGTACATTTATAAAAGTACACCGCCGAACTGCATGCTGGGTACAGCTCGCCCACTATCACAACAAGAAGAAAGTACAATTTCTTCAATAAAGTCAAACTACAAAGTGCTATTTAAGCGCTACCTTCCTTATTCAAGGTGTAGTCGAAAGATATGTGTTTTTAGTTTGCGACGAAAGATGTAGAGACTTTCTGCTTTCTTTCGTCGCAAACTAAAACTAAAAACACATATTTTTGGACTACACCTTGAGCAAATAGTCGTGACTTTGTTGAGCGTTTAGCTCGCAGTGACGGAGCTACAAGACGATTGGCAGAAGCCGAGCGGCGCGAACGAGCTGGGGTGTGAGGTTTTACCATGTCCTGGATTCAGATAGGACCCGATCTGTTCGCAGCACGGTACGCAAGTACCAATATTTTGAAGCGGATGCGGGCGACCACCGGTAACCAGTGAAGGGCGCGGAGGAGCGGAGCAGTGTGGGTGAATTTCGGGAGGTTAAAGACCAGTCGAGCTGCCGCATTCTGGATGAGCTGCAAAGGTTGAATGGTCCTAGCAGGTTGACCTGCCAGGAGGGAGTTTAAAGTGCCTTCTATAAGTACAGATGTTGGTCAAATAAGCCTGTTGCACTTTCCGTCCTGAACAATCTGCAGGCCGAGATTCAACTTAAGACTCCTATCTCTTCAATGATTTCAAACTTAGAATAAATGAAGTGGTGACTGCTTAGTGCAGTTGCTTCCACTAACTTACAAACACGAGCAAACGTCTTCCTTGTTAATGCACTGCATGATGTGATGTATTTTGTTGCATCGATCGTTACCACCCAGCCAAACTGTATTTGCCTCAGAAAGTCGAATCAGACTATTTTACAACAAAAACCCCATTGCAACAAATTCATTTCTAAACGATGACTGTTCTGAGTGAAATAACCCACTCACACACTATACAACTTCAAAGCAATGCGTCGATCAGCCCGACACATTTTCTCATTGGAGTGACACAAATACCGTCGATTTCACTTCCCATAGCACAGCCACATGACTGTAATGGAGCAAGAAAAACCTTTTTTAAAAAGGTCAGACTAAGTAATGCAATGAACACAAAGTTCCTGCACTATGAAAGGAAAACTCTCGGAGTGATATATTTGCATTGTCTACTTGTAGGGCAAAGACCGAGAGTGTCTCTAGCATTTGATAGCTAAACAACAAAGGAATAATGTACAAGGAAATCAAAGAGGAACTAATCATACAAAGACTGGTTTGAATATTCTAAGTAGATTTGCAAAAGTTGTATTTTGAGTCTGGAAGCATTTTCTCGTACAGTCCATCTTTAACAATACAAACAAAAATGATAAAAGCAATGTTTCTGGTAGCCCTTAAGGTAGAAAGTCAAATAGAAAGAGAGATCCACAACAAGTTAAGGAGAGTAAGAAAAGAAAGAAGAAGAAAGAGAGAGTTGGGCCATG
This sequence comes from Taurulus bubalis, assembly GCF_910589615.1. Classification (NCBI taxonomy): domain Eukaryota; kingdom Metazoa; phylum Chordata; class Actinopteri; order Perciformes; family Cottidae; genus Taurulus; species Taurulus bubalis. The sequence continues at coordinate 23,560,252 of NC_136600.1, forward strand.
AAAAGAAAAAATTGTGAGCTGTCTGCCGAAAGGAAGGGATAAGGCTGGTACCCTGAGAGACACTGCACACGTCACTGTGGCTGATCAGGTCTTAATGCTTATTCTGGATTCCACTTGCTTGGCAATTGGTGCCAGCATTGGTGCCAGCATAGTCAAACTAAACCATTCAACCACAAATAATACTATTATTGACCCTTGAAGATGTGAGATGTATCCATTGTTTATGCAACGTTGGTTTCTTCAAAAAAAAGCATGTTGACAAAATACAAATGGGTCCAAATATGGTTTCATGCCTGTAAGGCAAGCAAGTAAGGCTGCAGTAACTTGGCAAGGTTCACTCAGCCTGGAGGGTAACAAGGTAGCCTATTACTGACTTAGTAGGCAAAGCAGGAGGAGAAAGGAAAGCTCAAATAACACACACCTAGGCCTTTTACTGCATGTCTCGCTGCCAGGGGTAAAAGAACAAATGCCTTACCTGGCAACTAGAGAAGTAACTGAACATGCAAGCTAGTTAATTGGTTCTGCATTTCTGTTTAGGTTTAAAATGCAAGAACCTAAACTAATTGAAAACCTATTCTCTCGCTCACAACATAGGCCATACTCATAGGAGCAACAATGACAGTGATATTATACTTGTATGCATGTGGTACTTACTGCCCCAGAGAGGTATATCCTTGCTCTCGGCCTTCATGACAATGGAAGCCATCGTCATCGTGACTGGGATGGCATCAAAGTAAGACGAGTGGGGTGCCAGGGTGAGGATGGATGCTTCTGCAGGCATTGCCCTTCGCCCTTTCACAGTAATCCAATGGAAACCACCCGCAAACCACATGACCCGCATGATGATCTTCAGAATTATGTCCACCAGTCTGGAACGAGATAATGCATGTGTGAGGGGCACTTTTCATCTGCAGATGGGGGTAAAACCTCCAACCCTTCAAAGTATTGTAGATGCTTATGTCTAATGCCATGATATTGTTGACATAGAAGATTAGTGCTGGGGTTAGTATTAATGGTTGCATCAAATACATAGACTCAGTGAGTCATGACACTTGTGAAAACAACACACTCTCTAACTTTGTTCTGCTTCACTTCATCAAAGTCAACCTTTGCAGAGAGAATGTTCACATATTGAGCTATGATTTGTGTTAGAGAATGTTCACATATTGTGTCATGATTTGGGTTAGAGAATGTTCACATATTGTGTCATGATTTGGGTTAGAGAATGTTCACATATTGAGCTATGATTTGGGTTAGAGAATGTTCACATATTGAGCTATGATTTGGGTTAGAGAATGTTCACATATTGTGTCATGATTTGGGTTAGAGAATGTTCACATATTGTGTCATGATTTGGGTTAGAGAATGTTCACATATTGTGCTATGATTTGGGTTAGAGAATGTTCACATATTGAGCTATGATTTGGGTTAGAGAATGTTCACATATTGTGTCATGATTTGGGTTAGAGAATGTTCACATATTGTTCTATGATTTGGGTTAGAGAATGTTCACATATTGTGCTATGATTTGGGTTAATGAATGTTCACATATTGTGTCATGATTTGGGTTAGAGAATGTTCACATATTGTTCTATGATTTGGGTTAGAGAATGTTCACCTATTGAGCTATGATTTGGGTTCGAGAATGTTCACATATTGTGTCATGATTTGGGTTAGAGAATGTTCACATATTGTTCTATGATTTGGGTTAGAGAATGTTCACATATTGTTCTATGATTTGGGTTAGAGAATGTTCACATATTGTGCTATGATTTGGGTTAGAGCATGTTCACATATTGAGCTATGATTTGGGTTAGAGAATGTTCACATATTGTGTTGTGATTTGGGTTAGAGAATGTTCACATATTGTGCTATGATTTGGGTTAGAGAATGTTCACATAATGTGCTATGATTTGGGTTAATGAATGTTCACATATTGTGTCATGATTTGGGTTAGAGAATGTTCACATATTGTTCTATGATTTGGGTTAGAGAATGTTCACCTATTGAGCTATGATTTGGGTTCGAGAATGTTCACATATTGTGTCATGATTTGGGTTAGAGAATGTTCACATATTGTTCTATGATTTGGGTTAGAGAATGTTCACATATTGTTCTATGATTTGGGTTAGAGAATGTTCACATATTGTGCTATGATTTGGGTTAGAGAATGTTCACATATTGAGCTATGATTTGGGTTAGAGAATGTTCACATAATGTGCTATGATTTGGGTTAGAGTTGGACCTTACAGCTGCATCATTTCAAAGAAATAATCATCCTGGAAGTGCTTTTTTTATAGGCGGACCTGAAACCTTTTCATTTTTTCTGCGTGTCATCTTCATTTACTCTTAACCAGTAACATATAGACTGATATTTACACATCTGAACTAAATCTCACATGTGTAGCCTTTTATTACAACATCAATCAAATTATTAAAATAACCCTAGGGGTTGCAGAGATACACTCTTTGTAGTTTGGGTATACAATTTTCGAGCAGAGGCCTAAAAATAGGTGGGTTTTCAAAAAAACTCAAACTCATTTCAGCCCCTTGTCACAGTTGTATTCCTACAATCAAAGTGTGAAGGACACCTACAACAAGGTTGTTACAGTGCATCCATATGTGGCCCATTGCACACAAAACAAATATAGAAATCAAATTCACCAAACAGACAGACACACACATATATAAATAACAAAGCACCCACCTCCTCCAGAGGCACTGGGGTTCCACGGTGGTCTCTGAGCGCCCGACTGAGGCCAGGAAGGCAAAAGGCCAAGCCAACAGCATCATGAATGCAGCCATGAGTAGACGGATGGGGAACAGTGTGACTGTCATTAATGCAATCTGTAAGAGATTGATGGAAAGAGAAAACAGTTTAAGACACAAATTCAAGAATTTACACGTTTTGTTTTTTTACAGTCCTCTTGGCGCCGTTACATTCACACAGTATTCAGTTGTCGTTTTCATTTGCCTCCCAATAAATGCTTTTTAATTCAAAGTTTCAACTGTGTACCCAACAAAAAACATCAATCAGTCTCTAAAAATACACCGACGTGTTTACACTTTTTTTGTCAGGAGGAAAGATGTGAGAACAGAGCTGATTTTATTACATCTTTCACAAAGCACAATAATAGAAAGCCCATCGGACAACAATGATGGCTTTGGCTTATGAGAAGCAATTAACTATAAGCATCTGGTGTAGTGAAAAATAAAACAGTGTATGTAGTTCAACTGCCATCATGTAATGAAGCTGTGAGAGGCTGTTCCCTTATAGGACTGACCTACCCAGTACAGAGGGCAGCAGGCATGCAGCACGGCATGTACAAGACTATTTAAATCAGGTGGTGTGTCGGCCCTTAGGTCACATTATGGCCTGTATACCGCCCAAGCATGCAAATGCCACATATGTACATTTGTTCTTCATTCTTGAAGGCTCGAACTAAACCTTGTTTGACTGTGTAGAGATATTTTATGACTACCTGATTGCAGCGCTTATCTTGTGTCAATATTTGACTTGATAGCAACAACTACCGTGCAGCATGAAAGCCTATCTGCACTTTCTTATCCGGGAAGAGTTCTTGTCTGACAGTATAGTCAATTTAAATCAATACATTTAAAGCCTGCTATGTAAACTACTGACAATAAGCTGGAAGCACATTTTGGAAATCTGTTGGAGAGTCGACAGTATTAGGGTGTCTCCACACCACTACGACTACGTTTCCATCTTAATATGTTGAGCGTCCACAGTAGGCCGGAGTTTTATAGCGCTAAAAAGAGGACAGATAAGTCCGGAAATACCTCCAGGTGTGCGAGGCGTAACCGGAGAAGTTTGAAACCGATGACGTAGCGTTCGCTACTTGATTGGGTTTTAGAAGTCACGGTGTGTCCTTCCCTGATTCGCCTTGCCCTATCCCATGATCTTTTTCAGAAGAAAAACAAACAGCCGTGATAATGGATCGACTACCAGTGGTTAATTCAACATGGATAACTGATAGCAGGCGTTGCTGACCTTGTTGTCGATACTAGCAGCTGTTGTGAAGTTACAGTCAGTATTTTATAGTCGTACTACTGCCCAGAGGAAGCGGTGGATGTCTGAAGTCAGAGAGACACAAAAGAAACGACTTTCCTTTTCTTATTAATGCTTATTTTGTTATGCACAACTGTTGTGAAGTCCACACAGAAACTGTAAAGGAACAAAAGCATAAATGCTCTCCAGTGAGAAAGGAACAGAGCTACGAGTCTAAGAGCAGACAATGAAACATTAAGAAATGAATGAGATGTGTGTTTTAAGTAAATTTGATGTGTGTGTGAGAGATAGACCAAGAAGTTTGAAAAATAAAACTTCACATGATATTTGGCTGAGTTTATAGAGAAAGATTTTAGAGGAAGATCTTAAGTACCAAGCACTACATTTATGAAGACTATTATAATACATATTTTCTGTAACTGAGGAATCAATCTACTTCCTGCTTACAGCCGCATGCCCAGCGTACGTGAATAGTCATGTGACATCATTTCCAGGCTTGCTAGTATGGACAAAAATCATTACACAAGCGATGCTGAAATCATCATCATCAAATCGTTTTTGTTTTAAAACCCTGGTTTTAAACAAAAACATATTAGTTTGGACGTAGCCTTACAATAACACTTTTTACACATATTTTCCCTCCTCAAAACATAACCCTCATTCATGATATAACCATGTCTACATCATGTTTTTATCTACATGACTGATTTGTTTAAGGGAGTTAAAAAATGACATTACACAATAATCTCTGTTATTGCACTGACACACCACCATAGATGCTATCTCTTTTCATAGTCCTCCAAACTGTTTACTTTCCCCACGATCCTCTTAAGATATATGCATTAATTATACATGGCTCTCTTTTTACACAAATGTGAAGTACCGGTATACAGTTTTGCAGAAGAAAGGCAAAAACAACTGGCACTTTCTTCCAATGATAAAATGGTCCTCGCCAGGAATGCTTGAGAGCCACTGTATAATGCATTTGTTAAAAGATTTATTTAGACGCAAAGCATGAGAATGCATGAATGTCACTTAGAATTAAAATAAAGGCATTGCTGCAAAAGTAGAGAGGCTTTTTAGGAGGAGATAATTCAGCTATTGTTCTACAAGGCATCTTTAAATGCATGCAATAAGGCTCGTCACAGTCTTAAGAATGAAAGTGAAAATAAACATTCATTTTGAATTATGCACCTTGCGAATTGTATAACAGCTGTAAATCAAAAAACAAAAAATGTAGGCTTGTTGGTATCAAAACCACAGGCTAGTCTAAAACAGCAGAGTACTACTCTATGAGAGTGGAGCCATATGTCGGTATTACCAACGAAATGCAAAGCAGCAATTGCATTCAATTGTGAACCAGATGTTATCGGTCTGCTGATATAATCTCTGCACTGACGTAGAAGACCCTGAACGGTTGAGACCAGTCTGCATTTGTACCATTAATATGCAACCAAAGGTTAGAAGAGTAGAGACTGTGTATAAACTAGAAATGCATCCTAGAATTCTGAATGCACCGTCAAACCAAAAGGAGTTGCTTTTTCTCAGCATATTGCCATTCATGTAGAGCATATATCCTACTTTTCTATTACTTTTGACAAAAAGGATTCTGGAACAGGAAGTTGTGTTGAATAAAGAAGAAAAACAATCAAACTGTAACCTTTTTATTGGTAGGAGAGACATGCAGATATTTCACACTTACAAGTAGGGATGTTAATAATTAACCATTAAACCGTAAATAAACAATACAAAAATGTTGACCTCATGATGCTACCAGATATACAGTTAAAAGAAGACAAAGAAAAAGGAGCGGCTTGAATAGCAGGTATACCTTAAACGGTCAGCCCACCTTAAGTGAGCTTAAGCCAATGTTGTTGCTAACTTCGGGACTTGCTAGGCCTTATTGTTATTCTTTATTATCTTTTTTAAAAAGGAACTTTAATCTTGTGTTGATTTTGGCAGAAAAAGCTGTCACATTCCCTTTAGAAAAGCTCATATTTTACAACAGCAGGGTCCAACAGTCTGCCCTGAGAACTCCTGGTTCTGGTTCTTCTGTGCCTCTCTTTCCTTCAGCGGACCCAGCAATACGACCTGGGCCTCCAGCAGCGTGGTGTCGGCCCAGGCGTACCGCTGCTCCTGGCCGGAGGAGGGGGTCGCCGGTGCTGGGCGCTGAGCTCTCCACCTCCCGCCGGAGATCCGACTGCAGGGAAGCCAGATCTTTCGAGGCATCAGTAGTACATTGAGACCGTTTCATAGCCAAAACCAGTCAAGAGAAAAAGATAAATCAACATTGCTACAACAGTAACAGTTTTCTCCACCCCGCAAAGGGAATCCCGCCCACTTGGAATACCGAAAACCTATGTTTAGTAAGGTGGCACTGTGTATCCCTAATATCACCAAGTCTGTGCTAGTGTGGGCATGTTGCTTCAGGTGTCGGTGAGAAGAGGAAAACCCCTTGTGAGGAACACATCAGTTGTCCACTTTGAATGCCAAAGCACAGAAATACAGTTCTCTACAGTGTGCTAATAAACTCTTGACTTATTACCGCTTTGGCAGGATCAAAACAGATTTAGGTCTTTTTGGGGGTTCCCAATAAATCAAACAAAGATTGTAAATTCAGCTTGTCTAGCTTATAATGGAAATGTAATCCACTTTAACATTACCAATGTTTAGCCTTGAAGGCTCGATTAGGACTGGAATGTTTGCTGATACACCAAAATCTGCAACTAAAACCCTGCAGTGTGTTCTCACATTACGTCCATGCTAATCAACTCTGTGATCAATTAATTGCCTCATCAAGGTGCAAAAATGCAAGGGCATCTTAATATGGATTGAAAGGTCAGGAAACTGAATTATGACATCGCCTACTAATAAGAAGTCTCCACAGTTGCTCCAAGATTTGGGTCAACTGACTAATGTGCCCGTTAGTCAGATGAGCCACCTTATTACTACTGGACTGCAGCACTCACGAAGAGAACAAAGAAGTCAAAGATTAGCAAAGACATATTCAGCTCCTCTCAATTGTCAGGTCTACTGCACAGACTCTTGCACTGTGAGCAACAACGGCAATTTGGCTCGTTAGAAATCGGATTGTTTGTAATTTATCTACAGCCTTAATGCTTTTGGGCCTTTAGCTTTATGGGCTAACTCGAAGCATCCTCCCATTTGCATGAGGAGTTACACAACTCATCCATTTCTATCATCTGTAACCCTTATTAAGTGGCAATATGGAGGATGTTACAACCATAAAACAGCAACAAATGATTTGCTTTAATTGGAGACCATGCCATATTATTCATCTCTGGCCAATCATGGACACACACACACACAAAACCTTCTATATGTTTTATTACAGTAATTGTAACACTGGTTAAGAGGGTCCAGTATTGACATCCGCCAAGAGCGGCTAGATTTTCCTTTGAGGAGTAAATCTCTGAAGGCTGTAAATGTTCAGACCAAAACAGTAATGTAATTAAAAAAAAAAGAACTATGCTGAGATTCTCTCCTGCATTTTGGTGTCACCGCCACAAATAGGCTGGTATATGTCACCTTGTTTCTGTCCAGTCATTGTGGGCGATTTTATGGCACACCAAATAATGCCGAATGCCAAATAAGTTTGCTTCAAATTTTTGCTCTGGCCTCTTCTTTAAGTTGTATTCAACATAATACTAGCTCAATGAAAGGTACTGAAACCCAACAATATCTCAAACAAAAAAGGCAGTTTATTATTTTTATCTACCAGTGCGCTTGGCTGGTAAATTCAAAAGGATAATATTGGACACTGTTGGTGAAGTAATCCTCATCTCATGCCATTTAGTGACACTGTCATTTAGCACAGTGCTTTTACAATGGACAAAAGGTACATAAAGCAATCAATTTTCTGTGTGAACCCATAAAAGCATTCTGTGGGTTTAACTGTCTGTTAGCTAGTCAACTTGGTAGACAGAACTTTCACTTCCTGCTCCCATCATCAATCTTCAACTTTTTCTTTATGTTGCTGCAGATGCAAAAACAAAACCAGCGCTACATGCTGGAAACGGTTGTTCTCAGTAACATCAGAAGGAGCGTTCTCATTTCCATCACCTCATGATGACACACTTTTGCTTAAGCACTTAGTGGTAAAAAGAAAACTGGTTTAATCTTCAATCTAAAGTTACAACATATGCATGCATACTTGCAAAAAAAAAGAAAAGAAAAAAGGATTAGCCTTTTATTCATGTATTATTATTATTTGGCCATTTATTGTATTTGTCAAAATAAAACATTATTCTACAATGAGAACTGCAATTTGCACATCTAATCACAAAGCATGTTACAACATGCTTTTACATCCCTAGAAGGGTGTAATTGGTGTGAATACACTAATTTAAGTGCAGGCCTCTGTTGATAACTTCCTCAATTGTATTATGTTAAGCCTTATAGGAGAAACCAGAAAACCTGTCCATTCCCTTGGCTTTGATCCACCTATCACTCCACCTGCGTTTCCCCTTCTGTCACCGTCAAAGGAGAGCGAAGGGAAAACAACGTGTGAACCTCCCTAGGCCACTATTCTTGCTTGCAACAAGACGCTCACTTATGCATGCTATGCCAGTTTAGTGTCATTCATAAAAATGAGTCTCTAAGATTGGACTGAACTTTCTCACTGGAAATACCACACAGCTGTGTCCCAATGTCACTCTGTTTACTACTACTTTATAGTATACCCTATGAACTACACTATATTGTCACCATGTAGGGTAATATAGTAGAAAGGAATGTGCTTACAGGAAATAATGCAATACAGGTTGTACAGGTCAATGCTGGTTGTCAATCAAACGTGTAACTTTGGAGAGCAGCTGGCAAATTCAAATTTGGAAGCTTTACAAAGAAGGAAACTGGTGTTTGGCCGAGATTTAATACATGTATGCATTTTTTCACTAGTGATAAGAGTACAAAAACGATGCACCATATCAAACAATGTTAGAATGCATGCTGGCATCTAAAGAATTCAGTAGGTACAGAGCTTCCAAAAACTACTAATGTCTCTTAAACCTCATCTGAATCCCTATGTTGCCTTCACTTCCCTACCTGTTTACTCATAGAGATCATGAGGTGAGCAAAAGGTCCCACATGTGCCATCCAATTTTTAAACAACCCGTTTGAAAGAGCAAGACAATGTTATGCTCACAAGAATATTATATATCTCAAACCAGTGTCTAGAGGCTTTAAGCAATGTAACACCTTTGTGCATGGAAGCATGATAACTCCTATCAGATCAACAACACCAATGACTGGTAGCTGAATTAATTAATGAATTACAGTTTTGCAACCTGCAGGCAACTACTTGCATGTTGCAAAACGGTAACAAAATAATCAGGGGACTAATGGCAAAAACGTGTGAACTTCTTCAACAGCTGGGGTAAAATAAGTCTTGGGGGAGGGAGATTTGACATGATATGTCAAATCTCATGTCAGATTTCCATCCCATGATCCTCCATCCATCACATCCACACGTGTTGGATGCTGGTGGATAGGGACGCACCGTGGGAACCTTACAGCAAACTGCACATTGACAGAAAACCACCATGAAATGGAGGTAAAGCGCATATCACAACATGCTCTATGACACCAGTGCAACAAGCTAGGCCCATCCTGGACAGGCGGCCATACTCAAACAGCTATATTTCATTCTAATAGGGTTGTTAGCGGATTTCCCCGAGTGAGGCGTGTTGATTTTAACGTTGCACACATACTCATGTGTGCAAAGCATGCCGTTGCAGGAGCTACATGTCCATGTTTTTAATCCAAAACTCTCAGACCCTTTGCAGCCGCACTCAAGCAAGGCAGCGACCCGACACGACCGGAGGGAGAAAGCAACATGTATGTGGCTACTGTTAGCATGCTAGCTCAGACTAGCTCAGCTGACTACCTGCACATTTTAGGAAAATAAAACGCCAAGTTAAATGACGGTGACAGCCTCTCCGCTGTGTCGCACTTCAGTGTTAACGCAATACGAAACTACTAAAGAGACACGTTAACACGGCTGCAAGATGAGCAAAAGGCATTTTTTGGGGGGGCTGCGAACATAATTTCACGTTAACGTTACCTTTGCCTTTTCCAGGGGGCTGAATTTCAAGACGTGCACGAAAGGGTTTCTAAACGGAGGCGCTTGGTCCAGCTTCTTCCCGTCTCCTTCCATGGCACACTGTCTGTTGCTCGCTAACCTCATTGTTAGACGAGGTCACGTCGGCCGAGGTTGCGGTGAAGTTCTCAATATTGCAAAAAAAAAAACTGAAGAAAGATGATTCTGCCTGGAAAGGTATCGGTCTCCCTCACGCCGAAAACGCGCAGTTTCCCCCCTTTATCGGTCTTGCACGGCGGCTAATTGAGGTGGCAGTGCGGGGTTATCTTCCTCTCGCGGAACGCATGGAGGGATAATGGTTAGCTCGAGGATTAGCTGGGGATATTTGAAGTCGCTGATATATTTCTGCCTACAGTGCGCAGAGCGCCTTCCTCCACACCGTGTCCCCCAACCAGTCCGCTAGCTGTGGATGCTAATTTAGCCACGATTCTGCTCTTTTGACAGGGCGCATGCGCAGCGCGTCTTCGTATGTATTAATTGTGTCGGGAAGATGCTGCCTTCATAACCGTCCAAGATATCGTAATTTCTATAATGCAACGTAGATTTGTAATGTTTACCAATATTTTGTAACCCTACAATAAACACATTTGGATTAAAAAACGCTCTATTTTCTTGATACTGTTTACCATGAGCATTGCTGCAATTGGCAAATGCTGAATTATGCATTTGTGCATTTCTGAGATGTTAATCTTACAGGGAAACGGAGCATAACGCCGAAAGCTACGGTAGTTGAGTACGATTTGTGAATCTGTACATTTCTTTTATTCTCTCTATGCACTTTTCCACATTGTTGCACGTACTTACGAGGGAACTTATGAGAAAACAAATAATCTATTATAATTGAAGACGTAAAGGACTACTGGGAAAAAAATACGGCATGTGCTTACTGTGTCTCTGCCATTCATCCCTACAGTAAAACAACACAAACATACTGTCATTCCAAGCCTGATTTCAATGGAAAGCATGTTCTAATTAGAGGCCATCTTGTGATGGGGTCATGTTGGCTACGACGCCAAATTAGGCCAATAAAGTTGAATGACTGCATCTTGCACGTTTGTGACGGTTTCATGGTGGCAAAAGACGTCCACCTACACACACAGATATATTTTGCATAAGTACTCAGAACCACTTGTGGTAGTTCCTGCTACAGTCGGTGTTTCCTGGACCACATTTCGATCTATCTATCTATCTATCTATCTATCTATCTATCTATCTATCTATCTATCTATCTCTCACTCGCTTTGCTGCAAACAAAAATAAAGTAGCAGACTAGAATTGCTGTCAGAGTAGAAGAGGCATTAGAAGAGTGGGGGTTATACAAGTTAGTGTTTATTATTGGACTGCTAGGTGACAAGAGCTATATCTACCTACAGTGTGTGTGTGTGTGTGTGTGTGTGTGTGTGTGTGTGTGTGTGTGTGTGTGTGTGTGTGTGTGTGTGTGTGTATACATTCATAGGTGATGCTCTAAGTGCAGTCATTGGCTTTGTGAAATGACTCACAACAGCCATGACATCATACCACATTATATATATATATATATATATATATATATATATATATATATATATATATATATATATATATATATAGATGGTGTATGTGTTACCATAGCATAACTGTTGAGAACTATGCATTGCATACGGATACTATGATTCACAAAGGATAATATATGTCCAAAGATATCAGCAGCTCCTAAAGTCCAAATATTTAGCTCATTTGCCGCTCAATGAATACAAATGTGCATCACTTTAATTCAATTAATGTGGGCATACATTTATACAGTATGGGCACTCCGAGTGGTGTTATGGCCTCCACCAAATTCAAAACACTTTTTTTTAATGATTGAATGAATGCCACACACGTATAACAGAGAAGTCCAAATATGCAGACATTTAAGTTAGATATATTGCACATATATGTTTATTTCACATCAAATGTGCATGTATTTGAAAATATGGACACACTGAGCACCGTGGTGTTAAACCTATAGATGTATTAACTACGATAAATAGGGCATTTGGAAATGTTGTATTCATCTCTAAAAGAGACCTTATAGCTTTCGGAATTTGATTTGTTTCAATGTAATGGGTCTTCATAGCTGATTATATGCTTCCCTCTAGTGGTGATTACTTCACAGCACAGTCAGGGGCGTGTTTCAGAATGCAAAAAACAAAACAAACTGGAACATTACACCCAACCATTTGTCCACACACACACACACACACACACACACACACACACACACACACACACACACAGCTCTTGTGGACCATAACCACTTTCGCAATTGTAGTCCGCTAGTAATAAACCTGTCCTATTGTTCCAATCAAAGCAGGGAATTCTGCCACTGAACAATAGATACTGTTTTAAAGCATGCAGCCAGATAGAAAATACACAATCATTTAGGGATGAGAATAATTACTTACAACACAATGAACCAAAACTTAATTACAGATGAAACTAAACGTTTAAGAATAGCTTGTATGTCACTTGCAAATAAACATTGCGTTTATGGTCCACGGTGTTGGTTGATTTCCACCCCCGACATTAATGAAAGGCTAAATCGATATTGAGAAAGATATTACAGAACAAAATCCAACTAAAAGCTGCGATTTATTACATGAGTAAGTAGCGGGAACAATTGACCTCGTTTTCATTGGTATCTGCTGATCTTCAAAAGGAATTGAGGTCTCAGTCACAACTTCCGGCTTTATTGACTCCCTTTTACACCATGCAATGTTTGATTGTCATTGAATTATGTGAGAAGAGGAAGTTTTGCAAGTGTGAATGTGTGACTATGATGATATGATCAGAAGATGACAAATAAAATGAAAAACTATATAAAATAGTAGAACACAATGCCTTGAATTTTAAAGCTGTGGATTGGTTGACTTTGAACGTTCCACAAAAGCATGGCTTTCACATTTAGTTGGCTATTTTTAGGTGATGAAGTGCTAGTTATACTGAAGTACTTTAGTTCAGTTCAGGAGGACAACTTTAAATCCTAGCAATTTCTTTTGCAAATAAAAGTTTTTGGAAGATAAAGAAAACCTGAAAGCAGCATATACTCTATTGCTTACAAGCTGAAGTTTGCATGCACAGCAGTTTCTTAAGTCCCTCTTTCACGAACCTATTGATTGGACCACATGTTCATACAGGTACTCGAGCATGTGGTGAGAACAATGGTGCTGTATTTTATTTATCACACTTGATTTCTCCCTGTCCTCAGCAATCATGTTTTTGCTTACGTTTTTTTAATAATTGCAAGTATGTCAAGATCAGCCAGTCAAACGTGTGCGAACACGCGGCACGCACATTTTTACAGGCGAAGACACTCAACACACACACACACACACACACAGCATTCGACTTCATGTTTTAATTTGGGTGTGGAGCGTGTAGTCAAAGTGCCCTATGGGCTGACCATATCAGGTCGTGACATTTGCATTTGACAGGAACCACATCAGAGAGGGTTAATACTGGAGAAGATGGAGGGATAGAAAAAGGGAAAACAAATAGTGGAAAAGGTTCCCCCATTCCTCCAACATCCCCTTCCCTCTCTCTTTCCCTCCCTCAATCCCATAGCTGAGGTGCTTAAATTAAAAAGGAAGAAATGCAATTTAAAGACATGGGGTAAACAATCACAAAACACTTGTTTCTGGAGGAGACACAATTTCCTGGTGCCTTGTCCAATTTCTTATGGCCCGGAGGGCTGCCGCATGCGTTTTAACACCTGGTTCTACACCGCTGATTAAAATTGTAATGCCAGTGTTGAATCAATCCATATGACATTTTGGAAATACACAAGTATCAGGTCATTTTATATATACAGCATTTTTTTATTGTTTTCATTTGGAGAGAGAAAGGTGCAAGGTGGTGACTCGCACTGGGTGTCACTGCTATGCCTTCCAACTGTTTGAAGTAAAAAAAAAATAAAAAAAGGAAGTTTCAATATCCTGAACAAGTATAAATACGTCACTATCATTGTTGTACATATTATTTACTAAAAAGCTACATGGAGGATGGTATTTATGTGGTTTTGTTAACATTACTGTGGTGATCATCATCAAAAGTGCCCTAAGATTTATGGTTTTTCCATTTCCCAAGGGGCATGTGAATGATGGCTAGCACTTTGGGTGCCTTTCATCACTGTCAATGTGCCTTTAGACCCAGATCCAGAGCTGAAACAGCTGCTTGCACTTGTCCAAATCAGCTCATGAAGATTGTCATATACGAGAAAGACACACAGCAGATCTGTGCACACGGTCAGAAGACCACGTTGAGAGTTGAAAGCTAATTTAAGGGCAACAATTACATTGGGAATGCAGCAAGAATGAGTTGAATCAAAAAAAGGAGGGTGAGGAGTGAGATAGAGAACAAGAGAGAGAGAATGTCCAGATTTGTGCAGCAGTATTATACCAGGATTCCCCCTCAGGCCAAACATCTGAGGCAGTGTGACAGACGGACTGCTGTTTGCTTCACACCACAGTAATGTTTTACCAGCCCCTGCGCCCATGTCAATCAATGGCCGGCATGTTCCAAAACATATTCAACACACAAAGAGAACACTTTGGCTTGAGGAAATGGATTGTGCGCAAGATTGGCAGGGGACTCTCTGGGATGTGTCAATCATCAAAGGCCCTGTGTTTTACTGCTGTCCCGAGCTTCAATAACAAAGAGGTTTCCTTTTTTGTCTCATTTGTCTTTGTATGCAATATAAACACTTGAATTTTCTGTGTTCCATTTGGCTGCAAAAGAAAAGACGTTTTTTTTTAAGATTAAAAAAGGACTCAAACCAAAAAGTATTTGAGTTGTAAATTAATCCCGGAGACGGAATATGGTCAAACAGGTAAAAGTGGAATTCACAATACTCTGCTCTGTGCAGCATGCTTTTGTGAAAGCGCTAATCTACGCATTTCATGATATGCTTATGATGAGAGCAGGCGCAGAGGAGGGGCTAAGATGTAAGCGTTTGAAACCACAATTTCACACAACGGACATTTGAAATCTGAGAGAGCTGCTGTCCCTTCTCTGGCATCGAATCTAAGCGGCTTCTCTCTGTTTTTTTCTTCTTCTTCTCATCTCTCTCCTCTGGTCTCTTGTCCTATATCTTCCTGTATGGCCTCTCCAGGTGCTGCACTATCTCACAGCTAACACAGGAATCCATGAGCCATGTACATCCACGGCCCTTTGAAAGAGGAAGCCACTTTGCCGCTCATCTTGGAAAGCACCTTCCATCGTCCTCTGTGTTCCTCAGAGAGATGAAGGGGGCTCCCGCTAGAAGAGCGGGGTTTTGTAACCAAAGCCACATGCTGGGCAGGACAGCCAGTTGTAAGACAAGAAAGATCTTTGTGGCAAACACAAGTGCTTGGCTGTCCTCGTGCATGCCTGTCTGTCAGCGTTGCTTTGCCGGGCTGGACACCTGTACAACTGTAATTTTACACAGGCAAAAACAAAGACATGCGACACAGGGGGGGGCGTGTAAAGAGCTGGATTAAACAGGCGTGTGTTTGTGTGTGCGTGTGTGTTTTCTTTGTCGAGAATTCAGTTAAGTGGTGCCGAGTGCCTTCTTCTGAAGGCTAATGTTTGACGGGGGAAAAAATCATTTGCATCTCGAGAAGAGTCGGCCTTTCAGGAGGTGAGACTGCCATACCGAACACGTTTATGACACCCGTGAAAAATGTTGCTGCAACAGTCAACAGATGGACTTTGACCTTGAGAGAAAGCCGTTAGCACCGAATGACCGAAAGGACACCGAATTTGGGATCTTAAAAGAAAGAAAGATATAAAGTCCGAAGCGCTGAATAAGACAGAGGAGGGACAACAAATAGAGATGTAAGCCTGTTTGGAAATGAAAGGGGAGGTCATGGCATTGGAATGTGACTGGATGATAGAGAGCAGGAAGAGGAAAAAGATAAACTCTTGCATGCACACACACACACACACAATACAGATACCCATGGCATGTTGTGCTATCATCGAGGGTCGAGTGTTAGTTGACAGAAAGCACTGATCTGCCTCAGTGCTAATACCTTGATAAGGCACTAGACATCGGTGACCTGTGTCTGAGTGTGTGTCTGTATGAGGGATGCACATAAAACCCACGGCCTTGCTTCAGAAGGGAAATAAAGAGGCTACGAGCTGAACATTTATATCGTTTAAGTTAATTCCCCGTATTTATTTGATCAATAATATAATTGGAACAAGTTCCCAATGCTCACTAGATTTTCCACCAGACTATCATGACACGCTGGTTAAGAACCAGGTCTTTCAACAAGCATCACTCTGGTTTCTGAGAACACTGCCAGCATCACAGTGTGGCAGGTGTTATGCTTCATAATTTAGTAGGAATAATCCATTATGTATATGATTTGGCTTAAATGATACTGACTAAAAGACACAACCATTACTTCACTGGTTCACATCATCTGTTATATGCAAGGTACTTTTGAATGAGGACCATAAAATAGGCTTCGCTTTGAAATTTGGCATTCTAATATGCCCCATATTTAGTTTGTGTTCGCCAAACGTTCGTTTCCGTCACTAATTTTTCAGTGAAAACATAAAGAAATTGAAGCCCCTACGGGTTTAAGATGGAATGGTGGCTTTATATTGTATGGCAGATTTCATGTTTTGCAGCATATAGATGTGCTTCGGTACACAATAGAGTTTTTGAAGGTTAAAATTCAGGTTTATTTCATGTGTCAACATAGTCTTTTTTTTAATGCATGGTAAATGAAGCATGAAAGAAGAGTAAAATATAGTTGAAGGAATAGTTTAACACTTTTGGAAATAGGTTTATTCGCTTTCTTGCTAAGAGTTACATGAGAAGATTAATACCAGTGGGTCTCATCGACCAATAGCAGCCCTTCTGTACGTGCATGCGTGTCGACAGTTGTGTTTGGCCTGTTTGCATTCAGGACAGCTGTTAGCTGTTAGCCGTTAGCTGTTAGTGCCCGTTAGCTGTTAGTGCCCGTTCCTGCTGCTGTTCCAGAAATACAACTTTGCATTTAGTCTCGTAATACCAGACATTCTGTCGGCAGACTATCTGGTATTGCAAGGCTACCTACTGGGGCCAGACTACTTCTTGGCTCTGGGTCGTACCTTCCTAGAGTCTTGTCCTCACAGTGAGGTTCAGAAAAGGTCCTTGTCTACCTCTTTAACAATAAATATAAAGGATACTTTTGTGGGTAAATACCCACAGAAGTATCCTGATGATTTCATTCTCTGTCAGTCTCACTGAAAGGCTAACATAATTAGCATATCAAAAGAGAACTTTGGCTCGATTACATGTCGCAGCGGAGGACCATTACAAACATCACATCACATCACAACAGTTCGGGCAAATATCAGGTAGACAAGGCCGGAGAGAGATGCAGAGAGAGGAACAGAGGCAGAATTATTTTCTCGACAAGCAGATTGAGAAGATGTAGACGAAAACAAAATGATCCTCCTTTGATATGAACAATTGGTCAGGGAATGCTGGAATGGGAGACGGGAGCATGGGAGGATGACTTCACAGTCAGATTGCTGAAAGGCTGACGCCACAAGTCTTTTTGGGAAATGTCATTTTGTGTCTCCACATCTGTCAACACTGCAACAAATGTGTCCCTTTTCCCCTCCTTCTCTCTCTCCGACTCTCTTGTCACATCCTGTTCTGTACTGTTTAGTCTAATTGACCATCGAGGGTGATGACAAAGGTATCAAAGCGGTGGGACTTTGATTTTACGCTTCCTTTCCTCATCTTCTCCAGGGCATCTAGTTCAAATCTTTGAGGCGGTGGTGACAACCCAGAGGTTAGAGATTATGATTATATTGTATAGGCACTTCTTATTCTCAGACGTGGAGAATTTAGGTTATAAATATGAAGTAACTACCAGTAACCGGCAAATTACTGCTGAGAAAAGCAAATAACTAATTAACCCATAGAGCTACTCAGTAAAACATAATTGGTAATGTTTTCTGGAAAACACATCAACGTTTTTGTAGACATGTTAATTTCAGCCAAATTATGTTGATTTAATGCAACATGACCTTTGGACATGTTTTGTTGAGTGACGTCTTCATGTTTTATATTTGGTTTTGCTTGTACATATTGATATTTTATGAGGCGATATATTTTGTACAACCTTCTTTTAAACTACATAATATATAGTATTATCCAAAATCCAAAATATACAGTAAACATGTGGTAGATATGAATGTGTCACAAGACATTCTGTGTTTTGGCTTAATTCGCTAGTTAAAACGCAACTGCTTTGAGTGAGATAACATTTGTTATTAATGTAAATGTTATATGATTTCTTTTTCATTTTTTACCGTTTTCTAACTGGTTATTTCTGAATAGACACATGTATTTAAGGGCTGTCAGCTGCTCCAAAGTGGGATGTGTCACACATGATTTTGTTTGTTGCAGTACATAGCTGTGAGCAAGTGGAGGAGCTCTAGTGATGTTCTTTTGACCACTTGGGAAGACCACTGGGAGGACCACAAGACACACAGTGTGTCTCTGTGTGTGTGAACATCTACAGCTGCATACATGTGTGTAGTATTTAATGTATGTGCATATGTGCTACCACTGCATGTATACTGCACAAATATACACAATGCATTTGTGGACATATTTCATTGTGTCTCTGCAGTGTGAGTGTGTTTATGTATATGAACAGAATATGTGCATCTCCCTTGCTGTATTTTGTGTATGTATGAGTGACAATATGAATTCTGGTATATCAACTAAAACAATGTGCTTGTGCAGCACAACACAATTACTGGTATGGCTGTAATGTTTCACCAATATGGCATACAATTTGGTTGGTTATGATAGTTATGCAGAATCACATAATTAAATATCCTGATTCAAAGCATTGTGTGATTGGCTACACTGGATTTTAATTGTACAGTTTTAACAATTTCATCCCAAGCATTTCTCGTGACCTTATAAGGTCACATATGTGTAACAGTGGCATACAGTACAGCACATGGCCACAAGCAGCAATGTGTAGCTTCAAAGAACCAAGCATTACTCTGGACCATCTCAGAACAGCAGCACCATATAGCTACCATGTTTGTATTGTGACTTTACAGATCTGCATAGGCTGCTGCTTTAAGAAAAAATAAAGAAACAATAATATGGTTATCTAGTTTAAAATGTTCCATGAATTTTTAAACGTGGACTACTTGATAGGTGAAGAAGCATGCGTTGCAAATTTGGAGGTGATTGCAGATATTGGGGGACTTTAATAAATGTAGAAAAAACTAATTGTCAGAAATCAATATGAATCTATTATGGTTTACATTATAGTTGGATTATAAAAGGAATTCCAATATTGGCCAACAAGGGAAATTGGCTTATCACCAACTGATGAGGATGAAAATGTTATTTCTTGAAAAGTCAGAAAGATCTTGAAAGCATCAATAAAGTTTGGTTGTTTTTTGTTACTTTCTCTTCTGAGAAAAAACATCAGCGGTCGAGAAGAAACCAAAGACTGGAATGTTGGAGAGACGTCACACGTCTGATAAACTTCTCTAACATGTCGACCACCCGACTACCAACCGAAGGCTTTTCACAACACACAACAGTTTTTACATGATTTCAATTCAAGTATCTGCTTGCATTACAAGCACCGACCCATGAAGAACAGAATTCTGTGAAATAATACCATAAAATATGATGAAATAAATAGCAAACAAACTAATTCCAGGAACAGAATTACATCATGCAAACTGCTAGTCTAAATCTTATAGAGTGTCATAGTGGTTTAATTAGAGCCCAAACAATGTGTACCTTGCATGTTTTAGAAATGCATTTGTCCATCACAGAAAGAATAAAATGAAGACAAAACTCAAAGCAGACTGCAAAAAAAAGCAAATATGTGAAGGTCAATGTGCATTTGACTTGAGATGACACGTTCCATGACTTCTAATTACGAGAACGAAAAATATTATTCTTGCGAAACCTCTCGATAGTGTTTTTATGTAGTTTTGAAGAGTGAATGTAATTTCCCAATGCGGCGGCATACAGCGGCATTCAACAGCAGACAGATTATCAAGCAGAAGCATCCTTTCTCTGTATCTGAAACCCAGCTGTCTCGCGGCCCTGACATGGTGTTAAAACTGTCCCGGCACAATGGTTGACACGGGTCTTGCAGCAAAGAAAACAATGGCCTTACACGCTCCGATCAAACTCTTACTTAAATCCCCCCTTTTACCCCGCTTTCATTCTGTGTCATTCTGCCTTGTATCTGGCCAGAACTTACAAGTCTCCGGCTGTGACATAAGGGATTCCATGTTGTCCACTCCAAACAGATTACACAAGGACGCAAAGACAAAGGAACAGCAACGCTGCCTGTGCATTTATTTGCCTTGGTAAAGAGAGAGGGAGAGAGAGAGAGAGAGAGAGAGAGAGAGAGAACGAAGCGAGGGTGTCAAGAGAGTGATGGGAGAGGGAGAAAATGAGAGTAAGTTGGAAGAAGAGACTGGAAGAAGAAAGAGAGACAACTAGTCATTTATGGATATGGATATTTATGGTATATGGTAAGACAAAGGAGGAAAAGAGAGGAGAAAAAGGGGAAGCGTCTCCTTTTACTCTCTCCGGTTATCGCTGGTCCAGGCCGGCATCTTTATTCTACCAGGAGAAAATGCTAATCATCAATCTCAGGCTGCATGCTACGTCTCTGTTTAATAGCTGATAGGGAGTCTCCACAGGCTGCTTTGCTTCTTTGTTTAAAATGACATATAATGGGACTGAGTCTTATCAGTGTCTCAATGCACTCTCTCTCTCCCTTTCTCTCTCTCTCTCTGGGATAGCGGTCCAGTGTAAAGGAATAAGGCATAGCAAGCCACGATTGATTTTGAGCCAGGGATAACTTAATCCATCAATTTAACATGAAATGAATATGCAAAAGTCAGGGGGGGGGGGGGGGGGGGGGGGGGAAGAGCACCGGCCAACCTCCTCAAACATGACAAAAGAGGAGGACATTTAAAACGAAGGGGGGTGGGGGGAAGAGAGAGTGTGTGTGAGAGAGAGAGAGAGAGAGAGAGAGAGAGAGACACACACATAGCGAATGGAGATGACATTGATAGTAATAGTTAATACCGCCTAAAACATATCTTAAAGGCAAATCCATCACTATAGATGTTTCACCATATTTCAAAAGGACCAAAAACACAAATCAAAGTCAGAAATTAATTGTTGCACACATCAATACATCTACTGGTGCAAAGACATCGCCGCTGTAACATTTAAGATGAATCAACAGACCTGCAGTGGAAATACTCTCAGTGCCTTGAAGGCACAAAGTACAATACAGGTCCAGGTCTGGTGAGAGATTGAAGATTGTGGTATAAACTGAATCACAGGAGGCCTTGACTTTTTTTAAGGGTTTAACCAAAACCACAATCTTTCCCTATAGCTATAACTAAACACCATTAGCAGCTATTGAGCACTTTGTTCTACATGTTTGTCCCTGCTTTGTTTGCTTATTAAGGATCAGACACCAAACACATTCCAGCTGACAGTTCCACACGGTTCACTCATCTACAGGTGGGAGAATCCCCCGAGACAACGAGCAAGTGAATATGGATGCAAACAATGCAGGTTTCAAACGTTTGAGAGAAGGAAATGCATTTGATGGAATTCAAGGAAACACCCGGTAGATTTCAGCGAGTAACACAATCGATGCAAACAGACACTTGTTGTTTCTGCCATAAGATGAAATGTTTACTTGTATCAATGTTTTTTTTTTCGAGAAAACAAAGCAATCTTACTAATGTAATATTATTATGCTGATTTGAGCAATGATCTGATGATGGCACTCACCCATAGACCTTTTTCACAGCAGACTTTTGTTAACACTGTTTAGAAGAAAACTCCACAAGAAATCTGTTTTTACCTATTTCTGTCAGAGGCACTCTGCAAAATCTTAATTTTGTAGGTGATTTCTTTGGCGCTTTGTTTCTTTTCAAAAGCTCTGTTGCTAGTGATTTGAACATCTGATTATCTAATTGATCATCCTGGGACTGACTGTGGTACCTGTCAATGAACATAGGAGAAAGGTGTTGTCGCCTTTGTGTTTTTATTGAATTAACTGCATCTGGGTTTGTTTTCAGTGACCCGAGAGCAACCTCGTTCTTGTCCTCACTTAAGGCATTTTTCTTTATTGACTCTCTTTTCATTCTAGTAGCTGGCAGAAACCGCCTGTGTTTGAATCACCAAACTACTCATCACTTTAGAATTACTTAAAAAAAAACATAGAATAGAATAAGTGAATTCTTTTCTCCGAATTTTCCGAATGTCAGTCCTGGAAGCAGTTTACAAACTCGAGTGTCGACCCTGCTTGAGTAATGACTTTAAAATCAAAAATCAAGTTTTGTGGCCCGATATTTCCATTTCCTCACCGTCATGCACTTACAGGTTGCTACTGTTTATGGTGGTTTCGGGTCAGCTGCTTGTCTGTCACATGATCAGGAAGGAAGAAAAACATTAACATTGAACACGGGCTTGAGCAGATGAAAGCTCTTGGCCTGACTGTCAGTGCTCTGAGGTGATGAGAGATGTCATTACTTATTCATGAG
This sequence comes from Taurulus bubalis, assembly GCF_910589615.1. Taxonomy (NCBI): domain Eukaryota; kingdom Metazoa; phylum Chordata; class Actinopteri; order Perciformes; family Cottidae; genus Taurulus; species Taurulus bubalis. Next base: position 23,582,979 of record NC_136600.1, read on the forward strand.
TCCTAAATGCAGAGCAGAGGAGATGGGCATGGCTGACCCTGAATCATAGGGGGTGGGTTACGTGTGTGTGTGTGTGTGTGTGTGGTGGGGGATATTAGGTGAAAGCAGTGTGATTGAATCCAACTCAGTGCGCCAGCTGGGATGTTGACTTTATCCAGCGGGCCATAAGATAAACAAAGAGCATATGCAATCTGTATTTCTAGAGTATGTTCTTTGGTCATGCCCACACACTCACAAGAGTTTGGAGTGTGTGTTGTCGCTGGGTTCTTTTAGCTTCATCAGTGCTCTGGATACACTGTTAATTGGGATACATTTATTTTACTTGTTTTACATGCTTTAGCCCAATACTTGCAAAACACTGGCGATGCAGATGCATGCGAGGGTCCTGGTCTGGAACTGGAATCTGACAATGTTAGGATTAATGATTGTAGAATGTGTATTTCAAAGAGAAAGGATACTACTAAGCTACTAATGTCAAATCAGTTCTTCATCTCCAAAAATAAAATAAAGCTACCTTTTTTTTTTACATTCTTTCTCTCCTCTTTGCTACAGGCCACGCTGTTTCCCTCATTGGCACTGAATATAAATGATGAGGTGCATGATCGTTCCTTATGAATATAGTTCTGAGGTATATTTGCTTAATTTGTAACGCTTGATATCAAGGTTCTTGTAATAAGTGTTGGTTTATAGGTAAAGTACTGTCTCCTCAGCAGCCAGGGTTTGAACCAAAGTGCATAATAAAGTATTTATTAACCTTAATATGTCACTATTCTCGCTCTATATTTGCTACCTGCAATAGTTAACTATGCATAAGTGCATGATGAAGTACTTCTTAACCGGCGTTGTTCTAGATTTAGATCCAGTACCGGCAAACACATAGTTAGCTGTTATTAAATGCATAACTGAAAGTAAATGCTGATAAAATATGCAATAATCTTAATAAAGCATACATTTTGCTTTCACATAGGCCTTTATACGTATAAACAGCGTATTACTTGGATGAGACTGAACATAGTTGCTCCTTCTCTCTGCCCAGTGGACATCAGGAGACACCTGCTCATGTTTCCTGCTGACACTTCATTTGAACTCTCCGCTCCTCCTCCCTTCCGTGCTGAGTTGAGTTACAGTGGAATGCTTTGGACGGGATATTTTGAGTGAGCGGCATCTTCTATAATCCATATCCAGTTATCCATTCAATTTCCGTCTGAATACATCTCTTGTGTGATCAGAGACCTGTGCACAGCTGAGGGCGCTACTGTTTCAAAGCAGCTGGAAACAAGCTGTCATCAGAGGGGGAGTCGGAGATAATGGATGGGTATTATGTGTTGTATCTGGAAGCTGAGGGACATACTGTAACATATGTGAACACACATTTTGTGTGTTTAAATGTGATACCTGAAGAACAGCGTACGGGAAACTCAAGCCAGGTAGATGAGTTGGAACAATCTTATTTTGTTAACAAAATATTGGCCAAAACAAACTCAACATAATTAAACTAAACTTTATGTTTCCATGTTTTTATACCATACTGAAGGCGGTTTCCCAAACCCGGCCCTTTGCCTGATTTGATGCAGCTGTCCGTGGATAAAGAAAAAGTCGACTTAGTCCCAGTCTTGTAGCTATAGACAGATGATAGCAGGTAAAAAAAACGGTGTTGCCCCATGTTTGCAACCTGATTTACAAACTCTGTGCTCTGTTTTCTATCTACCAGACTCCCGGGCAACCAGGCCAGAGAGGTTACACTACAGGAAATGAATTCAACATCACCTAACTATTGCTGTTTGATAGAGGCGGGTGTAAAATATGCATGTCAGGACTCCGCGGGACAACCCCGCCACGCTATTATTGACTATTCATTTTCCCCTTCTTGTCATTGATGTATGTGGGCAAAGGAATAAGTAATGCATATGTAACCTATAGCTTACTCTTTTTAAATATACATTCGCAGAGAAGTAAAAACCTGCCCTGGTGATTTTTCCCCAGTCCTTATCTGCATTTGCAGGTTGCCCAGATCCATCACTGTTTATGAAGCCCAGGCCAGTGTAATTCTTGCACATTTATCCAACTGGAACACACACGTGCATGTAGACATGCACACAGACACAAACACACACGTTTAGAGGGACTTTTCCATTATTCCAAGAGTATCTCTCTGCATGGCTGGTATGGTTTTTCCCCTCGTTTCTTAATATCCAACCCAGACAAAAATCTTGAATTATTTTCATAGACAAAATTCCAAAATATTTTTTATAGTAGATAAGACAAAGATATGGCTGAGGGCGGCTGCTGGCTGGGCGTCACTGGAAGATAACTAGGTTTTATTAATGACCTGACAGTGGAACAGGCTAAAGTAATTAGGCTCTTCCCTCTCTGCGTATTTCTGCCCTCCTTCGCTCTCTCTTCGCCTGCGATAGATGGGCAAATGTTGCCGATAGTTTGATAACCAAAGGGACACCGGCATCCTGCGGACAACACAATGAAACCAAAAAAAGAAAAAAGAGCAGAATGAATGAGTGCAGTGAAAAAAAGGAGGGATGCCATTGATGTTATCGAAGTTCATTCGATTTGCCGCAGAGAGAGCGAGGCGCCTATCGGTTACATTCACCTGTGAATGGTTAATTGTCCAGCACATGCATATGGGCGAGTCATTAATAACATTTGACTAATGGTTTAATTCTCTCTCTCTCTCTCTTTATCTCGCTCTTTTCCCCCACTCTAAATAGATAAAACAATCCTATATTATATGATTTGACCTTAGCTGGTGAGGCAGTCACAATAAATAAGGCTTACAGTCACAAGCTAATGGAAACTTTCAGCACATCCCACTCCTAAGTCTACCCATACAAAGCCATGTCTGGAGGATTCACTGCAATAAAGACATTTCTGACACAATATTTGTTAATGAGATGTTTGCCGCTGATTCACCGTCATGCATTTTCAAATATGACAGATGTAAAAACAGGCTGTATCAGTCAATATTATCAAATACTCACGTGTGCATTTCTGAGCACCTGTGAGAAAGGAGGAAGAGACGACCGCTCGCTCCTTCATACTTAATCTCTCTTCTCTGCGAAATGACAATTTCAATCATGACAAAAGAAGTTCATAATTTAACCAAACCTGTCTGTGAAGTACAGCTGCTTTTGTAGTAATAATAAATGTCACATGTACCAATCTGGAATTGCTGTCATCTTTCTTAGCTGTTCGCGATGACAGCTGCTCCACTATGACAAAATCACTGTGCACAGAAAATCATAAAACATGCAGTGTAAAATGTGATACATTGCACTGCTGCAGTTGCGGAATACATTTGAATCTGAGCGAATAAAACATTAAAAAAAAGATAGATAAAAATCACCAGACAAAGAATATGTCATATAATTATCTCCTCAAGACACACCGCCCATGTGGGGTAGCTTTCCCTTTTAAAGAGACATTTGTCTTTTGATCCATTAGGAGAAACATCTGCAGTATCTGTCTATCTCCCACAGCAGCTGCAGGGCGGAGAGGACCAGTCTGAGATACAGTAAGACAGCAAGTTGGTCTGTTAAGTGTTTACATGTGAGGCTATCCATCCCCTAGGTGCTCAACCAGACCTGTGTGTGTGTGTGTGTGTGTGTGTGTGTGAGAGAGAGAGAGAGAGAGAGAGAGAGAGAGAGAGAGAGAGAGAGAGAGAGAGAGAGAGAGAGAGAGAGAGAGGGAGAGACAGAAAGATAAATAGTGCAAACTATGTGTCTTTCCAAAAAAATTGACCCTCACCCATATGGATGTGTGGATTTGTGCTTGGTCAGACTTTGCATGCATGCGTGCATGGATGTGTGTGTGTGTGTGTGTGTGTGTGTGTGTGTGTGTGTGTGTGTGTGTGTGTGTGTGTGTGTGTGTGTGTGTCAGACAAGGCAATCAGGCAGACAGACATAGAGCAGCAGTGAGTAACTCCAGATGCATCCAAAGTACACTTATCACAAAGGAGAGGATAAGGAGATTATCTCTAAATCAAAGGTTGCCAGCGCTATTTGAACTGGTAATAATGGGCTTTATGGACAGACTTGACTCTACTCCTATACTGCCTCTCCTTTTCTCCCTCTCTTCCTCTTCCTCTTTCTCACTGTCAACGTTCTCCTTGTCTTCTTTACTACTATCCCAATGCTCTGAATCTTTTCAACACCAATCTTATTCACAAACCTTAAGTCTTTGAGATGGTCTCATCCTGAGCATCACTGAGGAAATGCATCAAGTTCAAGCTGATTCCTTCTGGGAAAAGTTGGAATTTGGACTGTAAGGTTTCAGCGATGGCATATTTTCTCTCCCGAAACAGCAAAATAAAAGGTTATAAGCTGGTAAAAGCATTAATAAGAAAGTGGAGGAATGCTCTATTGCACAACAGGATGATTCTGAAGGCCACAATTTACGTACAACTCCATCACTGAGAATTATGGACTGTAGACAAGGGTTTGTGTCCCATCTCAGACCACCAATGTTGGTTTCTATATTAAATATGTTCTCATGGAAACAGTCTCCAACAGAGACCCAGTTTCATGGTGTAAAAAAAGATCAATATGTCCGTACATATGTATTTATTTTCTATATGTCTGCGTAATTAAGTCACTGTGTAATGGTGTGTGCGGATGCATTGTGTCCATATAATCAAGTCGTTTGACATTTTAGTGTGTGTGGGTTTATGTGTAAAATCCATGCACCCATAATTGCCTCAGTTTGCAGCCTTAGGTTTGTAACAAGACAGAGTAGATGTACGTCAGCCAGTACAATGATGGACCCTTGATTTAAGATGTAGTGCAGCGGCTTAGCTCTGCTGTACGCGTTAGACGGACAAGATGTTCTACAGCAGTTACAATGACAGATCTGGAGCCGGAGATGCTAGTGTGTGTGTGTGTGTGTGTGTGTGTGTGTGTGTGTGTGTGTGTGTGTGTGTGTGTTCCTGAGTGTGATGGATCATTCCTGTGTTGACATGATGTCCAACAGGAGTGTAGTACAAGCTCAAAGAAGCCATGTTGCTTCTGGTCAACGTGCTTTATGCATTTGCTACTTAGCAACTTTAAACCTCCGGACATCTTTTTTTTTTATGTCTTTTATCATGACAACATCTTAAAAAAAAAATGTTGAACTGATGTTTTTACATTTTACCTTTGTATTGCTTTCTGACAATTTACAGATTTGCAGAAAATAACATTTTGTAAAATGTGTGTGTGTGTGTGTGTGTGTGTGTGTGTGTGTGTGTGTGTGTGTGTGTGTGTGTGTGTGTGTGTGTGTGTGTGTGTGTGTGTGTGTGTTTGGGGGAGGTTAATTAGGGCAGAAAAGTTGCTGGATTAAATATATGTTCCCGTCATTGACCTGCTACAGCTGTCTCTGCATCGCATCTCAAGTCCCCACAGAAAAGCTCCGTCTCTCTTCCTCCTCAATTTACTTTGTCTACGAGGGCAGGGGAGTCCCTGCAGAGCATCACGACAATGCAACACACACACACACACACACACACACACACACACACACACACACACACACACACACACACACACACACACACACACACACACACACACACACACACACACACACACCCAAAGGGCCATTATAAAATGCCAATTTATATTTCATATGTTCCTGTTTGAATCTGTTTGGGCCACACAGTTACAAATGGAGGCGACGTGGTTAAAGTATTTATGCTATGCAACCCAACAGTCTATCTATTAGTAATACGGCGAGTGAAGAGAAACATATTCTTTGTCTTATATCCCATTTGTTGTCAGGATGGATTCACTCATTCAGCAAGATGCCATGCGGGGACAACAAGGGGTTTGTAAAGAGGAGTGTGCGTGTGTGTGTGTGTGTGTGTGTGTGTGTGTGTGTGTGTGTGTGTGTGTGTGTGTGTGTGTGTGTGTGTGTGTGTGTGTGTGTGTGTGTGTGTGTGTACTCAACAGTGTTTACAGGAAGAACTTTACTTGTGAGTGTCGGTTGGGTGGAGGGAGAATGCATGTATTTGTCATGTTGCATCACATGTTTTAACGGTATGTTCTTTGCATTGTTCTATGTTTGTGTACCTGTGCAGGAGACATTAGCTAAATAAGGTTAAGGTTTCACCAAATCATTGATTATTCATACGCACTTAAATATGTTCACAATCATTTATATGTGCTGTGGAATTCATTATTTCTGTACAAATGCGGTTAATACATGAATCAAATGTGATTGCTTTGACCACCTGGGACCTGTGACACTAACTGCACTCTGGAAACGTGCAAACAGTGTATAAAGCAGCAAGAAAATACATAGAGTTTTTATGGTGATATCATACTATACAGCTTCATTTACTCTGGGAATCCCTCTGTGGACAGTGTATGAAACTCAAGTTATGAATGCAAACAATTTCAATTTCATCCATAAGATAAAGATATATAAGATAAGATAAGATAAGATAATCCTTTATTAGTCCCACAGTGGGGAAATACACAGGATTACAGCAGGAAGAGACACATAGTAAAATAAAATAAAACAAGTAATATACATGAACAGTAAAACAGTAATAAAACAGTAAATAATCTACAATAGCAGTATTATATATACAGACAGAATAAAAAAAAACATTCAAATGTATTTAAAATGCATTTGTATTGCAGCAGTTGAAGTAACTAAAGTGATTAAAGTGTTATTAAGTGTTTTTGTGGTCTACTTCGAGCTCAGCTGGTTGTGCATCCCGACTATAGTGGAAGAACACACCTTTAAAGTGTAATCTACAGCTCAAATCGTGACCATATTACCCTCCAGTCAACCGTAATAACAAACCAATCCCTTTGACTTGATGCAATTAGGATCTCTGTAAATATGGCGACTCAAACTCCTGTAGTAGGTATCTTGGTAACATCAAATCTATTTGTTGAATCACTTCAGGAAACAAACAAACTAATGTTGCCACAGTGGTAGTAGGCAGGCGTACACCGTGTAAACAAGTAGAACTGGATGCTGCATTAGCCTAAATGACAGTTAAATCCAAACTGGTAGCGATATGCCGAGCAGCAGACAACAAAACAAAAAGAGAGATGTTTACAATAGTGTGACAATGAGCCATGCCACGCAGAAAGGTATGAATTAATAGTTACAAAATGAAATCTTGCTTGGGCTGCATGTTTACCTCTGGTTAAATGCATATTAGATGATTGGGTGGAACTTCAAAATAAAAGCAAATCAAAATTGCAGGCAGGCCCGAGGTGCACGGGGGCATATTGTAATCACAACATGCTGGAACATAAGTAAAAAGTCTTTCAGAATTTATATAACATGGAAGCAACATTATTTTGCAAGTAAGTGAGGAGGAGAATTTGCATGAGATATGAATTACTTATTAAGGCACAACACAAGTTTTTTTAGTACCGCAGGCACCAATCAAAATTAATTATTTCTATTGTTAATTTTTTATTGTCTCAACACATGACCGAGAAAGTGCATTAGTCACTTAGCATCCATTTAATTTTTCATGGCGAGCTGCTGGGGAGAAAAGAAATATGGTCACCGAAGAGAAAACAACAAAATGGAACCGCAGTCGTCACAAAGAGGAAGACCTCTGTAGCCCACAACATTGATATGGAAGTGAAGCAATTCAATATTTACTGTGAGTTTTTAGTTGATATTTGTCATATTCATCGTCGACAACAACTTCGGGGATATATTTCACAATTGTAGCTTTACTGTATTCTTTTCACAGCAGCGTCTCAAAGGAATATTGCAGATATGAATGGAAACATTGCAGATGATATGCCTCATTCCAGTTTACATTTACATCCCTTATTCAGCAGTAATAAGAGCGATATGGGCCCCACAGTGTATGTTTAAAAGCTTTTTATTTTTCTCGATATCTCAATCTTGCTCGTACTATTACCACGCTAACTGTGTGTGACAGGCCACATGCATATTAAAGACATTCGTTTTAGTGTCAAGTCATGATGATGATTAGCTATTAATCCTTTACCTCCGTGCAATTAGCATTCTTCATGGAGGAAGGGGAGCTGGGTGCCGGGTTTTAACAGTTTGGTTCCAGAGGTACCGGAGGTTTTCAATCTGATCAATAATACAGGCCGTAATGAGGCGCAACCTGCCCCCCAACTGGGAGGATTTCATCCAAAATTCATTAATTTCCTGTTGTATTAATCTGGAACTACAAGCGGAGATGTTCAAAGCTGCAGGAAGGCCAGAACCTGTGGCGCAGGGAAAGAGGGCAAATAAGTGAGTGGGAAAGAGACAGAGGAATTATGTATGCATGTTTGCCCGCACTTCATCAGAGCCTTCATCCTGATCTTCAAAGTTATCCGGAAAGTCACCAAACTCTAAAGCGCTGCAATCAACCGCACACAACGCTGCCTTTTCGATGGCAACTTAAAGGTTGTAAACTCTCATCAAAGTGGGATGATTGTCAGTTATGCGATAATAATCAGTGGTGAAAGTGGAACACCATAAGATTAATACTGCATATTCAAACTTAAGATGTCAGTACCCAGCAGCACATATAGCAAAAACACCTGCACAATAAAATGCAATCAATACAGAAGCTCTATAATAAACTTTTGTCAAGTTCATTTGCATTTATATATATATATATATATATATATATATATATATATATATATATATATATATATATATATATATATATATATATGTATATGTGTGTCTTTGTAGTAAAACAACAAATAGAACAGACAAGAGACTAAGAATGATTTATTTAATGAATTAACTTTGAAGATCCAACTTCATCACAACTGAATGGCCGGCAATTCATGATGAGTGGAAACCAACCATTCCACATACACATACACTTTCAGTTTTGATGTGGCCTATATTTCCATTTGTTTATCTGGTGTGGGCAAGGTCGGCCACAAAGGTCACGAGGCGTCATGTTTTTAAACTGACAGGGAAGACAAAAGTCTGGGCAGGGGGAGTAGAAGGTAGCGAAGAGCAAAGGGAAAGAAAAAGAGGGAAATGGAGATGGAATATGAAGATAGAAGAAGACGTGGCGGGCGCTGTATGGCTGGACATGTGGAGGGGAGGGAGGGCAGGGAGCAAGGTGGAAGGAGCAAAGACGGGAAGCAAGGAAAGCCAAACCCGAGGGCGACGAGGAGAGGATGCAGAGATGAAATGATGCAATGAGCATAGAGAAACTAGCGGAGGCCAGACATGTTTGAGGTGATATTGCCTGGTGGTGTGACACAGCTACCGTGTTTCTACGGTCAGCACTGTCAGATATATTGCAAATAGCCAATGGCTGAAATGAATTGATTTTGTTCAAACATTCTGCTGTTGTAAAAGCAGTTTGAAGATATAGCTATTGTTGGAAAGTAGGTGTGTCCTAATCATCTTCATCATCTAATGATGTATGCCTGTGGCCATAATGGTGATCTGTGTTTCAAAAACCTGATTATGTGTCACATGGGCACGATCAAGTCCACAACAGTCGTCCACTTCCTGTTTATGCAAATGAGGAAGACACAGCAAAATCAGTCCCACAACTTTTTATTGAATGATGACACAACAGGATGGTGGTGTAGGCTTTAGCTCACCTGGAAAACTATTTTTATTTTCACAAATCTGAACACTAACAAATGTTTTTGCAACTGCCAAAGTATATCATACGCAGTTGCCCAGTATTTGAAAGCCATTCATTTGTATCTTGTGAGGCTAAGGCTGTCTGTGCTCTTTGAACAGATCTTTTTTAAGTACACCCGTCTCCATGCTCCTGGACCTCCCATGGCTGCCCTCGCCTCCATTTGCATTCATTTTCATGATTGCTCCATGCCTGTCTCTCTCTCCCCGCCTCGCCCTCCTATTACCTGCCTGTCCACTCGGCTTTGCGTCAGTCTACAGACAGATTTCACCATATTCTCCTCCTTTTCAAAACCACAGGCATGGTTGAGGGGAGCTGTAGTCGAAATCGTTCAAGTGTGCTTGTTCACTTTTTTTAGGGGCTTGTCATTTCACAATTCTACCTTTTCCAACGCTGCTGTCGGATAGAAGAGGATTAATAGGCATCACCTCAGTGCTCTTCAGACCTGATTTCTTTCTTTGCCTTTGAAAATGTGAATATTAAATTATTCTTTTGCTGAATTTATGTATTTTAAAACATCTTTGCCGACCGACATTTAACAAAGACATTGAACAATCAAGGCAATGGAGGGTGTTTTATAAGATGTGATGCAGGTGTGATTCAGGCAATGATTCTTTGAGTACTGATTGATATTTATATTCACTTTTTAATGACGTAACAATGCCATTTACAGGCTCAGACACTGGCCTGCACACGGTTTTAGATCTCAGCTGCTTCAGACACTTACTAGTGTTAAATACAGTGCATATGGAGCCATAGTGCACTTGATACACTTCATAATGGAAGCTGAAATTAATAAAATGAATGAGTTTATTGTTTGGTAATTCCCAAAGTTGTTCATACTATACAGCACCGTTGAGATGGTTGCCTTTGTATTTGTGAAATGCAAAGAAAAAAATAAATAAAAGACAGACAGAGAGGAATACAGTCTTTACACTCACGATGACTTATTTCATTTCTTCTAAATAACACATCTTGTTTTCAGTGTAATGCAACACGAGGCGACGGCAGTGCTAGTCGGTACTGTGAGCTAATGTAGATGCTAACATGCTGATGTTCAGAAGAATATATAACATTATATAATTTACATAATAATATATAATATATTAATAATATTTATTCACATGCAGGCGACAGGACAGCGTTTTGGCATGAGAAGCATTTGCAGTTCGCGGAGTATTGATGCATCAAGTCCAAGCAGGCTTTGGTTTGCTTTTTGCTTTGGTTGCACGTATACAATCTGTGTTGAGAGCAAAAGAAGCAGAACGTATGCATTCTGGAAACCATGATTTAGCTTTTTAGCGGTTAAAAATGAACTCAACACGAATCAATCCGGTCGTACAGGTCTTCTCTCAACTCCAACTCCAGTCTCATCTCAAGTTAATCATCGGATTGTTAGCAATGCATGTTAAATTAAGTCTTCGTCTGGATTTCGGCTGGCTCCAGCAGATGCAGCCCCTCGGCCCCTGAGGCTTCTCCGTCATCCGACTGACAGCTGCTGGGTATAAGTTTGGTAGTAGTTCAGCCTGCTAGCATACTCATATTGGCAGTCAACACAACGCTATGATGCTGGTGATGTCATTAGTTTTGGAGGTATGTGGTCATAAACCAAAGTATTGGATAGAGATGCTTCATTGAAAAATGTAAAAATGTTTTATTGAAATAGACCCAGAAACGTTTCATTTTGACAATTGGTGTCAAAAAAAAAAAAAAGCTTTACTTCTTGTCCTTCATCCTCTCATGACAAATATAATCAACATATATCATCATCAACAGCATGGACACTTGCCCCTTAAGTTCTCCTGTATCACAATTTAAATCTAGATGCTCAGATTTTACTTGCGGCCACATGAAATTAAATGAAAGCACAGAGGGCGTTTATGGTTTATGACTGTGTTACAGGTAGAGTGCAGACAATAAGCACACACATATGTTCATTACTGTACTTGACAAGATCCAACACTTGAAATCTGAACTGATCCTTTGTGTGATCTTAACACCAAACAGGTCCAACTGTTGCAAAGATGGTCCTTACTGTAGTTTTAATGCTGAAAATGCTTTTCATTAAGATAGTACAAGAAGTAAACACACACACACACACACACACACACACACACACACACACACACACACACACACACACCTGTCTCTCTCCTGTCTTCATTTGTGATATACAGTATCATGCCACTCTCACGTCAGGGAACTTATACGTCCTGGCCGTATTGTGAAGTGCCTATGGTATAAAAAATAATGCGACTGTCATTATAATATTCATGAGCTTTCACATCCCTCCCTTCCCCCTTTCTGTTCTCCTTTCTCTCCTTTCCTCGTTCCCTTTCCTTCTTAACTCGCCCCCTCCCCCTCTTTTCTCCTGAATGCCAGAGGTGACAGACAGAGACTTTCTTGTCTCTTCTCCACAGTTCTTAAATACAGAAAAGGTTTATTCCTTCACTGTAGACGGCCCTCATTTCCAGGGTCACATCCCCGCCCCCGTCTTTTAACGACAATGTTTAAATTTTTAAACCTACCCGTCCTAACCAATTTAACTCTGGCAGATCATTTTACAAAAGGATGAAAAATGCATCACAACCAATCTTGGAGAAGTTTTTAACGGTTGGGACGGAGAAACAGAAACAAACGTATCTCGTATACATTTCATAATGAGTAGGACTCTCAAATGGGCTCGGAGAAAACTTCAGAGATGTATCGAGTTTGACCGAGATGTCGAGTAATATGCTTGGGTGCTAGCAGGGCAAACAAAACAGCAACACAATTGAACTAACATTGAATTAATTCTGATTTAAACAGGAATGTAGTTTGGCCTGTAAGCCAGTTGGATGTGACGTGTCTCCACTGAGGGTCAAGCTGATCTTATAACGGCTCCTCCAAAAGAAATGACCAAAAGCTCTTGGTCAATACTCTCTAGAACAGGGGTTCTTAACCTTTTTGACCTCAGGGCCCAACTTTTCAACTACAAAGTCCCCCGGGGGCCTTTTCTGCATCTGAAGTACCTCAACCTTTCTTTTGAAAAACCCCACCGGCTTTCTCAGGAGCGTCGGATGTTTGGTCTCTAGATATCGCTTTAGCTGTGAAGCCTGCAGTGCTGCGTTAGCTAGCGAGGCTAGCGTTAGCTAGCGTTAGCTAGCGTTAGCCCACACTCCACGCATTTGTGTTGTTCTAGAGTCTAATGCGCTTTTTCTGGTCTGACGGCACTATCAATGAGATGACATCTGCATTTCAAAAGTTAAAGTGTTTTCTGATCTGATATCACCATGGTGAAGGTTTGAAAACACGATCTCGGTAAGATCAACGAAACATCGTGCTTTGGGTTAAAATAACTTTGTGACGTTTAGGGGATGTAGGGGATAATAACCAATTAGATACAGTTGAGGGACCGACGTGTCTTTTGGTATGAAGAAACCAATTTTGATTACCAGGAAACAGGAGATGAGCAGCAGCGTCTCTTGTGTTGGAGTCCACCACCAACACCTCTTCTACAGAGGATCTACAACACATCACACTACCTCCTCCTCCTCCTTTGCACCCAATGAACAATATGGGCTTCGACACAGAGAATGTAAACATGTGCTGTTTTGGGGAACTCACGGTATCTTTATTCAGGACAGTTGACTTTTACAAAGTCAGCAAGCAGATGGAGAGTGTTCAAGGCAAGAACAACCCTGTAGACTGGACATGAGTGTCAGAAGAGAAGTTCGTGGTGGGAAATTGGTTCTGCAACTGCACAAATGAGGCACTGCTCAATATGGCACCACTTAACTTCACCAAATAATAATAAGATGTATAGATCAGATTTGGGGTTTTCGAGCACCAAAGTCGGCTCCAGGTTTTGAAGACTTGTGAATCTATGAAGCATCAGATGCATTTCATTCTACATTTGATTTAATCAAAATAAGCAATTTTCCATGCTAATTTGTTTAATGCTACTTGTTACAAGTCTGTCCTCGACACACCTCATGGAAACCTTGCTGGTTGGCAACAGTTGGCGCAGTAACTCAACATAAGAATGCTTTGGTTGAGTCGGGCCAAAGACTATGATGTAGGACTCCTCTCTTCCTCTCTTCTTCTAGTAGCTTCTCACTGTCAACTGTTTTAAACTATGACTGCTCTCTCATCCTCCATGTCACCGTACACTCTGTACTTCAAAATGCATTCAAATGTTTACAATGTTTGACTCACCTACTCCACGTCTCTCTCTCTATTCCTCTCACGCTCACATAGTTCCTATCTCTCGCCTCTTTCGCTCACTCTGTCTCCCCCGTATCTCCGGCTTTTCGAACAAATAAGATGACAACGAGCAGAAAAGTCTGCTGGACAATGGCACACACACACACACACACGTGCACGCCTTCACCCAGCCGGCCCTGCCGCCGCATCTCTGCCCCGCAAAACAAGCATCTGGTTGTTATCGCTCTCCGCCATGCGCGCTGAGCAAAGTTTAAGCTGATTCGGTGACAACCCAAACCGAGCCACCCCGGCATTTCCTTGCAGCGAGGCCCCCTAATCTGCCAGACTGGGGGAAAGACAGAGAGTGGTCCGCTCTCTAATTCGACAGAGAAGCGAGGCTTGAAACAGCACAATTAAAAAGATACTGTTGTGTTTACACTCGCTGGCCTGTGTAACTGCTGAATGAGGGACATAAACAGCTTAGCTGCAGTCAGTGTAAGTGGCCTGCGTGGGCCTCCTCCTGCTGAATACCAGGAGAGACACTGTATTCTATCCCACCGCATTTGACAGGAATTTGAAATCTGCTGCATTATGCGCTGCCCACAATAAACCTTGTGTTGTTTGAAAAGCCGGCATTAGACAGCAGAAAACTGGCATCGGGGAAGGGAAATAATTTGATCTTGTCTAATCTGGTTGAGGGGGGAAATATTGTAATCCCCTCCGTGCTCTGTGATATGTGCTCGCATCTGGCCGTGCGCTTGTGTAGGATTGTGCACATGTGCATGTGTCACCAATGCTAGACAGAATTTTTTTTTTTTAAAGCATCATTTTGCTGTTTGGTCCTTTGTGTGAAATTGTTGATATTGCCTTTTCTGTTGAGGTTCCCATAGGTGTTTCTCACACAGAAGATAATAACAGGAGATGATTTGGAGCTGTAAATCCATTGTACACACACACACACACACACACACACAGTGCTGCTCAGTCCTCATGGGCTCATCCGCGCTCCATTGTAAAAGCTTCTGGTTTTATGAGGAGCGCAGATGTAAATCCTCACATTCTCTGTGATATCTCTTCGGCATCCTGTTGTCTCTATCTTTGATCACCTATCTTCTGGGAAGTGATGAGAGCTGGGAGCCAGAAACCCGCGAACAACAGACACATTAGGCCCGTTGTATTCATACCCGCCCAGAAACAATGGACCTGTGTCGGGGCGATTGTTTCCCCCAGCGACTCTCAGGGAAGGCTTTGGAAATTGAAAAACAAAAACTTTCTGTATCACACAAGCCTGTTCCATCTTCCTCTGCCATTGTTCTTCCTCTTTGATAACAGGCTTGAACAAAACCCCAAACTAATATCACATGCTTTCATTCATCACGATGCTGGATCATATAAAAAAATGGACTTGTTGTTCAATCAAACTCTTTGTTGTTTTTATTCAAGCCAACATGTTGTGTTCAGTCATTGTCGTTGCTGCTTTCTCAGATGAAAGCTATCATATAGTTGTTATTGCGTAATCAGGTGAAAAGGGGGCCTTTTCTTACTTTGTCCTCGTTGCCAGGGGAATCCGGGGAATGATTAGCAGGGCGCACTCCCCAAGAGAGGAGACTAGATTAGAGTAGATTGTCTTGTGTGCGACGATTAAGTCGGCTCATTATTATCTGTCGAGTGATAAACCTCATGGATGCTTCAGATACAGCGCGGAAACACCTGCTGTGGGGTTTGGTCTCCGGCTTTAATCTGAACACATTCCCCCGGGATTAAAGCATGAACTTTTGCTGAAATCGCTGTCATAATTTCCAGAGCCAATGTAAAATAACTTTATCCAGCCGGTCAAACAAAGCAGCACTAAATCCTGTTTTTGTCTTTTACTGTTAGAGCAAAAATAAAAACTGGTCCCGTCATCCATCTTGTGATTGTCAGGTTTTTCTATTGAACTACTTTGTCTTATTGACTATAGTTAATTAGGTAGTATTTTGGTCTATATTAATAATTCAAATAGTGAGACGACTCCCAAAATAACCAGAACAAAAAAACGCAAAAATTCCAAGAGCAGCACATGCTTTCTGTTCCCTCGTCCTGCTTCCTGGAATACTTCTGCAGATCGTGAGAGTTGTGTGACTTATTTACCTGTCCAGCTTCTCTGTGTACAGCGTTGTCAACAAGATGTTAGCACTCAAAGGGGAAAATAACTGCAAATATAAACATGGTGAGGTACATCTCGAGCTGGAACAAACCTGCTTTTCTGACAGCTTGACAGCCACCTGAGGGTGAAACAGATTCCAAAATCACTGTCCAACCGGCCACACATTGTCTTGCTTTGTCTGACTTACACACACACACGTACACACACATGTATACACACACACACACACACACACACACACGCGCACACACATGCACATACGGAGGGGCCAAGCAGGAAAAGAGGCTGTCTCTGGCTGGGCAGCTGTACGGTCAAGCAGAAATATCTGAATGTTTCCCCTCCAGCAAGTATCAGTGGTGACAGACAGACAGTCTGACAGTCAGGCTCTCTCTCTCCCTCACGCACACACACACATGCACACACACACACACACACACACACACACACACACACACATACACACACACAAAGACACTGTGATTGACAGAGAGACTGACAGACACATTCTTTACATTTCACGTAAGCAGAGATAAACAGCGATTCAGGTTCCCGCCATGCACATAAACACATATACACTTTTAACTTTGTCTAATTCAAGTAGCTAATAAGAAGAAGAAAAACAAGTTTGACTAATTTGAGCAGCTCTGAAACCTTCTGTTCGGTCCACATTTAAGTCATAAAACTTCATGTTCTCTTCCAATTCTGTAGTTCCCTTTTCAAACCATAGAGGTCACTGTTGCTTTACACACTACTGGATACAGTCGGGCTCAATGTAAACCTCTCTGTCCCTTATTAAGTAGCTTGAAACACACATTTTCTGCCGAAATGCCTTCTACTTTAAATAGTGGTTAATGATATTATTTTACAAAGCTCACCTGTACTGTCGCAGTTCAAAGAGTAATGTTTAGTGTATATGATGTAGAAATAAACTATAACGTGTTATTTTGGCTGCTACTGTGATGCATAAAGAGTTAGATTTCTGCATGTGGTTTTCAGATTTCAGGCTGTTGCACTCATGAGAGAATGTCTAACTTGTAAAAGAGCATAACCTCAAACTAACCCCAAACACTTTGCAGAGCACTCCAGCCTCACTTGAAGTGGTTCAACCTGCTGCAGGGAACACACCTCCAGTCTGCAGCCGGCAATACAGAAACGCTTTTGAAGTATTGCACCTATTTCATACTGCACATCCTAACAGCTAGGGACAGGCAGGAGACATATTAACACCTGTAGGTATTAATAATTTACATTTAAATACATCTACAATGGCGTTAGCACTAGCATTCAGATACAATATAATAGCATAAATAGCCGCATATCTTTATATGCAGCAGTGCTAGCAAACCGGCGAACATAATACAAATGTTTTGTCTAAAATATTCCTGACTTATGTGTTGGTATGAGTGTGTCAGTATATATTTTCTGAATCTGTTTTTACTACCCAACAATGTGCTCCCTGACGACACAGTTACATTTTCAGAAGTGAGCTGGGAAGCTATATATATATGTATATATATATATATATATATATATATATATATATATATATATATATATATATATATATATACATATATATACATATATATATCATATCAAAAAACTCCTTAAAAGCATACCCAAAAAGCAATATCTGGAATAGCTCTGGTGTCCTTTGAAAGGTATAGAATACAATGAAGGAAGCATTAGACTGTTATCTTCAGGTTGAGTAAAATCCAATTTTAAGAGCCAATATCCTCATTATAATCAATAATCATGATCCCATAGACAACAATGCAACTGAATGTCCTCACCTATACTCTCTGTCTTCAATTTTAACTAATACATTTGATAAAAATACATTAATTTGTAACACATATTATGAAAAAAAGTAAAGATATACTCAAGTAGTCTCAGTGTTTTGGTCGTGTTTGCTCTTAACTGAGAGTTTTACTTCACAACACAATGTATTTCCATATTCCACATGTTACAAACAACATTAATTTCTCCAAAAACATTGAACACAATACATATTGGTCAATATTTATGTGACACAACAGCTCCATTCGATGCAGGTCGGTGAATGCAAAGGCCCACAGTGCTCTGAGATATCACACATGAGACGAAGACATTGATGTATAGTTGTTGTTGGAGGCTGTATGAAGTACAATGAGACAGTGAATATCATGTAGTTTGAGCCAACATGTGCATTGTTCCTATTCCAGACATTGATCATTATTGCTGCAGATATAAACTATGCCATTCTGGGGAAAAAATGACATAGTCCTTTGTGAAATACTTTGACAATAGATTGATGTCAGTGTGACGGAAACACGTGCATTTTAATGAAGTTTATATCTGCAGAACTTTATTGTTCAAATACTTCAGCGACAATAAAAAAAAAGTATTATTGACAAGATCTTTTTCTAATTATTACCGTGGCAGTGTGATCAAGTGCAATCTGTCTCTGAAATAGATACAAAAACACACACAAACACACCTTCAACTCCTGCACTCATACAGTATAGATGTACACACTTGAAGCCCCCAGACAGGCAAGAGCGTGTGTGTGTGTGTGTGTGTGTGTGTGTGTGGTAGTGTGTGAGGCCTCCATAGCCCAGACATGCTGTGTAAAAGTATACAAAGTGTGCAGGTGTCCATGGGACATGCTAAGCAAGTTCAACACACCTCTGTACACGCTGACAACCATGCCTACATTTAACACATGAACTGCAAGTGCCAAATGTTCAGGCTCTGCTGGCTTGTTCTGGGGGTTTGCGCCCACACACACACACACACACACACACACACACACACACACACACACGGCATCTCATGGAAGAACTCACTAGAGACTTTGTGGCTTGGTATTTGGCCCATCAACATTCTATTTTCTCTCTGCCCCTCTCTCCTGAAGTCTCATTTCCATCTCCTGACATACACAAAGGCAGGATCCTCCCTACCCACTGAATCTGCTGAAATAAATAAATAAATCTTCACTCCACTGTACATCCGTTAATTATCTGTTTCACTGAGTGGCAGACTGTCTCTACTATACTTTCTGCCTGCATGTTTCCACACACACACACACACACACACACAGAGCGATGGAGCGGGAGGGAGGAAGAGAGAGATGGCAGACTGCCACAGTGGCTTTCACTATGAACTTGTTTAGTCAAAATAACAAGTCGGAGGATTATGAAAGACCGTAATGAGGCGTTTGCCAAATGATTGTGCGAAAGAGTGAGCGGCTGCACGGCGTGCTCCTGATTTACCTTGTTAAAAAAAAAGTCAGAAAAGGTGAGTTGGCATGTCATTCAGGCATGTTTGTGCCCACACTTAGCGGAGGAGCTTTAAGTCACTTTGGCGTGTCATTATCAAAGGAACACTTTGTGATAGATGGCAAAGTCAATGATGGAGAGATCAAGGGGCCGGGAGGAAGAGAGAGAGTGAGACACCCAGGCTGAACCTCGTCATAATTAGAGGATTTCTCTGACTTTGATCCGGCAGATAACACTTTTCTCATGAATCCTTCTTTTTTTTAAGTTGATGTATTAGACCCATACCTGAGATACATCCGTGCACCTGTCAAACAAGCTGTTCTAATTAGCTATCAAAGGAGAAGCTTATTAAATGCTAACCTTTAGCGATAACAACGGGATGAAATCAAAGTATGTGAGCGCTAATAAAGTGTATGGCAATGGGTTCTTGGTGGTCGTAATCCTTTAATTACCCATCAGGACCTATGCTCTTCTTAATTAAACACTGTGCTGTTCAGTATACTATGGATATAGTATAGTAAATAGATCTATGAAAACACTTTGCTCCATCATTCCTGACAATGGCTGATCAATTTGAGTTCAGGATATACTGAAAAAAGCCTGATTTTCAACTGTAAAATAGTCCAATTTCCATTCAATATTACTTCCATATATGTATTTTTGATGTAGCCTAGTGAACACCTTATTTTGAAAATCGGACGTAGTCACACAGAGTCACGAGTGTGTCCTTTTGCTAACTTTACCAAGTCCATCACAGCTCAGTCTGGGCCGGTTGAATGCATTTAACCTCGACTGATTGAACCCAAACATGAGTAATATGAGTTAAATATAATATCAAGATAACACAGCTTGTTATTGTGAGATAAAGACATAATTTAATTGTGATCTCGAGATAACGGCATGAACAGAACATTTGAATTATGTCCGTTCAGGGCTTCCCTAGTCGCCTATGTGTCGCCAAATTATTCCTCTTTTGGGAAACAGTTTTACTCCAACGGAGGAGGTTACCATATTGGCCAGACTACAATCTAGAAAAACAAGTAAATCCCCAATGTGTGCATCTTGTCTATCAGTCACATTCTCACTCATCCCCCTGTCAGGCTCTTGGGAGTGGTCAACATAGTTTTCTTCGGCAATTTGCACTCGTCGTTTTGTCCTCTTGAGCTCCTCATCACCTGAACTTCTTGACTGATGTTTCAGCCCGTGATCTGTTTCTGCATTAAAAAACGTCGGGAGACACTTTAACGTGTTGCCACTGGTCATGAAATTCTTCTGTGGCAGAAAAATACATTACACAAGCTTTCAGAAACTCCTGATGGGTTACAAAACTCCGGCAAAAACATTGCCGACTTGTTCTGGAAGTCACACAGAGTCGAATGCACTTGCTAGATTAGCAACATTAAGTCGAAAAACAACCCATAATGCAACGCTGTCTGTCGGAGCCAGTATGACATCGGTGCTCTCTCCAAATATATAAAAATATGAGAAAATGTGAACACATAATTGTCTTTTCTTCGAATGAGACGACCCCCACTTTTTCCCAGCTAATAAGCTCCACTAGCTTCCTCCAGTTTGGACTCTCCAGCTCTCGTCTCTCAAAGGTCAGCTCTGTCAAGACAGTTAACTGTTGGCCAACAGCTCAGATCTGCATGTCAAATGTGCGTGTCAAAGTTCACCGAAGCAGATTTACCGTGCTCCCGTTACTGTGAGTGAGGGGAACGGTCCTGCTAAGACCTAAACATTTTATATTACTTTACAAGAGCACACATTTGGATGATGTTGATTCCCTCTATAGGATAAAAAATTGAAGACTGCTCCACAAAATCCACGCTGTCATAGTTCAGAGCTATCATTGAACTGCTGCCATGCAGGGAAGGGCATAATGATTCAGCTCAGAGACGCTCGCCAAATCTGTTCTGTACATACGCACGGCATTCCAGTTTAGAGGAAGTGTAAATATAGGACGGAGGTTAGTTCAAACACAGACCTGTGCAACCTTTCATTCTCTAATCTGCAACATTTTCACTACACGGGCAGGGGAAAGGGAACATGAAATATTAACAGAGTACAGTTAGGACTAAATGTAAAAAAGTCTTCTATTTTAATAACAATTAGGTCATAAAAGGCCCAAACATACAAATTAAGCCTCCTCTGATATTCATCCCACAAGGATGCTTCCAAAACAGATACATCTGTGATGCTGTCTATATTGCTGTCACCTGTCTTTTTCAACTTTAAGCAGATGTCAATATAAATCCTCAATTCTGTCCAAAGGAAATACACATTTATTGTCAGGATTTACTTGAAATTATACAACAGACATTTTCTGGGAACGTTCCAATTGACAATGCAGGAGAAATGTCCGGCCTCACACAATACATTACTCTGTGAGAGAGATGTGCCGAGGGACAGACACTTTCTCCTTTTTTTTATCCAAGTCATATTTATTTTATCAGATGTATTCTCCATAGGCTTCATGGTGGCAGGATAGCCATGAGCTCAGACTCTCTCTCACACACACACACACACACACACACACACACACACACACACACACACACACACACACACACACACACACACACACACGGCAGGACCAGATGTCCACTGGTGCATGTAGTGATTCTATTTTATTTCCACTTGGTGTTTTTATTTTTTCTTCTTCTTTCATCCAAGGGAGAAGCAGCAAGACATAATTAGTATTGGAGAAGACACAAAGAGGAGCTCCTAATGACTACAAACATCTATGTGGTTGACTTTTGTGTATGTAATTGAAAGGGGGTGAAAATCAATAGCATTCAATGAAAACTAATTGCGGACGGTGAGAGCGGGGAGCTGTTAGGCGGCTATTAGGAGAGGCAACACCAAACCACTTCCAAGATTCTTCAGTCAGTTAGAAAAGCGCTCTGAGCGCAAATTTGTGTGAAACTGTGCGTGAAAAATGGCTGAATAAAATACCCATAATTCTTCTATTATTTAGTAACTTTCCGGCAACGTGGAGTGATGGGAAGCAGATGGGAAACAAGGGGAAAGAGAGAGCATTGTCTTGGAATGTTTTGCTGTTTGTGGTTTTTGATGAGAGGAAAGGTTTTTCTGATCCATCACTTTTGAAATTTTAACCATAATTGCATTGTTTTTTTGCCAAAAAGATTGATATGAGTGACCCACTAATATTGTAAGTAATGGGTCACTCATATCAAAGCATGCATATGATTTTTTATGTATGTAATAACATACAGTACATTTGTAATATGTATGTATCACATATATGTATATATTTTACAGTATGTCACATGCATTACATATATGTAATATGTATGTATTACATATATGTATATATGTTACAGTATGTAGCATATATACGTACATATATCCATACATTTACAATGTAATACAAATATTATAATATATACACTCACAATAACATGTATGTAATAACATGTATGTAATTAAGAAAAATGAAGATATAAACAGAGCAAAATAGAATCGAATAAATAAAACATAATATTGATTTTAGTTGTAGTTTTGTTTGTGCTTTGACCATAAATAGACAACATATATGTCAATATGTTGTATTTATGACTATTAAATATACTTTAAGTAACAAAGGGAAGCCATACAGAAATGTGAAATCAGTGAAAGTGTAATATTTTGAAAAAAATTCACACATGCCAACTAAATGCAGTGAGATATAGTTTAACAACATATGATATTAACGTTTATTTGTTTGTTTATTTGTTTAAGGTGTTTGCTATTTTTCAACTATAACTCCATCATCCATTCTCCGCCTTTCTGCTATATTTCCAAAATGTCTGACCCGGGGCCTGGTAGATGGTTTGACATGTGGAATACTCCACCAGGCAGCGTGTTTGACAACATGCTGACCTACAAACCTATAAATCCTGCAAAACATCCCACATTTACAGAAGTGATTATTCCTATGCAGACTGAATAAACAGGATATCGATGGCGTCAAAGACAAACACTCGGGCCATCAGGAGGATAGATACTGGTTACAGACATCTGCCAAGTTCACAGGGGGCATGTTTACCATGTGAGTTGAAGCCTGGAGTAACAAAGGGCAAGCACTGACAAGCACATTACCGCCTCTCTCCAGCGGAAAGAGGCGCCTTATGAGCCTTTAATGTGTGACATATAATGTGCTTAGATCACGTTCTCCAATTTGTTTCACTTGCTAAATTACAAGCCACATAAACGTAACATTTTACACATTTTCAGAGACGCCATATTGGTTTCCTGAGGTCCTGGCTCTGCTGCACTTCAAACATCACCTGTGGTCCTGTACACACACACAGATGCACACACACGCTCACAATTACCCAGAGATTATGGAGAGGCCACTGCTCGACAGCCGCAGCCAGTTCACACTCACATACACACCGGCACACACCAAATGTCAGCTGGCCGTGGTCATTGGCAGTGGCCTTGCCATAATCTCTCTCTAATTATATACACAGCCAGGCTTACTGTTTCAATGCAGAGACCTGAGAAAATACAAGCTACTAATCTTATTTACACACAGCGGCAACAACCCTGCTGGGCTAGGAGAGATGAGGGGAGGACGGGAGGGGAGAGGAGGGGAGAGGAGAGGAGGAGAGGAGGAGAGGAGGAGAGGAGAGGAGGAGATGAGATGGGAGGGGAGGAGAGGAGGAGAGGAGATGGGAGGGGAGGAGAGGAGAGGAAGAGAGGAGGAGAGGAGGAGAGGAGAGGAGAGGAGAGGAAGAGAGGAGGAGAGGGGGAGAGGAGGAGAGGAGGAGAGGAGAGGAGGAGAGGAGATGGGAGGGGAGGAGAGGAGGAGAGAGGAGAGGAGGAGAGGAGGAGATGAAATGGGAGGGGTGGAGAGGAGAGGAAATTAAAAGAAAGGAAAGGAAAGGACAAGAAAGGAGAGAAAAGGAGAGGATAGGAGGGGCAAGGAAAGGGAATGAGAGGAGAGGAGAGGAGAGGAGAGGAAGGGAGGGGAGAGGAAAGGAAAGGAAATGAGAGGAAATGAGATGAAGAGAGAAGGAGAGGAGGAGAGGAGAGGAGATGGGAGGGGTGGAGAGGAGAGGAAATTAAAAGAAAGGAAAGGAAAGGAAAAGAAAGGAAAGAAAAGGAGAGGATAGGAGAGGAGGGTCGAGGAAAGGGAATGAGAGGAGAAGAGAGGAAGGGAGGGGAGAGGAAAGGAAAGGAAATGAGAGGAAAGGAGAGGAAGAGAGGAGGAGAGGAGGAGGAGAGGAGGAGAGGAGAGGAGAGGAGGAGAGGAGGAGTGGAGAGGAAGAGAGGAGATGGGAGGGGAGGAGAGGAGGAGAGGAGGAGAGGAGGAGAGAGGAGAGGAGGAGAGGAGGAGATGAAATGGGAGGGGTGGAGAGGAGAGGAAATTAAAAGAAAGGAAAGGAAAGGACAAGAAAGGAGAGAAAAGGAGAGGATAGGAGGGGCAAGGAAAGGGAATGAGAGGAGAGGAGAGGAAGGGAGGGGAGAGGAAAGGAAAGGAAATGAGAGGAAATGAGATGAAGAGAGAAGGAGAGGAGGAGAGGAGATGGGAGGGGTGGAGAGGAGAGGAAATTAACAGAAAGGAAAGGAAAAGAAAGGAAAGAAAAGGAGAGGAGAGGAGAGGAGGGGCGAGGAAAGGGAATGAGAGGAGAGGAGAGGAAGGGAGGGGAGAGGAAAGGAAAGGAAATGAGAGGAAAGGAGAGGAAGAGAGGAGGAGAGGAGGAGAGGAGAGGAAAGGAGGAGAGGAGGAGTGGAGAGGAGGAGAGGAGATGGGAGGGGAGGAGAGGAGGAGAGGAGGAGAGGAGGAGAGAGGAGAAGAGGAGAGGAGGAGATGAAATGGGAGGGGTGAAGAGGAGAGGAAATTAAAAGAAAGGAAAGGAAAGGAAAAGAAAGGAGAGAAAAGGAGAGGATAGGAGGGGCAAGGAAAGGGAATGAGATGAGAGGAGAGGAAGGGAGGGGAGAGGAAAGGAAAGGAAATGAGAGGAGAGGAGATGAAGAGACGAGGAGAGGAGGAGAGGAGAGGAGATGGGAGGGGTGGAGAGGAGAGGAAATTAAAAGAAAGGAAAGGAAAAGAAAGGAAAGAAAAGGAGAGGATAGGAGAGGAGGGGCGAGGAAAGGGAATGAGAGGAGAGGAGAGGAAGGGAGGGGAGAGGAAAGGAAATGAGAGGAAAGGAGAGGAAGAGAGGAGGAGAGGAGGAGAGGAGAGGAGATGGGAGGGGTGGAGAGGAGAGGAAATGAAAAGAATGGAAAGGAAAGGAAAAGAAAGGAAAGGAGAAGAAGGGAAGGGAGAGGAAAGGAAAGGAAATGAGAGGAAAGGAGAGGAAGGGAGAGGAAATGAAAAGAAAGGGAATGAAAGGAACGGAACGGAAAGAAAAAGAAAGGAAAGGAAAAGAAAGGAGAGGAGAGGAAAGTAGGGGTGAGGAATGGAAAGAAATGAAAGGAGAGGAGAGGAAGGGAGGGAAGGGGAGGGGAGAGGAGAGGAGAGGATAGGAGAGGAAAGGAAAGGAAAGGAAAAGAGGAGAGGAGAGGAGAGGAGAGGGAAGGAGAGGAGATGACAATAAAGGAAAGGAAAGGAAATGTAAAGGAAAGGGAAGAGGGCTAAAACACATTTTATAGATTTCAATATTTCTCTTGTATTTCTAATACAATACACATTTGTAAATGTATTATATTACAGTTAAAGTAATAAATGTAAATAAAGATAAAGTTTGATATTCATTCAAATATATTTCGTATTTATTTTTTCTCTAAAGTGATGCGGTTGCAGGACACATGCGATCCCTTCCTCTCCATCCCTATACTTATGAACAATGTCCATGATAATATTTCCATCTCAGCCTGTGTATATAGTCTATATGGAGAATGGCTGAGTCCTTGTTTCCACTTGGATGCCCTGTGATAGAATATATTCCCCTCTCCAAAGGAGGTGCGATGCAGACAGGGTGCCTCATACAGACACGCACACACACACACACACTGGCCTCCACAGCCACACACACTATGTAAATAATGCATGTCTCTTAAAGGGTTTCACCCCACCACAGCTGGCCCACTTCAATTAGAACGCTTTGCACTCATCTTTTCCCCCAGTTCTTCTGCACCCTTTCACTCCACTTTCTCACTCATTCCTGTTCGGGTTACGCTATTCTACTGTTTGCACAGAACCCTTCAACTACAATAGAACGGCTTTTCTATATATCAGCGATATGCATTATACGCTTTCCAGTTTAATTTACAGTTTACAGTAATGTGCCACCTTGAGATGCCTGCATGTAATACGTGCCATACATCCTCTCTCTTTTCCTCACAAATACATGTAAAAAAAAAATTTGACATGGAAGAAGAAAAGTACACACTAATTGTGCCCTGTGTCCTGTGTTAGCTTGCTCAGAGAAACCATTAAAACACTTGTTTGATCTGCTGTACAACATGTTAAACCCTGCCAACACGTCCCCTGCTGTGGGTGCTTAATTTCATTTGCAGCCAATTCTCTGGTCCAACGTATAAGGGAGCATTGCATATCAAGTCCACTACATTCTCTTGCATTTCACTCGCATAATGTCGAAGCTTATCTTGGTCTCTTACTGTCTCCTGATCTCTTAAATCCAGTGGAGGCCTTGCGTGCCCCTTGCTACTCAACCCAACCACGCTCTCTTTGACTTCCCCCCTTTTCCTCCCTCTTTACTTCCACTCACCCTAAGTGGGGGCCCTGGCCTGGTATGGTCTCCTCCAAACACATCTAATTACCCCAATGCCAAGCATTCCCCATCCATCACATTATCTTTCAGAGTCGAGGTATTAGCGTCCGCGTCCCGTCAGCCAATTACCTGCTGCCTTCTGTTTGAGTCACCTGCATTGCAAATGTGACCTTTCCTTAGAGGGCTGATTGCATGTTTCCTAGAGTGTGTGAGGGAACGCAGGGTGTGTGTGTGTGTGTGTATGGAGAAGTGTGGTGTGTGTGCGTGTGTGTGTGTGTGTCAATGTGTGTAAGAGAGAGCATGCGATCTCTGAAAGGGTGTGATAAAAGAATTAAAATGAGTAAGTATAAGTGTGTGTATGTGTGTGTGTGTGTGAGAGAGAGAGAGAGAGAGTGTGTGTGTGTGTGTGTGTGTGTGTGTGTGTGTGTGTGTGTGTGTGTGTGTGTGTGTGTGTGTGTGTGTGTGTGAATGCTTGTAAGTGCTCATTTTATCAAAAGAGCCTGCATTTTCTGCAAATGTGTGTGTTATCTTAGTGTATATGTGCATATATATGAAATGTAGATCGGCTGTGTGTGTGTGTGTGTGTGTGTGTGTGTGTGTGTGTGTGTGTGTGTGTGTGTGTGTGTGTGTGTGAGAGAGAGAGAGAGAGAGAGAGAGAGAGAGAGTGTGTGTGATGTATAAGAGAGCATGCGATCACTGAAAGGGTGTGTTAAAATAATTAAAATGAGTAAGTATATGTGTGTGTGTGTGTGTGTGTGTGTGTGTGTGTGTGTGTGTGTATGCATGAAAGTGTTCATACATATTATCAAAGAGCCTGCATTTTCTGCAAATGTGTGTGTTATGTTAATGTATATGTGTATGTATATGAAATGTAGATCGAGTGTGTGTGTGTGTGTGTGTGTGTGTGTGTGTGTGTGTGTGTGTGTGTGTGTGTATGCATGAAAGTGTTCATACATATTATCAAAGAGCCTGCATTTTCTGCAAATGTGTGTGTTATGTTAATGTATATGTGTGTGTATATGAAATGTAGATCGACTGTGTGTGTGCGCGCCTGTGTGAAAGGCCCTGTGTGTGTGTGTGTGTGTGTGTGTGGCTGGGCAGTGAGCACACCCTCTCAGACACCCTTCTGACCCCCCCGACCCACCCTCACTCCCCCTCATGTGACGGGCTGTCGTGAATGTTAATGTTCTGTGATGGCTGTGGAGCAAATAAGTGTTTCTGACACAGAACAGGCTCCATTACAGGAGCAGGCCGAGTGGGCCGGCTCGAGCCTTAATGAGCAGCCGGGTCAGTCAGCCGCAGCCACTGTACCAGTCCCACACGCTGCTTATGCAGGGACCGACCCGAACAGCCCTCCACCAGACGCAGGGAGAAAAAACGGACTTCCGCTGCCGTCTCCTTACTCGGGTTTACAGATTTTCTCACTTGGCCGTAGTTAGAAGCCGTTAAAGTTGAACCTCTTTCAGCAACGGAAATGTAGAACAGCCGACAAACTCACATTTTATCTGGGCGATGCCAATTGGTTTCCAGTTTCTACTAAAAAAACAATAATTGGTAAACGTCAAAATTATTTTGTATTTAATGTAAAATTAATCCGAAATCAAATTCATGTTTTTCCACCTACACCGTGAGGCCTTGGCACTGCAGAGCTGAGTTAAAGAAAGTGTGGCCGTCTCTTGTCTGTGTTGATGTGAATATACGGAATGATTGTCTAGCTGTTTTGTCTGTGTAATACAATTTAAATCTAGCCAATAAAAAATGTAGCTGCACAACTCAAATACATTTTATAACTTCTCCACTATATAGGCGATACCATGTTCGGAAGGTTAAGATAAGATATTCTTTTATTAGTCTAGCAGTAGGTAAAGTGCACAAAAAAAAATAGTACAGTAAATAATCCACAATAGCAATATTATATGTACAGACAGAATACAATATATTTAAAGTTAGTTACTCTTGAAATGCAGGCTAGGCTACAGATCATTAGTTAACAATATAATACGTAATGTGACTATTCTAATGAGCGTACTTCTATACTATACTACTACTTTTACAACACATGTTTTAAATAAAGCTTGATGTTTCCTCAGGTCTGACATGGAGCATTTCAATGTGAACATCATTATCACATTTGGTAAACAAGCTTTACACTCTACAGTTATGTTGGAGGCCTTTTCTGATTTCAGAAGGAACATTTGAATTTCGAGCGATGAAAGACGTTCTCGGCCGACGTCGTGGTCGCCCGCCTTGGCGTGGTTTGCTGGTTGCAGGCGTGGCAGACTCTGGTTGCTCTGAGCCGTGTGCATTGATGTGATTGGTTATAGAGGAAGTGCAAATTCAAACAAGAGAACCAATCAAAGACAATTCTGGAAATCATTAGCTTGGGTTGCATTTCAATTCCTTTTTTTTTTTTGTATTTCCAGATAGCTAATTATAGGAAGCTATTTCTAGAATGGACTTTTCCCAATGCAAGAAAGACAGAGGATTGAGCAATGTCAAGTTAGCACCTAGCTTCCACTATGTTGTGTAAAACAGAGTAATAAAACATGTACATTTCAATGTCTTTTTTGTCTTCCATGACCAGCAACATTGACAAACCTAAAGTCTTTACAAAAGAAAGCCCTAAATAAGTAAAAAAAGGACCTGCGATGCGTTTTGGTGCTGAGGTAAATTATGGGTAAGTGTCACCTGTCAAATAGAGTACAACAACTGAAATTGGGAACCCCTGCAAAAATATTCCACCGAATGGCAAACCAAGAGCCTTGTCCATGGTGAAGTCCCAGTTAGCCTGACAGCCTGTGGACACTGTAAACTCAGTCACAACCAGTCCAGTGCAGCTACAAGCCTGTGAACAAAGAAGCTGTCTCTCCCTTCTCCCTCCGGATTGTCAAGAGAAAGTACAGCTTGTAGTTTGAGTCGAACAGTTATTTCTGGAAGGAAAAAAAAAAAAGGCCGAGGGCACATCGCTTGGCTGACTCATCATAATTTGGAGGGGAAATGAATCCCCCTTCTTCCACCTGAGGAGAGAAGAGGAGAGAGAAAGAAAAGGGTTAAGACAGAGAAGCTGGGAAGTGGACATTAGGCCTGATAGAGACGCATGGCAGACGGAGAATCACCTAGCGCGTCAGAGCACATCCTCACAGTTGGCCAGGCTGTCTCTCAAAACTCTCCAAATAGTGGAAAGTCGACCTGTTGGAGTTACTGAGTCGTCACACTACATGTTGTAGCTCAGGAGCAATGGGCCTGCAACGGTGTCTCTTTTCCTCTCTCTGCGGGACTTGTTAGCGCTGCTATTTTGGAACCTCTCTGCCTTCATTCTTGCTGGAAAAAAACACACCGTGAAGTGTAGCACATATACTTTATTAAATTCTGGTTCTTCTCGAGTTGGATTTTACATTTTTAGAAGATTGGAAGTCTTTGAATAGCACGAGCAGCGCTAGGTTTCCATGCACGATAATAACGATGCATGAGTTTTCATACTCAGAACACAGTTGGAAAATGTCTGGCTATAATGTTGAGGATGTGCTTTATTAATGCAACACTACTACTAACGCGTATGCACAACAGCTGGTGATATGGATACGTCGTGTCCACCAAGACATGCAGCAAAGCTGCCACTAAAAAGTGGATGTGAGAGGCTTTCTGCAAAGGAAAATACATTTTTACAACATCCTATCTTGTCATTGGGATATAAGTTATAGTTTACTTCCTAAGCCATGTGGCTGATAAGAAAGAAGTTTCCTTTCTGAGATACTTTCTGAAGAAATATCTTTCATAGGACTGTTAACGTTCTTCATTGAAAACAATGATTTCTGCTTTACACTGAGTCAGACGACACAGACACAGCGTTTTCAGATTATGGAAGAAACTTTTCCCAATAATGAGACTCAAAAGGTCACAAAAGCACTTAAAGTGAAGAAGAAGAAAAAAACGTTCACGTGCAAACAAGACGGATAAAAGACCGCAGATAATTTACTGAGAATCTAATTGGCATACAGTCTAACAAGACACCTCATTGTTAGACATTAGAGCACGGAGAGAATTAAAATGGGAAAAGCACACAGTTTTTTATTTTTCCAGTTGCTCCGAGGAAAACATTATGACAGTTGGGATTAAACCCGATCACCTGACAGGAACGTAGACATTGGACGACTTGGGAAACCCTCAATTATGTTCAGTTTCAAAGTTATTTTGTTAAAACATAATTCCAACTATGTTTGCAACTGACCTATGGTATAGTGTTGTTGAGTTATTATGCTATTTCATAATCAATAGCCAGAGTACACACAACTATATGGCTGATGAGAAATAGCAACAGTCTGCAGGATTACGCAATATGTTGCACCACTACTGTGTATGATTGTGTATGATTTTGGCGGTTTTGTATAATAAAGTTCAGCTGTGCTGATTTCCAGACACAATCTTTTTTTTTTACAGAAGCTCTCTCACACATTTTTGTTCCCAATATAATTTCATGGGGAAACATAACCGCAGTGTGTTTTATTGGTTTCTTGGCAACATTTTTATAGGAAGTGCTTAATTTCTGTACCAGAGGCCACTCGGAAAGAGGTAGTCAGGGTGGATGAGAAGCATATAAGGGTTATGTTTTTTAAATTAATACAAACATATGCTTTAGTTACTAGGTGCAGACATTGAACAACAAATGAAAAGGATCACTAATCACTACTACGCTTCTTTCAAAAACATATTCGCTGTTGCATTAGAAGTATATTAAACAGTAGTGCTGAGAGGGAAGTGTGCAAATGGGCCAGTACATAAAATAAGTGCAAATTGTGTAACAAGTTGCTAATGCTATTGCAACAAATTGTCCATTGCTACGAAGTCAAACTCGCTCA
The DNA here is from genome assembly GCF_910589615.1 of Taurulus bubalis. NCBI lineage: Eukaryota > Metazoa > Chordata > Actinopteri > Perciformes > Cottidae > Taurulus > Taurulus bubalis. Next base: position 23,614,721 of record NC_136600.1, read on the forward strand.
CAAGTGCACTGTCAGCAAAACATAAAGTTGATATGATCCATAGACACAGAATGTGTGAATGTTTTAAGTTTGAGTCTAAGTTTAACTTTCTGTCTCTGATGGAGGTCACTTCACTTTTTTTCCGAAAGCCCGGCACAACGGAGCTACTTCAGATTTTGTCCAACGTGATTTTTTTTAGGAGATTCATTGTACAAAATAAAAAAGAAACAATACAAGAAACCTTTTACTTACAGCGAAACCTGAGGGCCTCATTTGTATGTTTTGCTGGATCTCCCGAACACAATGGAAAATGGAAGCAAAGGTCAGTGTTAAGTCCCCGCTGGCTTTTGTTCTTTAAAACAACAATATTGTATTGATCTGTCCTGAATGATAAACACAAATGTGTTGGTAAAACACAGTCTCTTTTGACCTTTAGCAATTACTTCTACATGGCTTTAGCAAGACTCGGGTAAACAACAAAAACAATGTCAACGCATTTTCTTTTCTTTTTTTTTATTTGTAACTATACCAACACATTACAAACACATTGGCTTACATTACAACATATTCTACATAAATTGCCAGGATGGTGCTCTTTACAATGTAATCAACAAAGTATGACTACAAGATACTATGACATGCTATAGTAGACTTACATCTGATTCACAAGGAACTCTTTGGACAACAATATTTGCTTCATCCGCATGGGAACACCTCATCTTAAAAGAAAATATGTTGATATTTTATGACATTACATATCAGCGGATGTTCATAAAATCCCCAAATTGGTGGCGGTAGCTCATGGGGATGAGTTTTCATCGTGCAACCACAAGGTCGCTGGGTCGATCCCCAGTATCCGCCATATGATGATGTAATACAGTTTAAATAAAACATCAAATGTTGGATCTTTTCTGAATATGCTCAGATTTAGGCATGCGTGTGCTCCGACTGTAGTACCAGGCTACATTGAGAGGACGCACATCCCCAAAAGTTCGACAGGTGCTGGTTCAAAGAATCAAACTGAGATCCACACTTGCAGTAAATGTTGTTTCGCAACTAATCCTGATGAAGATCTCTGCTACATTTTTGTAATGTCAGATAAACTCGGATTTTACCAGGCTCTGAATATAATCAAAAACTTATAAAAATCACAATCCAGCCTCATAATAACCAGAAAGTGAAACAACATAGATGCCTGCTTACGGGATCTCATATCTGGTGGTGAGCTGAGCTGGGTCTGAGTTGTCTGACAGAGTTGAAGTGTGTTGTGGTGACCCATGATTAGACCCTCTTGGCCTTTCCTCAGACTTTAAGAGGGTGTAAGATTACAATCCTGGACCTTTTTTTGGGTACGACGACCGCTAGTAAATATAGTAAGGTATCCACATAAGTCTGAGAAACAAGTCTTCCTGGACGTGTGTGTGAGTCCTTTTAGAAGCTATTAAGAACACGATTAGAATATTATATTGTGTTTTTATCCATGAAAGTGGAAGTTTATGATGTGAATTTGTGTGGAGTGTATTTCTCTATCTTACACACACACACACACACACACACAAAGACCAGTCAGCCTGAGACGGGTGAGATGGTGAAAAGCGATGCCCCTCAGGCGAAAACCTCTTGACCTGTGGAACGACTGCAGGGAGGCGATGATAGAGGCCTGATAGAGGCCAGTCACTGGGGCCTAAAGGCACATCCTGGACATGTCTTCTTGGCAGCTGGGCTCTGAACACGGCTACAATACGCACACACACACACACACACAATCACACACATACGCGCCATATCTCCATGCAGTTGGAGGAAGAATAAGAGGAGGCACTTCAGGTTTTAAAGTAGAGGGGTACATATTGCACACCTCACCCTGACAGCTGTGGAGGGGCGTCCTTCTAATGGCACCGGAGCCACGGAATCAAAATGTGAACTTTACTGTGTGCAACGTGCTGCACAAACTCCTCTTTCCTCTGTGTATTATTCTGAGTTATATCAATATCTTAATTTGCTTAGACCAGCCATGCCAAGCATTCACATGAACTGACATTTAGATATCATTTAATCCTCAGAGAAAAAAAAAAAAGTTTTTGAAATGATATGCTTACACACCTACAGGCTGTTTTCTTTATGTATCTGTGAATTCATATTTTCTAATAATAATGTGCTCTATTTTAATTGGAATGAAATGCCATTCCATTGATTCTTGAAAGAGGTGGTAAGGCCACAGCACTGTGCCTTCTATGTGTGTGTGTGTGTGTGTGTGTGTGTGTGTGTGTGTGTGTGTGTGTGTGTGTGTGTGGTCTCTCTACATTGCTCTCTGTGTGAGGTCATGCTTCATATTTTCATTTAAGCTTTGATCACATTACTGCTATTCTCACCATATTAATGTTAGTCAATGAATAGATTAAATATTCAATTAAGCCCGGTGCACGCGCGCGTGTGTGTGTGTGTGTGGCAGGCGTCTGCATGTGATCCTCTGCCTGCGCGTGTGTGTGTGGATGTGTAATGATGTGTAAATATATTTATGGCTCAGGGTCACAGTAGTATTAACCTGACCCAGACTCTCTCTCTCTCTCTGGGGAAGCTCCTGCTGCTGATTGTTCAGTGTTTCAGTTCAGCCTCTGCTATAAACAGAGCTTGAGTGTTTGACAGGATGCTTGTTTCAGAGAAGGAAATAAGTTAAGGAAGTGTTCCATAACTTACAGAATATCATTTGAACCACTGGGGGGGACACATAACAAAAAAAACATATCTTGAGACAATCATGCTGCACATCACCGGGGGACTTTTCTTCTTCTTCTTCTTCTTCTTCTTCTTCTTCTTCTTCTTCTTCTTCTTCTTCTTCTTCTTCTTCTTCTTCTTCTTCTTCTTCTTCAGAAAGTGAGATAAAGCTTTTGTAGCAATCCCTTGACTCAGCTCCCTCACAGGAGGAGTACATCCTGTGCTCACTTTTACGTGCTGCTTTTACCAAGTGGTGGAAGGTATTCAGTTAAAAGTCCCATCAGTCAGGCATATGCCAAAGGCCCACATCTTATTCAAGTTTTAAACCTCTAATTGGTAACGTTTAAAAGGCGTTTAAGTGTGCCCTTTCTTCTCCCTTTTCTCATTTCCCATTTAATGTGTTGTGTCAAAGTCTATTACCTCAGTTGGACGTTTCTGTCCCTTAAGTTGAAAGAAGGGGGACAGGGGGGAGGGAGGGGGTGAGGAAGAGAGAGAGAGAGAGAGAGAGAGAGAGAGAGGGGTAGAGGTAGAGGTAGAGGAGGGGGTTGAAAAAAAAAAAGAGAAGCCATCAGCTGAGGTTTGCCAGGTCGATAAAGCTTTTAGATTTGGAGATGTTTTCATGGGGAGCCCATTTCCTGCGGCTAAGAGTTGTTAATGGAGCTTAAGGAATTATCTTATGACTCCCGGTTTGAGAGCAGTTTATTCCGGCCCCGGACCCCGCTCCCGCGTGTCGGAGTGGCTGACTATGCTGCTGTCAACCCCGCTTAATGAAAAGTAACGCGTCGCTGATTACAGTTTTATTTGGTCTCTATGTAAAAAGCCCCTGTTAATTTACCATCTCGCTCCCTCTGTGTGTTCGTATTTGCCACGGCTGAATGATTTAGTTATAGCTCTCTCTCTCTCTCTCTCTCTCTCTCTTTCTCTCTCTCTCTCTCTCTCTCTCTCTCTCTCTCCCTCTCTCTCTCTCTCTCTCTCTCTCTCTCTCCCCTCCCTTTCTCCTTTACTTGGTCTTACTTCGTGTCTCTTCTGCTATAATACAAAGCCACTTGGTTCGGAGGTCTAATAAAATCAGTCCTCGTGCTAAATTAATTAAATGTCGAGGCTTTATTCTTTTATCTGTGGGACCTTTAACTTTGGCCTATTTCTGTATACCAGCAGCGATGAAAAATGGAGTTGACATGTCGGCTATAATAAACATGCCTGTATCAAATAAGGGGAATGATAATTAAAAAAATATATCCTTAGAAATAAGCACATATTAACCACGCATGCGCTGAACATTTATGACTTTGCTTCAATTTATTTTCCGGTCATGTCAACTTTGCTCTCGAAATGCCGCAGGGGAGATTTCCCGAGGTAAGAAAACAAATAAAAACATACATCTTGATTCCGATTCATAGAAAAGCCCTTTTGTCCACTATAGCACTTTCTTCCAAGAAGGGGGGCTTTTCCCATTAAAATTCATCACTGAAGTCCTCCCTCCTTCCCTCCCTCCCTTCCTCCCTTCCCTCTCTCGCAGGACAGACCGAGTCCCTCGAGAGCTCCACTTTCGCCATTACTGTCAAGTACCCTTGACTCCTTTCTTTTTGCCCTTTTATCTACAACAACTAATTCGAGTTCCTTTGCCCTTTTCACTTTTAGACGATGTGAGTGCCTCCCTCGTAAAGCCCTTTCACTTTTCAGAGGAGGAATCAGCATGCAGGCTGTTTTCTGCAGGGCCCCGTCTCTAGGAAATTGAGGGGTTAGTGTCAAAACGAAAACTCGTCACTTCAAATTATTTCGCAGGGCCTCCGTTTTGAACCCATTAACGGACGTATGGCGAATAACTTACCCTTCTGACAGCTGCATCATGGACGCTGTTGAGATGTTTCGATAATATTATCAGAGAGCAGAGAGGGGAAATCAATGGCCTGACATGAAATATGGCTGCGAACATCCCAATTACAGCCTGTTTAGAGGGAATTAATGAGGCAGATCTTAGATGCTGATATTGTTCTGTCTTGAGGGTTGAGCTGCCTCATTTTCTCGCTGTCACTAAACGAGAGTGGATGTTTGTGTGTGTGTTTTTTTTTTTTTTTCTGGAGAAAATAAGCCACATGGTGGAAGATGTTCGATTGCGCCTGTTGCAGTGGGTTATTATAGAATGCATTGAACTGATTAAACTGCTTTATTTAACAGCAGATTGCGTAAAAAAAAAGAAAGAAAAGTCGCCTGTCTACTGTGCAGTAGGTCCCATGTAATCAGTGGACGTACTTTTACATGAAAAAACAAACACACATGCAAAAGCAGACCGAGGAAGAATAGCGAGGCCCAAGGGCGGATTTGAGTCCGCTGTATTTCAGCACCATGGACAGCAACTCAACCAAAGGGCTTCTCAGAAACCGACTGATTTTATTTTCAGTGAACAAAGTTTAGACGCTCTCCTTCCACTTCCTAAGAGAGCTGTGCATTTGTGAGACTTTTTTTTTTTTTTTTTTTTTAATAGTGATACTCAACTGCTGAGACCTAAATAATATTCAATTACATTTGCATGCGCATAGTAAAGAAAAAAAGAAGAAGACAAAAAAAGAAACATTATGTAAACTTTAGGCCTATTTTTTCCCCAATATGTAAACTTTTAGTTATACATGATAAGTTCTGTGCGTGCGTTAAATTAAACAAGCCAAACCGATCCGGATGTTTCACTCCCGTAACGCCAATGAAACAGTTTATAGCTACCATTGCTTTTAAAAACGAATAAAAAAAAATCATGGAGACGAAAAAGGCGTTTCCATCCGACTTTCAGTCAGTCACAAAGAGTCTCTCTTTTGGCAATCAAAGGGTCTTTTGGTTTTGTTAGGAGCAGAAGAGTTTGTTGATAGTTTTTGGGAAGCTCATGGCACTGTCTTTGGAGGAGTCTTGGTGCTGCTGCGAGGCCGCCGCGCTCCTCTCCGCCTCCAGCATGGCGCCTTTGCTGTTCGTGGTCCAAGAGACGGCGGTGTTGCTCAGAGCCTGGCTCAAAGTGCTGTGCCTGAACAAGGGGTCGTGGAAAACCCCGTCCACCCAGTTTCTCAGCGTCGTGACCGGCGAGTCCTGCCTGTTGTCCAGGCCGGTGACAGGTGAGGTAGCGGCGGGGGGTGGGGACAGGGAGGACGGGGGCGGCGGCTGGCACCTCAGCATACAGGACGGGTACTCAGTCTGGTTCAGGGACGTCGCGGTTTGGGCCAAAGACCAGATCCGAGGCTTCCCGTCTAGTAGCTGGTGCCCTCCTGGCTGCTGCTGCTGCTGCTGGCTGTAACACACTTTGGCCTGCTGTCTGCTGTCCGGCTGGAAATCCTCCTGGTTCGTTTTGAGACAACTTTTGCTCAAGTCCTGCTCCCCTCCCAGAGAAACAGGGATGGAGATCTTCAGGGACGCGTCCTTGATGAGGTGTTCCGCGGGGCAGTCGCCCGTCGTGGTCATGTGCGTGTTCATGTGGTATCGGTGCTTCAGCTCGCACTCCGAGCTCTCGGACTCCAGCGTGTCGAAGTCGTCCAGGTCGCTCAACTGCAGGTCCTTATCGGGCCGACTTCTGGTCTCTGGAGAGAGAACAGCGAGGAGACGGCAGACATGTCAGTGGAAGAGATGGAGTCACGCGATTATGGCATTATGTGCATGTGATCATGGCATCCTGAAAAGGCTTCAATCACCTCTGGAGACGCAGTAGTTCAACTTTAATGAAGACGTTCAAGTTTACAGCCTGATAGTGTTAAATACATAGAATCAGTGAAATCATGAATCAGGTTCCACCCGAAATACTGTATATCAGTCTGATGCACTTTCATTTATTATTAGTCCCATCCGAAATATGACGTCATAATAATAAACCTTGCGATTAAAAAGGCACCTACACTTGGTAAAAGTGATTTGACCAAACAACATATCCCTTTACAAACTGACTGGGGCCTGTCTTATGGTATTTAGTATAACCATTTTTTTTAAATGATGATCATAGTGGTATGCATATAGCATACCTGTACACAAAACTGCTGATGCTGTTTAATAAAAATAAAGAATACAAATACAGTGGTTTAAGCACAGTGCATATTATAGGAATATAATGCTTGACTATATAAATTGTAAGGCCTCATTCTCCTTATTTTTGTATTGTGAGTAAGATACAGTTTTAACGATAATAACATGTATCAACACAAAAATACATATTATTGTCAAGATTAGGTATCACAAAATTAAATTACACCGATTAATACATTTCATCTCAAACTTGTTCTTATTGACATTTGTAAACAAATTAAAGATGAGAGTTTGGTAACATCATCCTAGCTTATAGTGTGTTGGATTAAAAAAAAGTATATTTATGTGTTTAAGATGGATGATAACAGTGGACTTTACATAGTAGTGGGATCTAGTTGCTGATGTTCTTCGGTACTTATTTTTGATTTATCCTTATCTCTCTGAATGAGATAAAATAAGAAACAGTAGCTAAAAAAATATACTTACACATGCTTTTATTTCAAGCTATAAAAATATGATAAAAGTCCCCCTTCCTGACACTAACCACTTTCACAACATAACAATGCATTCATAAGGGATGCTAAGAATACATAATTATGTATTAACAGTCATCTCCGACATACCGCCAAACACTTGAGCATATTGATGTATAGATTTTCTTAATTTCTGCAGAGCAATAAGACATGGTGTCACTCACCATCCTCATTGTTCTCGCTTTTGATCTGCTCCTCCTGAGACCCATCTTCATCATCGTCATATCTCTTCTCCTCTGAGCCCTTGTTTCTGGGCGGCCACGTCATCTTGTTCTCCTTCTTGAGCCTCCTCCTGGCGTTGGCGAACCAGGTGGAGACCTGCGTCAGGGTCATCTTGGTGATGATGGCCAGCATGATCTTCTCCCCTTTGGTCGGGTACGGGTTCTTCCTGTGCTCCTGCAGCCAGGCCTTCAGCGTGCTGGTCGTCTCCCGCGTGGCGTTCTTCCGCCGTGTTCCCCCGTCCATGGAACCATATCTGTTAATGAGGAGAACACAAGCGCAATGGTAATGAGAGGGTGAACAGATGATGTGATGCTCGTCGCATTGCAATTCATAATGTGTTACACTCTGAAAACCATGACAGAGCCAGCTGCTTCTTGGAATTATGCAGACTGTTCTTAATAAGCTCGACAGTCCCACTCATAAACCCGTGTGACCCTATTATTATGTCAGCGTTGGAAAATTAAAAGTAGACATCATAAAAACGTGCCACTTAAAGAGATTTAGAAAATTAGGTAAGGAGTGAACCACATAACCACATCATACATGAATATACATCCCTTGGGGGACTTTAAAACTAACTTCATCAGGATATTTTTTAATATAATTGCACAAAAAATAATAAATACTGTACCTGAAACCCCTCAAAAGAATCCCTCTGCAGCACCAAAGTGCATCTTCTATCAGTACAAACAATTGGCTATAATTCTACAATATGTTTGGATAACATGCATACACATTTTCTAATATCAATGCATTGCCTAATAACAGCATTCCCAGCGCAGCATAGCACTCCTCCTCCTCCCACAAACATCAGCCTGCATTTAAAATGCACAGTGTTGATTTTCAGTCAGCAGTGAGCTGTAAAAGTCCTCTCCGGGGAGGCTTTTATGAGGCCTTTATTGCTCCGTATAGCTTAGTGCAGGTCAAGCACTGCTAAGGGAATCAAGAGGAGAGCAGCGCTGCACCTTTCCATACCCCGAGTTGTTTCCTCGCAGATAAAATAGACTGTAAAATTGCTTTATTGAGTGTAATGATGAGCCCTCAGGTAAAAGGCAGGCGCAGACAGAGTGGTACCGCTGTGGGCCTGCTTGTTTTACTGAGTGCCACTCGTTCGGCTTTGCCTTAGACTGCTGACACCTTTTGCACTTTATACAGAATTTAGAGTTATTGTTATTAAAAAAAAAAAACATGTCGCTATGAAGCAAATCCATATGACAGTTTTCTTATCAATTAACACATGAAGCAAGAGTGTTTTCTAGCCTGTCACTGCTGGGATTCTTTATTTTAAGTTGCTGATTCCATTCAAGGGTTATGATCATTTTAACCATATCGCAGACTTAATTTGGATGCCGTGGGATTATTGAGGAGACCTTTTCGACATGCCAGACATGCTCTTCCCTGCTCTGAAGAGGCCTCGTGTCTCTTCTGAAAGGCGCTGGAGTCTTGTAAAGCACATCCCACCCCATCAGGAAGGAAATATGTCATGAGATGAAGGTGATGACCCAGTGTTGCTAGACGTGATGAGAATGACCTTGACCTTCCAGCGAGGATTGATTTAACGCTGGGGAAACTCGCCCGACTCTAGTGCACAACACTTTGAGAGTTACCCACATTTTGATCACCCTGTTTTGGCAGTTGTCGTAAGCCTTCAAGCCTCGACAGTGGGCTTAGCAGAACTCAAATATGCTAACTGGACATTTTTATTAAATTACACTTTGGCATGGAGTTTATTTAAAGTGGTCTGATGTTTGCATGGATAATAAAGTGTCTTACATTATGAAATATGAACAGAAGCCACGCTATAACAGAGAGAACATACCTGTCATACTGGTACTGTCCCAAGGTAGGATCATAAGGGTAGTAGGCTGCCTGGGTGATTCCCGCATGCGCAGAAGCTGTGGGATCTTTAGTGTCGAATGTGCCCTGAAATGATTCACAAAGACAAGAGTTTAGAGATGATGTAAACATCTGTGGTGCTGACAAACAGATGCATTTGTACTGGCTATTGTGAATCAAAAATATCCGCCTGCAAAATTAAATATGGACCAACCTGACTGACTATATTCAAATTACAAACAGCCATTAGTAAACTATGTTTTACCAAATGAACCTTCAGACAATTAATAGGAGACAGTAGGTTTAGTAGCTTGATCAAATACATCCATGCAGGTTCCTGGCTAAATAAGGACAGTTTAATTATAATCATCAGTTATAGCTATTCTGAATAGTATTCTAACCACAACATATAGACATATTACACAATATAGGAAGCTTTAATGTGCTGCAACACTACTTGAACAAACAATATTATTGGACTTCATATGCCTATTATGAAAACGTTGTGAATTCGTTCATAATTTATGTTTAATATATATACTTAAATAATACTGAATCTTCAACGTCAGACTGCTTAAAAAAACAACTTATTTCCAATAGAAACAAACTTATCTCAATAATAAATGGTGCTTTAACTTTTTTTTCTGCTTGCTTCATATAAACACTGATCTAAAGTAAAACCTTGCTGAGGAGTGTTTTCCAATTAATAAAGACAAGTTGGCTCAAATGATGATATATGATAAATCTCTCCAGTGAAAAGCTGGTATTTTGTGCTGTAAAGAACAGCAGAGAGGCGCCTGAGTCTCATCCCTCTGCGGATCCATTAATCAATGCCAAGGAGCACCAGGTGAGCGGCTTACCAGCGAGTAGAATGCCGACGCATCGCTGCCGTATGTCACGTAATTCCCGTAGCCCTGGCTGCCGGTGTACGGGCTCCCGTACACGCCCAGCGCGGCGGCCGAGCTCAGCTCATGCCTCGCCGTGGCCAGCAGCCGGCTCTCGTACACGGGGCAGTAGACGGGCGTCTGCCCGGACGCCGCCACTCCGGAGTCGGCTATGGATCTGCCGGTGGACTCGCAGCAAGTGGTCAGAGAGTTGGTTGTCATCAGGAACTGGGTGGGGACCGGGAGATAAATGTATCTTTTAAAAAGTTATCGGTATATGCTTTGTATAATTCTGAATTAAAACATGTTTTGGTTGCACTTTGATCTCAAAGTTAGTTCATAACTTTTACTTAAAAAAAAAAAATGAAATGAAGATCTTCTAATGAACACGAGTCTGTCTCCAAACAGTGTTTACTTTTCTGAAATTAATTAAGTTTTTTATTTTTTCCCATTTTGCTTCTTCGGAAGTAACCCAGGATAAATCGACCTTATTCGCACATTTCCCCCACAGAATGTAAATATTAAAAAAAAAAAAAAATACAAATGCCTTCACATTGCTATTTGATGATGAGTGCTGCGTGGTATTCCCGTGGTAATGTGCGCGTAAAACGTGTCCAAAAACGAGCCGTCTGTTAGCTCTGATCCAACGCGTTACAAATAGACACAACACATTTTCCCCACAACGCCCCGCAATACCCAGAGTGAAGCCCAAATTATGTGTTATGGCTCCACGCCAAAACAAAACAGCATCTGGGTAACGGCGCAAAACACACACAGCGTGTGCAGAACAAGTGGGCATGTGTGTTCCAGCGCAGATAAACATATGGCTGACATTACCGAGAGGCTATTATCTTGCAGAAATCAGAGAACAGGAGGTTGGGGGTCTAGCTGGTTTCTGGTTTCTCTCTCGTAACCCTTTTTTCTTCTTCTTCTTCTACCGCTGCAGGAACACAGGTATATGGATGTAACGCAATACCGGGGCAGCTTCCCTGATTCTCAGCCAAAATGCGTAAAAGGATCAAGCTTAAATCGATGAGATAATCAATCGCTGCGATGTCAAAAGCAAAACATCCAATTAATTGAGCAAAGGTAACATGGACTTACTTGTGGAGCAGACGAGTAGGGATATCCAAATTGTGGATATGACATGGTAGAGAGGTCCCCCAATATCCAGAAATAAAGCGAGACTGAAGGTCTCCACTCCAACGCGAGAGGCTGCAGCTCAGTTTGACTGTACCAATCGATTGGTAAGCACAGGCTCCTTGGATGCTTATAGGGCGAAGCAGAGTAGCATGTTTAATTTGTGGAAAATGCCCCCCACTCAAACGCCTTTCAACTGCAAAAAAAAATAAAAAAAATAATAAAAAAAAGGCAGCAATCTTCTATCGCTCCCTTTTGCCTTTTTGTGTAAGTATTGTAGAAATAGATGGATTAGTTATATGTCTTTTGCCTGGAGTAATCACTTTGATGTCAGATACATATTTTTCCCGAATAAAAAAGTAGTATAAAAGACGTCAGCAGCAGAGGCAGGTTGTTTTAAACGGTGGCGACTCTGACGTCAGAAGTTTCCCACTCGAAAATGACCAGACTGTAACTTTAATATGCATTTTCTTTGTCGGGGAAACAAAAAAAAAAAAAAAAAAAAAAAAAAACTGAAAAGAACAATCGAACAAGAAAATCGTTGAGAGGGAACAGAGAAGGAAGTACATACAAAACAATAATAATAATGTCCTGGAGATTCATTTATAGTCCCGCATGTGTAGTGCCAATAAATCAGTTCCCAGGCAGTCAGGGTCTTGAATATGCAAACGTTGAATGCATTAAGCCCAATTATAAGCACATTCTTATCATTTCTCCGCACTAATGTTAATCACATGGTAACTAATTGATTTTAAATTAATTAGTAAAGAATATCACCGGGCAGAGAAAAGATATCGCAGTCCACCAATATGTAGATCCACAAAAACATACTGCATTTAACATTTTAAGATTATTTTAGCATAATAATATTTTATTTTGGATAATTACCAAGTTAAAAATATACTTTAGTTTTCGGATTATGCTCCAATTACACACACGGCCACAAGTCCCCCGAGTTCAGTTTAAATCAACTTTTAACTTATCTACATGCACATGAATCATTTTAATTGTTATGAAATTTAAAATTATTGTTTATCTATCTATATATCTATCTATCCATATATCCACATATCTATCTATCTATATCTGTCTATCTATCCATATATGTATGTATGTATCTATCCATCCCTCACACACAGTGCACGTGTGTTTTGCTTATAGGTAAAATCGTGAGACTGCAGTTAACAAAAATGGCCAAAAGTCCCACCAGCTCGCGCGCCACCGCGCCAGTGCCGGTGCGCGCCGCCTTGCTTGGAGAATCCCGGGTTGAGACATGTGGAGCGCCCCGGGGGTCACTCCTCAAATTAATGATGATGTAGCCTACTCCTCCCCTCCTTCTCTCCTCTCCAGCTGGATCTCTGCCTGCCGGTGACAGGTCGATTGAGAGTGATTGATGACTATCTAGAGGACCGGGGCCAACATAATAATATGATACGGGCTCCTTGCAATAATTGCTCGCTTTCATTTACAGATGAAATAAGTAATAAACAGCTATAAAGCCGGAGAGGCATGTGGTTCGGTTAAGTAGCCCTAACTTTTGTCTTGCCCCTTTTCTCCCCCCATGTTATATGTTGGTGTGGGCGGGGCTGCAGGGCTGTACACACTGTCTGCTCTCTCATTCATTTTGACAAATTGAATTATAGGGGGCTAGTACCTCCAAGCAAATGGCCGCATTAACACAGTGAGTAGGGGGTCAACAGGGATCAGCCGGAGCCTTTTAATTTGCATTAACTCTAATGCCACCTTAACATTAACAACCTCCTGAACCGCTCAACCATACACTCACTTTCTCTCCCTCTCTCTCTCTGACACACACACACACACACACACACACACACACACACACACACACACACACACACACACACACACGCACACAGCTCTGTTTTGTCTTATTAATTTAGAGTCTTTTTTTCTGTTTTAATTCATTGGGGTTAATGTGAACTGCTGTGCATTATAAGGCAGGGCGGGTGGCAATTTATCTTCAACATCTCACCCTGTGGACGCCATAAAGTGTCGACACGTTGATTTTTTGAGTATGTTGGTGTGCACGTGCATGCTCACGCACACACACACACACACACGCACATTGTATTGTTCCACATCAGGGCCACTTTTCTTGAAGGCCCGTTGGTATGGACCTCTACCCTTGTGTGTGTATAATCAGGCATGGAGACAATCTGATAGACAAAGTCACTAAAGTATACACTCCCCACACACACACACACACACACACACACACACTCCCTCCTGTATACCTTTTCATTATCCACTGCGTTACCCAGTGTTATCGGGCGCCTGTGATAAAATATTTAGGTGCACTAGTATATGCTTTTAGATGGAAAATGAAGGCGACGGCAGGAGTTCATGCTTGTTTAGCGTTAAAAGATTAAAAGAGGACTTTTTTTCTTTTCTTGGACAGATGAGTGGAGGCAGGGATGCTCAGCGTTTAAAGTGGAGCAAGTGAGGGGAATAAGATGCTGTTCCAGTTCAGGCCAAATATGCTTATGACCTGATTTCCTTTTTCTGTTGTGAAATTAAACATGTTAATCAACTGTTATTAGTTATCGAGATAACTGAGCGATTTTGAAGATAGTTTGACTCTATAAATTAGGAGATAGCAGCGTTCAGCAGTGATCTAGTGGAGGAGCATCCATCATATTGATGAGTAGCATAAATCATCGGCTTGACTCAAATTAGACAAACTAGTGGGGCAATTATACACAATGTAGTCAATGCAACCACAAAGATCTATTTTATCCATAAGTCTGTAATGTTTTTGAGGCTTTACGGTCTTTTAGTGTGTTTATTTTTCTATTCAAGTTCCACATTTTTGCCTCTTGCGTCAACCTCAAGCCACTCTCACCTGAATAATAACTGTGTTGCACTTTGAAGTAAGCCTGCTAATTTGCATCTCCTTTCCAACTAAAGTCATATTAAAAAGTTCCCCAGAAACGTTGTAATCATGAAGGTGTCACTTTCCTGATAATCTGCCTTTGATTAATGAGCCAGAAGGAGGGGAGTGGCTGAGTGTGCCTGTGTGTGTGTGTATGTTTGTGTGTGTGAGAGAGAGAAATACAGAGAGAGAGAGAGAGAGAGAGAGAGAGAGAGAGAGAGAGAGAGAGAGGAGGAGGGTAAAACACCTCCTTCTCCTGAGTTTAAAGTGAGACAGGCTGCAGAACTATAAGGTATATAATCTTCCACGACGGTGACACGTAATGCTGATTATGTTCTGTTCTGCTTTTGGGAATCAACTCAGTTATTGACAACGCCGCTGCAAACTGTGGTTGGAGACACTCAGTGTTCACCTGAGGTGTTCTGAGGTGATCCCACGCCTGAACAGAACCCAGTCCCTCAGGTTCAGACACACCACATGAACTAGGTTGCGCAAGACATGAGATCATTCTGGGATTTGAGGCTCTACAGTGAAACTGACTTGATTTGTGAAGTAAGTAGTCAACAATATAGTCTGAATCTACTTATTTTTACTCAATGTTAATTAGTGATTCTAATATACATAATTATATTTGATATAATTCATATATATTCAGTTTTTATTGGGGTGTGGTAGAGTTGCAGATGCCCCATCACTCAAATCACATGAGTTATCACATTGGATTTCATCATTCTTATGTATCATTGAACTTATGAATAAGCATAAAAAGAGGCTGTTTGATTCCTTTCAGTATTTTGTCACAATTAATTGATAGTACTTCAACATTTATAGATCCCCAAATCATAAACAAAACCCCTCTTGATGATGATGATGATGATTCTCACAGGGATGACGTGCAGTATTTCAAACTTTTGCTTTAATTAGTTGTGCAACAAGAACCTCCTCAAAAAAAAAAACAGGTTGTCATTCCACTCTCAGTGTTATTCCCCTTCGCCATAAACTAGTGATTTCTTTTTTTCACACATTGGGATTGGAGTGTCTTCAGATCACAAGGGAAATGTGTGAACTGCCCTGAGTTTGGGACAGGGCTGAGGGTTGAGTGAGCACGGAGACGGGGAACTTGCCTCAATCAAGTGTGGTTCAGTGGTGGTGCTGATGTTGACCTCTGCCGTGTTCAAACTCCCCAATGTGGGTTAGCGTCAGAGGAAAGAAGAACTCACTTCATTGACTTCTTGAACATGTCTGTTTTGTATCCTTGTTCCTATCTCTTTCATTTTTCCTGCTAACTCTTCTCTTCAGTCTCATGTATTAAAAAGTCAATGTTAAACCAACATGGGAGCTCATAATCTCTGAGTTCTGCCCGCTTTTTGTTCCAACTTCATGAAGTTCTGGCTCTTCTCTGTCCCATTCTATCCCCCCCCATGAGAACCATGTTTTGATGCAATACAATGTCTTAAGGTCCACTGTCTCGTGCTTTGTTTCCTGAGTCAACAACGTAGAAACAATAGCTGAAGACAGCTGCACAGGTCGACTCGCCCGGCGACATGAAGCCCCGAGCAGCTCCCAGGCTCTCCAATAGCTCCCATGTTTCTTTTTCTGCAGTCATAGAAATAATGTCCAAGCATTCACACACACACACACACACACACACACACACACACACACACACACACACACACACACACACACACACACACACACACACACACACACACACACAATGCTTATCCAGCAAAAACATGAACCTATTTGTTGCCTAGTCTAGTCTTGGAGTCCAAATGGAATATTGATCTCCAACGATCCTCTCACTGTATTTCTTATTTCTTCACTTGAACAGCGCAATGATTTTTTTCTTCTTCTCCCTCTTCTCTTTTGGCCTTAGAGGCTTTATGGTTTTTGCATGAGCTGGATAGGCTGCTCGGCTGCTACAACAATAATGTGTATACAAATGGTCAGTACAGGGGAAGAGGAGGACATGTTAGGGAATGACGGGTCGCAAGTTATTAAAAGGGACTCTAAGCTCTTTATTAAATTACTGACTATACCCATTAAATCATTATGGAAAATAAGAATATTGTTACTCAATAGGACAAATGCGCTAACAGTGTTGATTTTGCAATATATTTATGTTCTGAAATAATTTACTGTTTCAACATTTTGATAAACTTACAAATACATTTGACTTTGTGAAGATTATGAATAAATGTTTTAGATTATGGAATTCTTCTTGTGACTAACGTAGTGTATGTCAATATTGTTGCTGCTTTACAAAACATTGAGGGAGGAGTCCTCTACACTGAGGTTGCACAATGCATACTTGCATGGTTTTAAAATTCTGATAAAATACTGGGGAATGGTATTGCAGTTTGAATGTAGATGCGATGAGTTGTTTTCTAGCGTGTTATGCGATACACAGTCCAACCAGTGGTTTCACACTATCCCCTGATCTACAGGAGCCAGTAACACGCCAATTATGCTACAATGTGGGAACAAAATACCGACAAAAATGGCTTAGCATCAAATTTCATGGTGAGGGAAATTCACTCGACAGTTGGTCACAGAAAACTCCAAATGGGCTAAATATTATATGCACTAAATATCATATGCACTAAATATCATATGCATAAACTTAACTGGTGTTTACTGGACAAATCCTAGTATAATGTGGCAAGCTTTGTATCTTCAAACTAATTACAACTGGCTAGCACGTTAAGTGTCAGTTGTCCAGTTCTGCAGTAAAGTATATATATTGTTTTTATTGTATGTGCTGCAATCTAAAGGGTTACAAAAAGAAAGCAGGGTACAGTATATAATTGCCATTTTTTCTTTATTTAACAAAAGTCACACATTTCTGACTACGGTACGCAACTTTCAAAGGCAACTTTTTAATCCCTCAGACAACACGCAGTAGATTTCATGCGCACGGCATTGAGCGCGTTACGAAGGTGGACATCGAAATGCATTATTCAAATCCTGCAGCATCAGCACCTTCAGCGATAGCGAGCCCATTATACCTCATGTATTATCCCGAGCGACGGCGGTAAAATACAATGGAAGTGGACCTTCTAGTTTTTAACAATACCATGATAATAAGTCTGAGATGAGTCTACCCAGCCTTCTTTTTTTCCTCTTCATCTTCCTCTCACTCCCGTCGCTCTCGCCGCTCCTCCTCTCCAGCCCCTCTAAGTGGTTTAACATGTCAAAGTTCTCTCGGCTCATCCATAATTGATCACCACAACGGGAGCATCTTCGCTGCACTTAGTTAACTAGCTATCTGTAGGTGTTCCCTTAGCAACTGACCGGGGACTGAAACATTTGAAGACCGTATGTATGTAGACTCCCAAGTCCCAAAAATGTGAACCCAATGTGTCTTGTAAATCTTGGTGTTTGCTCCTTGTTCCCTGGTTGTGTTCTTGGTCTTAGTATGTCTGCCTGCCCATTACACGGTCCAGGATATGGGTGGAAACCATCTAACGTCTTGTAACATCGGCATTTGCACCTGTTCCTCCGAGGTCACGACTGTGATTTCAATGTTGAGGCTGAGGGATCAGGTCCTTTTACATTGTTAACGTGTAGAAAATAACAACGACAACGATAGTTGTGTTTATTTATTTTTAATGTGGATTTGATTGGAAACATTTGCATATTTTACTGTAAGCCCAACTATTTCACATGATATCCCTTGTTTTAGATTTGTTTTATAATCTAATGTATTTTGCAGGCAGATTGTGTGTCAATTGTTGTCCTTTATATATGTCTTTACTTATTTATTTATTCAGAGGATAGAAATGGTCTGTTGAACCCTCCTCAACCCCAAAACCATCAAGAGGAATGCACTGGCTAAGCTAACCGATGTTGCAACAAAGTAATAGCAGACTTCCAGAGACATGAACCACAAGTGCATAATTATTCAAGTTAACTAACAACATAAACTAATATAGTTTTACTGGCTGTCCGCTGGTTTTTCCAGGTTTCCCTTTTTAAGCGCCTTATGGTGAAACCCACAGCAGGAGCATTAGCTATTCAAGGAAGCTGCAAAAAAAGAAACTCATCCACTGAGAGATTGTGAGTGAAGAACAAGAGTGTCATCAACGTGTGTAATTAATAGGGCCAAACTTCAGTTATGTTTTTCATTCTGGACACATGATACCCATTAAACCTCTGTCCTCCCCTCCCTGTTAAAGGGCCTTTTGGGGGAGTTTTAGTATTACCATCTTTGATTCTTTAATACTATGTCTTTAAATCATCCCTTCCCAGAAGTCAAATTGTAACGGGTTGCATGTAATGGAACCAATCTCTTTTGTTTAACTCCAGTTTAGGATGCTCATGGAAACATAGCTGACACAGGCTGTTGTTGGATTTCACTACAAACCTTTCTAATCGTCTATCTCCTCCATGGTAGACAACTTTAGAGTCTGAAACAGAAGACGTGCACCGGGGCATGTAATATGCAAAGTATGTTATATTTGACAATCTCAGGAGACAATCTTTAAGGAGTATTTCACAATCGAGGAAATATAAACGTGTCTGAGCGTGAGCTAACCTTCGTCTCAGAGAACATGTACTGTAAGCTATACGAAGCCTCCCAGATATATTGTAATCTTTACGTATCATTTCCCAATGTAGCTTTCTTTTCCCTCAGTTGTCCTTTTGGAGGAGAAATGCAAACAGGCTGGCTGGCCAAACAAAGAGACTTGTCAATCACCTTTCTGCCTCAATGTGTCCCGTCCTGTGTGTGTGTGTGTGTGTGTGTGTGTGTGTGTGAGAGAGAGAGAGAGAGAGAGCCTGCATGTGTCAACAACGGCCAACCCATCATGTCAGACACCAGAATGACACTGATCGCACGCACACACACACACACACACACACACACACACACACACACACACACACACACACACACACACACACACACACACACACACACACACACAGGGGTCAGGTGGCTTCTCTCTGTCATGACAGACCCAGACCAGACCACTGACACCCTCGACTCCCCCGACACCTGAGACCACATCCAGTGCAGCCGACCCGCTTGCAGCCATGCGCAGCTAGCAGTCATTGAATACATCCCCCCTCCCCCCCCATCGGAAATTTGCAAGGAACATTTAGTTTTATATTAATATACAGACTGTTATACCAGCCTGGGGTGCTGTTGTGTGCCGTTTTGATCGTTATAACAGAGTTTAAAAGAGTGTCTCTGACCTGTGATATGCCGTCACTGCACGAGTGTGACAGATTTTATTCAAACCAGTCACCTCAATGTGCCACGAAAGAACAGGGATCTGCCCCCAGGATGTCACTGCCCTGGCCTCATGTGCACCATGCTGCCCAGCAGATGCATCAGCAGCACAAGGGCCTTTTTGTACTGTGTATCCATGGACAAGTACTCCATATTCAACCTTGCATATAATAAGCCGTGAGATTAATGATGCTACACCTCCAAATGTATTTTCCCCTGCACTCTCCTTCCTTTCTTCTTATTTCTTTGCCTTGTAATAACAGAAAGAATGACCAAAAATGATCTCATCCACCATCTTTCCATCTGTTTCTGCTCCAGACGCACATGGATATTATAAAATCATGATTCTCTTTCAATATTCACCTACATAAAAGAACCAGTACATTGAGCGTAGCTGGGTTAAGGGGCATATGATGTGTTATAGGCAGTGATTATCTTCCTGAAGACGACGCAGGCATAGACAGGCACTTACAATTATTTATTCATAATGCATCCACTGAAACACAAATGCACTTTATTGTCTCATTCTGCATCTTATTTTACCCATAAACCAGGAAATGGGCTGGGGTTCTAATGAAAGAGCCATGTTAATATCAAGGCAGATAAGGGCTGGCATGTGCAGATGGGAGCACAATGTGGAAACCCAATCACAAGTTCCTTCAATCATTCAAAACCAGAACAAGAGGGAATGGATGCTTTTGAATATTTTCCTCTACCTGGAGGTATTAAAACTATACAATTTTAATAGCTATTTAACATGCAGTTGCTTTTTGTGCTTGTGATTTTCACAGTTCTGCATAAAAAGCAGGCAAGTAATGTCGGAGTAACTGTGGCAGCTATGGGCATGACATGCTTTTTCAACCACTCCCTGACTTTAATCGCTGCATTAAGGTCGTACTCACTGAGTGGGCTGCTCTCTCCCAGCAGTCTAATTCTGGCTTTCTTCTTTTTTTCCTTCTGTTGTCTTTGCTGAAATGCCAGAGATTTGGGCCACGGAGAACTTTGTACTTCATAATTCAATACATTGCCCCCTTTAGTCAAGCACTTCATGCTTTAAAAAAAAAAGGAAAATAAATGTATTTATTTTAGTCTCACAATTGGGAATTCAGAATGATCTTCTTCTGTTTTTATACTATCAAAACTGCCATGAAGAGTCAAGGCAGGAAACCACAGAGACATATTGGTAAAGGGAATGTTAAATGTGAGGTGAAGGATAAAAAAGAAGATTTACAGCAATGCAATGAAACAGTGGTTCTGATGCAAGGTAGGCTCCAGTCCACCCATGACCTCTGACCCCTTTCCATGTCCGAGTATCTAAGACAAAGCCTATTGCAAAGTTGTGTGTACTCCTTCCAGCAAGTGCATGCCATCAACCAACATGTTTTCGGGCTCAGGTTAATTAAATATGGTTGATGTTTTTGCATTAGGTCCATTCCCGGGCGCCTCTCAGCAGCCCACTGCTCCTAAATTGTTATGGATGGGTTAAAGGCAGAGACCAAATTTCATGTATGTATGTACAAAGTATAATATGACAAATGCCGTTTCTTCTTCTTCTTCTTCTTCTTCTTCTTCTTCTTCTTCTTCTTCTTCTTCTTCTTCTTCTTCTTCTTCTACTTCTTCTTCTTCTTCTTCTTCTTCTTCTTCTTCTTCTTCTTCTTCTTCTTCTTCTTCTTCTAATTCAGTGTGCACCCAGTCAGTGAGTGCGTTGTTGAGTAGGCTCATTGTAAGAATTAACCGCAGACTGCTTTAACAGCCCAGTAGTCAATGTAATGTGAAGAAACTTTGGGAGAAAATAAAATGAACATGCTTCATATGTATGCGTGCCACAGCTCCAGAGTTTACTAAAGTTGTGCCTGTGGCTGGTCCCAAGCAGACACACATGGCTCATTCATCAGAAACATTAGTTCCCTTTAAAACATCCGACTGTGGATCGTTCCTGTTTCGGGGTCACTTGGCAAAACAAAGTAAAAGAGGAAATGAGCGGTGATATGAATATTATGAAGGAGTATGGAGAAGAGGGAAGTCATTCCACCCATCCACGTTTCTTTATTTTCCACTCCGCCGATCACATTTGAATATTTTGAAAGGAGTGCCTATGTTTGCCTTATCATGCATTATTCTGAGGCATTACCTGGGCCTTAACACTGCAATAAAGATGGCTGGGAAGTCTCTCTCCCTTTTTCACAGAGATGCACAACAATAATAATATTCATACACCACCGGCTCAAGAAGAGGGCTCTTTCGTTTGACTTTATAATCTCTTTAAAGATGTGCATGTTAGCAGCAGAGATTTAGCCAGTGTGAATGATACATAAGCTGTTTGTTTTTTAAGGCAACGGAGATGAGCAATAACACCTTCAGTGGGGATGTGAAGGGCCACATTGTTGTGGAAATCCTACAATCAGTATGGACAACATTGAGGACGGTGAGGAATTACATTATGAGGAAAGATAAGGGACAGCTATGTGAAGGCTGCAGGGGTCTGACAGAAATATTTTTGGATAGTTTACAATAAATATACAACTTTTGGATGATACCTTCCTGGAGATGACTATGAAGCCTTCACAGGGTCAATGTTGTCAGAACTAAATACACAAAATAAATTGGCTAACTTCTCAGAAAACACATCACAGAAACGTTTTGTCAGATTAGTTTGATGTTTGAAATTATATAGTGACACTGCATTATTTGATAATGTAAATACATGGACTGAAAGGTGCAGAATATCTGTTTTATATTAATTCATTCCACCAGAAACACAGACCACCTCCCTGCCACGCTACTGACCGCCTATCCAACCCCATGTAAGACAATGTGTCACATTGTTCCCTTATCGTTAACTTCTTTCATTATACAATGCCCTCAACATGTGTTTTTGCCAAAGTGATAAAAGGAGACATTCCTTCGCTCATCGGCATGGCAAAGCAACACCGAAGCATGACAGCTAAAATGTGATACTGCATTGTTTTTTTGTCCGGATACATTTGTACCTGCTGTAGTGTAGTGAGCTATGTCCTGCAGTCAAAGGACTTCTTGGAAGAGAAAACATCTTTGTAATTACTGTAATCTTTTAGTAAATTTTTTTTTGTGGCAACAATTATTATGTGGTTTTCCAGGTACTTTTTAGATTTATTTTCATCATTTAACAAATATAATAACAAGACATAGTAGGATATAACGGGGGGAAAATACAGTATTAGTTAGTAAAATGAAATAAAATATGAATTGATTATGAATAAATGATGAATAGATCTTTTATGCAGATGATCAAAGCACATCAGGCTGGGCGGATGATTAAAGGTCAATAAGAGGCTTGCAGAAAGATAACCCACTTGATTTTATTAAAGTGCACTGATCCAATTGCAATATTTCTTTGATAATGTGTTGAACTAATTAATGTTAGAAGTATTTCCTGCTTCCAGGTGTGCACAATGCATTTATTCACTATTTATTGCCAATTCACTATCTGCTGTCCAGTTCTGTACCAAAGAAACACGTGTTGGTGTAATGTCCAAAGGTATTTCCAAAACCTTGGCAGTAAGATCATGTACCGCATTTTAATTAACTATACATATTTCCCAATTCATTTGAACAACGTTCATGATTCATGTAAATATTTGTATTAATTCTAAAATGTTGAAATTGAATTTGAGACTTGACCATAAATGCAAGCTTTACTGTTGCTATGTTGATGCAAATAAATATGCAACATGGACATATTTTCAGATATGTGCATGTTGGTGATGTGAGACAAAGCATTTCTTTTAGTTGTTCTGTGCTCCACAAACGACTCCACCGCTCCTGCTGTTCTTTTTTTGCCCCAGTGCTCACAGACAAATAATATGTCTTGGCCTTTCACCCTTCATGTCAAAAAGTTTGAGCTGATTTTAAGAAACAATCCCATTCTCTGTGGAGATAGTTCAGGGAAATGAGAAGGCCTCCTGACTCGGTGATGGAGATTTGCTGCTCGGGGGTTTACACCTTATCCACCTTTCTTTTCCCAAATAAAAAAATGCTTGTGTGACATTAGTATTTGAACAAGTACAGTGCCCTGAAACCATGAATATAAATACATTTCTTTGCTTCCACACTGACCCTGAGCCCGAGAGCCCAAAGCCATTTCCTGTCACACGCCCACAAAGGGTCAACCTACCAAACCCTTGAATGAAACCTTTTCTATACCTTTAGGAGACGGACACATAATGGTGGTGTGGGGCAGACAGATGGACAGAAACACAGACGGAGAAAGAGAACCATCGCAGCGTCCGATGAGCTGTTGTTTGTCTCCTTGAGGTTGCCCGCAGCCTTAATGCTTGTTGTCTTGCCTGTGGACTTGTTTTACTCCCTTCTCTCCTTCCTCCCTCCCTCAATCTTTCTCACTCTCGCTCCGAACTCACCCCGTCACTCTCCCTCCGTCTCTGCCTCTCTCGCTCTCTCTATCCACTCTTCCTTCCAAAAAGGCTAAGGATTCCTGCGGCCCCTCTGAGAGAAGTGTGTGAAAATGCACAATGCAGGTCCCCCGGCGTCCCCCCTCCCCCCCCTCCACCCAGCACAGAGTGTGAGAAGAGGGCCCTGCATTTGATGCCTGACTGACCAAATCTTCTGCCAGATAGCTGGGTCTTTCTATTCCCAGCAGGCACGGCGAGAGCGTGGCCAGAAGTGGTGCGGAAGGAGAGGGGAAGGCACAGTAATTGTACCAAGGTCTGTAGAGACTCCCCACCCACCCACCTCCTCTCCTAAACCGCTCCTGAACGGCTTCTCAGTTAAAAGGAAAAGTGTCCCTGGGCAGCGAGAGGCAACTTCTCTCCAAAATAACCAAAAAACAGTGTGCACTCATATATGAATAACGTTCAATTTATCACATGAAAGCCCATATATTGAATACAACACCTTGCACTGTCCCCTATTCCATCTATTTTTCAACACTCTTGATGGTGGAAAAAAAAGAAACGCTGCAGTTTAATTCCCTAAGTCACTTTTGGATTGTATTCTGCCAAGGAAATCCATACTGTAAACACTGATTTTTTTGGTCCAAGAATTGTCATTACAACGACAATCTTTACATATTTGCAGCCGACAGCAAGGCTTTCTACACATCTTGCACGCAAGACTGTGTGTCTTCTGCTTCTTTGAGACTTTATCACTTAGCGATGCTTCTATTGTCGAGCCATGACAATATCCAAGGGCACGCCGCAGTTGATTCCTGCCGTTCTGATCTCCATCCAGTGGTGACAACAAGAAGTGATCAGGATAGGAACATAAACTTGACGACAATAAATCCAAATATCACTGGCGGAGATCAAAAACACAATAGCAGCACGGGAGCACAACAATGGATCCAAGTCAGTGTCACCCTCCTCCCTTAAAGAGGCTGCTATTGTAATGCTAAATATTTCATCAGTTGGCTGAGAGAGAAGTTCAGAGGGCCTCGGGAGAGAGTGCCATCCGCCACAAGTACTTCTAGGATATGGCATCTTTTCTCAGCCGCCCGTGAGAAGGAGACAATGCAAGAGAAATGGTCCTTACTCCTTATTATATGATGTGGAAATCAATGTGGGAGATTGGAAAGAAACTCCTCCCACAAATTACCGTCGTTTGGACGAATAGGCTAAGAAGGGGAATAAGGAAAATTTCAAAAACAAAGGGCATTCATTTGAAAAAATATATTAATTCCATCCAGACTACCATAACAATTACATTACATTTCATTTAGCTGACGCTTTTATCCAAAGCGACTTACAATAAGTGCATTCAACCATGAGTACAAACTCAGAACAACAAGAATCAATACAGTACAATTTCTTCAATAAAATCAGACGACAAAGTGCTATCAGTAAGTAACATTTAAGTGCTAATAAAGTGCTACTACGGCGCTACCTTCCTTATCGCACAATACATACAGTGGTGGTATGGTCGAAGTTGGGAATCTATCGACAGTCAGTGTCCCGGTTTGCTCCCCGCTGTAGCCAGCTGGCGCTTATGCTAGTTCCCCGCTAACTTCTGCTAGCTCTCCGCTAACTTCCGCTAGCTCCCCGACAACCACTGAAGGTAGCGGGACCAGCCCCGGTTCGACACCCGACTTGGGCAGAGGGAACGCGGGCAGTAGCAGCAGCAGCAGCCAGTAGCAGCAGCAGCGGGGAGCTAGCAGCAGGAGAGGGGAGCTAGCAGCAGCGCTAGCTAGCACTGCTCCTAGCTTGCTACAGCGGGACACTTACCGAAAGTAGGAGCGGCTTGTAACCTGACTTTTACGGTAGATCCTCAGCTTGCATCAAAAGTGGTTCAAAATGATTGGAAGGGTTCAAAGTGCTTGATTTATAGGGATCTCACCTTTGCAGGGTCAAGAAATAACCAGCGAGAAGCAAATTAGCAAGTTGCCTCACAGCCCTAAAAGCAACACAGGCTCCTGGTGGAGTGTGCAGCAGCAGCATTCCAACTCATAGGCTTTGAAACGCTTTCATCTCGCCAAACAGTGAGCCACTGTTACAAGGGCTTGACATTGTCACACATTGTAAAAGAGGAACAGCTGCTGTGAGCATCGAAAGGATGTTGTGCGTTCCACAAAGCCAGAGCACGCACGAGAGGATGGAAACGAGAAGCCGGTAATAAGCTGCACCACCCTCCACCGAGCAGAACATATCGGGTTCTTAGTACAAGTAAAAATGTAGCATCACTTCAGTCCTTTCAAATGCACTTAAAGCTCAAGTAGGCTGGCAGAGAAAATATATCCTTGACTCACTTTGCAAAAGTGAGGACCAAGAACAATACTGGCTTAGCAGACTGCAATTTAAAAGACTGCAATACAGGGGAATGAGAGCCCTGAGCACAAGGAGCTCCCGCTGTGGGTCAGATGGCTGGAAGAGGCAGACACTGTTTAGTCCCACTATAAACCCCAGCTTAATAGAGGCATGAACCAATGTACGTATCCAACATGACCCGGTACAGAGAGTCCTAACATCAGAATCAGCTGGAGGAGAGTCATCTCTCTTGGACGAAGATGCTTCAGAGGGCGACTGAGCAGTGTTTTCTGAAGGGTCCCCATCCATTTCAAAGGTCCATGCTCAGCGCTGCACATTTTCTGCATCTCTTCCAATTCATTACCCCCTCGCCCACATGTATTATTCTGCCCGCTACGCATTCCCTCTCGTCTCTGGGGGCAAATTTATTGGTTGAAGCATTTTGACTCCATTTACCTTTTAAAAGCCACCGTTTAATGCTCGATATTTTCTCTCTCGGTGCTGTTCCTCGATAGCCTGGGATCTATGAGATGGCCTTCCTTCTGCTCTGATGAGCAGCATCACTTTGTTCACTTTGCCATTACTGGAAATATTGGAGATGAGTTTGGTCAGCAGATTTTTTGTTTGTTAATTAATATGTTTCACAATATTGGTCATTTTATTAATGGATGTACAGTAAATACATATATATTTTTCTTTCGTGGCTGAATATTTCCTGTTCAAGAGCCACACAGTCAATGAGCTGTGTTCACATGGACAAATGTTTTTTTATTATAAACTATTTTGCTATAATGATAACATAGTACCGACAATGTGAAATAATAGGAAATGACCATATACTGTATATCATATATATTTTGACATCAAATCCACCACTGTATGTGAGCCTAAATGAGCTAGTGGTCTGGTGTTATATAGGACATGATTCTCCTATCTCACACATTATGCATATTTCAGATAGATTTAAGCAGCGTCCTGTGGGTCCTTTAAGAGCCATCATATTTATGAGGATGACATATTATCACCATCAGGAGAGTGTTGCAGAAACTCAGAGAGGAGATGACTCTAATTGTTGCTGGCATTTGGAAAACACACTCCAGCCACTGTGTGTGTTCCCGTCCACGGAAGAGGACGACACACACGTTCATGAGCAGGGCAGGGTGGCAATTGTAATTTACCAGCCAATTCCAGCATTTGTTCCATTGATTTTAATTCACACATGATCATTGATTTGTGCTATACGCTGCATATGTTTTGCTGAGATTGTCATATTGTCATTTTCTCTATTTGTATGCCATCAACATTATGGTCTTAAAGTGTACAAAGACGATAATTGAATTATCACAAAGCTTTCTCAGAGACGAGACTGAGTGATAGCTAGTGTGACCATCCACTCTAAAGGAAACAACTACACTCTTATTTTGAAAATAAAAAGTATTTTAGGCCAAAGAATAAAACATCCCAATAGAAAAGAGTTGTACATTGTTAGTTAGACCATAGAGTCCTGTGTCAGGACCCCCAGCAGTGATACAAGCATTCACGTACCCATGGACATTCATTCTCATACACACTCTCACAGGCGTACACTACACGGGAGGAGACAGCCATATTGTAAGTGGGGGCCACGGGCATCGGCAGGACAGAGACATAAATCTTGGTGCCCTGAGGACAGGTGTGGCAGCCAGCGAGGGAGAAGTTTAAAGGCCCACACAGCTTTGATTCACTGTAATTGTCACAGTACAGTAGAGGACAGCGCTGTTCCCTCTCCACTGAGACCACGGCCGTGTGTGAGTTTAAAATAGATCTTGTGAAATGGAATGAAGTTGCAATTAGTGGGAATTACATTTGTGAAGGCCTGCTCTCAAAAATTACAATATTAGATGAACGGTAATGGGAAATAGTTATTATCGTTTTAATCTTTTTCTTTCGGGGTTAAACTATTGATAATTCACTCCAGTAACTTCTCTCTGTAATTGTCCGTGCACTGCAGAGGCCGAGCCGATACAAGTATGAGAATAAAGGGCCAGACCAGTGCACCCAGAAGGATTACACAAGCAGCCATTACACAAGTCCCCAGTTTGTCTGCTGGACGATAACAATATCAACAATAGTTCAGACTGCATTTAAATGTGATGAACTGTGGAACAATATTCACATAGTTTACTGAAGAAAAGATATACATTTTACATTGTAAAAACATTAAATATCCAGCATCTAGGCCAAGCATTAGGAAGAGAAAATGAGAAAAGGAAGATTTTGTATTTCGAGAATTAAGTAAAAATGTTAAGAATAATCTTGAAATACCAATTCGTGGAATAAAAACAACTTTTTGAGAATATTTTTCAAACTTTTGGTAATAAATCAAACTCTGACGGCATTTTCAAAATGCTAAACATATATAAAATCCACCTTGTCTCAGTTTCTCCTCATTCCTGGCCCTCATACTTCTAAAATCATACTCAAGCATATATAGGTTCAAAAGTATTTACATCTAAATGTACTCAACGTACCTGAAGTAAAAGAGCTCATTATGCAGCATGACTTATTTCAGAGGAATGGATATTATATTACTGAATTATAATCGTATGTTACTTTAATAGTGTATAATATTTAATATTAAAGGTTGGGATAATGGTAATACCGCTCGCTAAAGAGACAGAGGAGTAAAAAGTATTTGCCTCCAGAACTTAGTAAAGTATAAGTAGACAGTAAAGTAGGATCACATGGAAATACTTAAGTAAAGTAAAGTACTAGTATAAAACTAACAATTAGCTTTATTTTGCACCTTAGGTCTTTGTAATGAGTTATGTCCTGCAGATCTATGACATGATTGACAAGTAGGAATGCTGTGTTTGTCCAAGCAGGCCCCCGATTGCATCAGTCACACCTGGCGACTGCCTTGGGCTTACCAGCCTGTAATTTCATGGCTCAAAAGTACAATGTCTCATTCTGTCAGCATTCTCTCCTGATGGAAGCGTGCTCATTTGCTGCCATATCTAGCATGCATCCTGCACTGTTGTTTGTTTGGCATTGAGAGAATGTTGCACGATATATTTACAGCATCCTTTAATTTGCATGATTTTTAATCCTTCATGTTGGGGACAGAAAGATGCTTTGAGACAAGAGAAGAATGCTGTTTCTTCAAGAGATAAGATTGAGATTGATGGCAGCTGTAAATCACTTTGTGGTCTAATCAGAGACGTTCAATGACGGTGGTCGACGATATTTTGTCGTCTTATGTAACTGTAAGTTAGAAAAGCGGCCTCTCTCTCTCTTCGTATGTAAACCACACATGACAAATCACCTGCGAGGACTCTCTAAGTACACACTGCTTCATAAACAATAAATATTTATCTCTTTTTTTTACTTCTCCCCTTTGCGTGATTATTAAGCTAAAGCACTTGGCTGTCTTCCCCTTGCTACTATCTTACATCTCAGAAATAATTAACAATAAGATATGCCTCTGCTCCTTCAGCCGTTGTGATAATGGTTTTCAGATAATCAATATGCATATGGTTGTATATTTAAATTAGGATCAATACTGTATGCTTTGCTTAAGTAATACTTTATGCTAACAGGACATGTCGTTAGTTAATTTGGGAGCAGTGTTTAAGTACCCAGATGACTTTGGAGTAAGGGCTTGAGAGGAATCCAGATGAGCCAGTGGTGTTAAAGGCAGTTAATACGCTTCAAATTATGATCCTTCTGCAAGACTGCATGATTCAATTTACTCTTTAGATTATATTACGGCACATATGTTGAACAAAACAAAAC
This sequence comes from Taurulus bubalis, assembly GCF_910589615.1. Classification (NCBI taxonomy): domain Eukaryota; kingdom Metazoa; phylum Chordata; class Actinopteri; order Perciformes; family Cottidae; genus Taurulus; species Taurulus bubalis. The sequence continues at coordinate 23,644,669 of NC_136600.1, forward strand.
AACACTATTCAACACGCGCTATTTCTTTATTTCTTCTTAATGACTGCATACATGAGGTTGGGATCAGTCACTCTCATGGGAAAAAACCCACATAGCCACCTTTTAATGGTATTCAAAAGGAGAAGAGCACTTAAATGTGTCTGAACGTCATGTTGAACTTTACCATCCATGGCCGCCGAGGAGCCGGGGGCAACAGTGGCAGGAGTTCAAAGGTCAGGCAAAGTGCAGTGCTTTATTACCGCCGGAAAAGTCATTTTCTATCAATCGATTTTCAAATGATCAAAAGCCCCAGAAGGCATTGATGCTTTATTATCGCCACATTTAAACAATATAAGAGCACAGGTGACGAAGGAAATAGATGTTCGATTTTGTCATTTTTTGTGTAATTTACTTTATCGATTAGCATTATTTACAGTAATCGCTATCATGCTGGATAAAAATCTACATTTTCGAAAAATGTACATAAATAAATGCTGTCTAAATTCTCAAAAAAAAAACTAAATTCCTCATGCATTATTATATTATACAGGGAGGAAATTATTTAGTTGAATGTGAATAGTCTATCAGGGTGAAATAAAACATGTAGGCGGGTGCACACGGTATGCATGTGTGTGCACGGATAGGTGCTCATTCATGAATATGTGTATCCTTGTGTGTGACCCCCCTTGCTCTTGACAATGGAGCCCTCTTTAGATTTGCAGCTGATGGCGTGTCACGCTGAAATAGATCCCCCTCAGCACTGACACCAGAAGTCAGACAGTTTGATGGTTCCCCAACTTGGGTCGCGCTCTGTGATTGACGGTTGGTAGATTGCCTGCCGACCAAACATGAGTGTGAGGGAGACACAGCCTAGTCAATATCCCCCCGCCTCCTGGTGTGTTTTAATGCCTGCGCATGCATAGAGAAGAGAGCCCACACCTACACACACACACACCATACACAATGGTGTTATCAAAGTTTACTTTCTGTCTCTGTGATATTAGTTGTACTTACGTGAGGAGTTTGTGTTTGCAGATTTTTATGACTTATTTATGACGTTGCACACCCGGAAACATGAAGACGATCACAGTCACACATTAAGACAAACACAAATGAAAGCATGTGAAGACGCCAGACGACGGCATCACGACGTACCTGTAGGGGAGTATGCAGTGATCTGGAGAGGATGGATAAAAGTGTGGATAAGAGTGTGCAGTTGCTTTTCAAGAAACCATGAAACAGACACAGAGGAACACAAATGGAAAAAAAAGTGCATCAAAAAGAAAAACGGGTACAATGAGAAGTGCAGAAACTTACAGGCTAACAGATGTGACCCAACTGGGAGAGTGAGAAACTGACAATGCACAATATATTACAGTAGTATAAAACTGCACATACTACATGTGTAGAGACACAGGATACAGATAATAATGCACTGAAATGCTGGGAAACCAACTGAGGAAAAACAAGGAAATATACATTTAAAAAGAGCATGAAGAAAAATAACAATAATGTCCTTAAGTTAACCTGAATAAATACCATTATAGTATAAAGTTATTATGTGTCTGCATCAACTACATCTTTCTAAATTCCTTAACAGTTGATAAAATAACTGTTTTGTTTTCTACACAGATTGACAACAATTCTACAGTGGAGTGGTCTGGATATATGAATTTAATAAACACACACACACACACATATGGTGCACTCTTACACACACACACACACACACACACACACACAGAGGCCGGTGAACTGAGGCCATCATCAAATCACGCTGAGCATTGTTACATTTGAACAGGAGAGGCAGTGGGCCGGAAAGACCCTGTGTTCGTCTGAGAGAGGGTAAGAGAGGGAACAGTGCTCTCTGTGTGTGCGTGCGCGCGTGTGTGTGTGTGTGTGTGTGTGTGTGTGTGTGTGTGTGTGTATGTGTGTGCGTGTGTGTGCATGTATAGTAGGAAGGAGTGAAGTCAGAGGGAAGAGAAAGGACAGAGAGGGAAGAAGTGGTCACTAGACGCAGAAGAGGGAACAGAGAGAAGGGAAGCTAAAGTGGTGAGAAACTACAGAAATGACAAGAAATCTACAGAGGGACAGAGCGGAGAAAAGGGTAGATAGGTTGAGGAAAGATGGAGAGGAAAGTGAAGTAAAGAGGAGAGGAGAGAGGAAAAAGAAGCGGGTGATTGGAGTGTAAAAAGGAGAAGCGGGTAGGAGGGTTTATGGAAAGGCAAGGAGGAACCCAGGGGAAGACAGAGGGAAAAGGGTTGAAAAGGTGGGAGGAGAAGTGTAGAAAGGAGAGGCTGAAGCCATGGGGGAATATCTCCTGTTGCCCATCCATGCTACTTCTGCAGGTCAGCGATGAATTCCTCCTGTTTTACTTTCTAGATGCACGCTCTCCTGCTTCTGTGTTCTAACCCCTCTATGTTTCTTTCAGGAGGATTATCCTCCATTCCTTTATGGATAGAAGGGATTGGGGGGAAAGAAAAAAACACATAAGTGTGTATATTTATTTGAAGATGGATTGTCAGTCTTTAAATCACATAAGGGAAACAAAACAAGAAGGGAGGGAGACAAAAAAAGAAAAGGTCATTCTGATGGTTGTGACCAGAGGGGCTGTTTGGTGCAGGGAAATTGCAGAGTATTGCTTTTGTGACAGAGGAAATGTAAACTGGCCGTGTGGGTGTGTGACCTCTCGGAGTGGAAGAACGGGGACTAAATGGACACCAAACAGCCCCTGGGATCGTTCTCAATTCCTAATGTAGCTAAAACAGTTATGTGGACGTGGCGATAGATGATTGTTTCTTTATGTGCCCGCGAGTCGTCATTGCAGGACATTTTCCGAATATGATGACGCCCGTGCAGAGGTGTGAAAGTCAGGTCAATCACTCAGAGAGAAAAGGTGTCAGAGGAGAATTTAAAATGAAATTATACTATTTTATTTTGCACTGAAAATAAAACATGTAAAACAAGTAAATGGTGGAATTAATGGCATTCAAAATGCATGTAAATAAAGCAAAGATTGACATTTTACGGTTAACCCTCAGTACAAATCAATGCAAGTTACTAAAAAATTAAAAATGCTTTCCCCAAATGCTGATAAATCAGTTGTTTTCTAAGCAGTGAAGTCAGTGTGATGCTGCCGGTGGGAAAGCCTCCCCAGTAGTGGGGTCCGGAGCTTGTGGAAACAGTATAAGAGCTGCCACCTGCTGGCATCTTGAAGTATTGCAGCTGTGCTGCTCAAAATCAGGACATAAAAGCACCAGATACAGCGTGAAGCAAAGAAACACAGACACATGCATAAAGTAACCAGACAGTAAATATCACAAAGTGTGGAGCTCAAATGAGTGAAATTAAAATGAAATAATGACACAATGGACAGTAGATAGAGGCAAAGGTACATCACATAGCTTTACATATAATTCTAAACAGGATATGTATCTCTCAAGCTGTCGCAGAATTATAATGAAGAAATAAATACATCATACAGCGTAACACGAATCCACGGGGAGAAAAATAATATATGAAAAACATGTTTTATTATTTCATGTCCTCGTCGAGGTGTACATTGACTGATGTAAATGTAACATTCTCCTGTGCAGCAGCCCATTAACGCAGAACTAAACAGTCCATAATGCGACATCGAAAGCTTAACAGTTGACTGGGCCCAGTCACACCTTATCAATGCTGCGACATTTAAACATGGGCCTGGACATCACGTCTGCGCCATGTGATTTAATACCTCTTAAGCACCCGATGCAACACACACACTCACACATTTACATCCACGAGCACACATTCGCTTTGTTTTTCTCCCTTTCCCTTCATCCCACGTGTGGTTTTGCAGATGTAAAGCAGGTTTTTATTGTATTTTCCTGCGTGTGAATACAAACCCAAACACAGAGTGTAGCATTATTGTATTCCAAAAAAATCAAAGCATGATGCAAATGTGTTTGTGTGTTCAGTGGGGTAAAGGGTCTGACTCTTTTCCGTTACTGTTGATAAGTTAACCTTTAAGACACCCGACACTGGTCTTTAATAGGTCGCATGCTGCCCTCTCACTCCTCTGTCAGGAAATCAATGGAGTGAAAGAAGAGAGAGGTGAAGTTTGAAAATAATCTTCCTAGCTTGTCTGATTACGTGTGTGAGTTTCATGTGTGTGTGTGTGTGTGTGTGATTAGATAGCCTTATTTTCCAATTGGAACTGCAGTATAGTGTTAAAATATTCGTAACAGATTAGTTAAATCACATCTTCTTTTCGAGTAATGATGTTAGCTACGATCCTGCATGAACAGTTTGGGTCCAGTGGCACATTCGGTGCTAGCGGGCAGTCGGGGTTTTGCTTTCAACTTTGACATCCTGGATTACCGAGCTCAATCTCACGCTAATAATCAGCACGGCCTCGTTGTTCAACCATGTGGCATGTTTCTAGCTGAGAGAAAGCAATCTGAAGCGAAAGAGAGACATTGATATACCACTATCCCTGAAATAGATGTATTTACATCATTGTAAAGCAACGACAGCAACTACACACACACACACACACACTGTGGCAATGACTTTGTACACAGCCATAGTGGAGACAGAGTGTGGTGGATGGGAGACCTGTGTTTTGGTGTTGAATTGATTTTCTCTTCAAATAGAATTATGTGACTGCTCTTGTTCCTCATCCAAAGCGTTACTATTTCATTTGTTCAGGATCAGGTCACTGGGACACTCCTGATGCAGCCCAGAGATACTACCTGTGAAATACAGAGAGGACACAAGTACGCACACACACACACACACACACACACACACACACAGTGTATAACGATTGCACACACACACACACACGCACTCCGGCATCGTCGGGTCAATCAGGATGTGTATCCCAGAAGTCATTAGCCCTGAATCAATGTGGTCATTTGAAACAATGGTGGCACTCCACTAATTCCAAACATGAAGGTCAGTTTACTTGTCATAGCGAGTGCTTTGACTAAAACAAGGTGTATGAAGTCTTAACGTTTAGGAAATAAACCCTGGCAACATCATGAAGGTTATTTCACATATTTGTGATTTATACAAACGTGTTGAATGAAAGATACTCTTGGGTTGCATGATGGGAAATGTGGGAACTACAAATCTGCTTTGATCTTTGATCATTCTTTGTAAAATGTTGTATATTCTTCCTTTTCAAAGCCTCAAAACTTTATGGAAGTGTAATAACAAATTGTCTGCACTGGAAAGGTAATAAAAGGTTCATTAGAAAAACCTAATTTGAGAAAGAGGAGGGGATTCTCAGAGAGGAAGAGAGAGGAGATGAGTTTTGGCAGCTTTAAACAGGCCAGTGGAAACTCAAACTGCCTGGTTGACATCTGGTGCCTCTGGTGGGCTCGGATCATAATCAATAATGGAAGGAGTGGAGCGCACTGCTCCCTCTTCTGTCTACTGTATCCCTCTCTGCACTGCCCACTAATCCATTGTTCTCTCATCTACTGATGTAACCATGAACAAGGATTGTCATTCATCAGCAAACTGTATATGGCAAAAAAAAAACATTTTAATGGAACATGTGTTTCCTTTTTTAATTCTCATACATGCCACTTCACCCAGTCAAACCTGACTATTCTGCACCTATTTGCTTTTGTTGTATGATCCTGATTTAAACCATCATTTCAAGATATATACACTGAAGAGAACAGATTATTATTTTCCTTTCCAAGTCCCTTTGTAAAGCTTCCTCCCACGACTACACATGCCTCACCTTGGAGACCACCATCCTAAACCACACCCCAAAAGTCCTTCCTGTCACCCATATCCACGTTTGCAGACCACCCACAGCAGCAGATCGTCCGGTATCTGATTACTTGTCTGATTACTTGTACATACATCTCCTTTCTTCCCTACAATATTCCAGAACCCTTTCTATCTCCTCTCCTCCCGATACCCGTGTCTCCCCTCCTCGGTGGGACCCCCCACACCAGTAGCAGATTGTGGGGCCATCATCCCATTCCTCTTCTCCCCAATCCCCTGGCCACTCTTTAGGTTTCAAACTCCATTTGGCTGATCTATAGGCTTCTCCTTGGTAAACGAGTCTGAAGTGGTTTGGACAGTTGTAGATAGCTTGTTGGAGGGCCAGCTGCCACATATAGCACTTATTTATTCATCTCTACATTGATTAATGGAGAGAGGGGTCACAGGTCAACCTCTTATTGTGGAAGAAGCCGGACCGGAAAACAAATAACTACTGATGTTTTCTTTTTTGTTCTTCTTTTGGTCTGATATAGTTTTGATCAAACTATCAGTAGAGGGGAAGTGGTTTTATCTATTTAGGCAACAGTTGAACAAGAAGAAAGGTTAGATATTGGATGAACAGTTTTTTGAGAATGTACAAATCTTTATAATAACCGAGCATTATTATAAAGATTTGTACATTCTCAAAAAATTGCTCAATACAGAAAGAAACCTCTTTAAAAAGAATGGTTTGGTTTTCACTCTACATATTCTAACAGTGTCTTGTGTATTGTATGTCATGTTTCTGTTTCTGACCATTTTTACATTCATAATTCCCAAAAATGTTGCTCTAACCGCCACACGGTGGAACATCTCTAAATGTGTGCACAGATGTATGTGTGTGTGTGTATTTCATCAGATCATGCTCCTCAAAGGCAGATTGATTGAAGTCAGTTTGATTGCACAACTCAAACTTTTGCTAACTTATTTTCTTAGTATGCAAAAATAACTTTGAAATTGGCAAGTGTGTCCAAAAATCTTTTTTTTTGCCAAATTGACTGGCAAAATATGTAAAATATACATGATATCCAGTACAACTGATGCAATGAAGCCGCTTTGAAAGAATTGTAGAACTCCTAATGTTTACGGTTAAATACGATTTAAATATTTAGGGAACATATATTGGAATTATTTCCATTGGATGAAATGATGTAGCCATAAAAACATCATCCTGGGTTCCAACAGTGCAAACATCTCATTATAGCTTCCATATAGCGTTACAACCAGCTGACACACAATGGGATACTGTCAGACAAAAGAAGATTTTAACAATGTTAAAGCTACTTCATGGGACACGGACAGGGGAGACGATCAGGTTGAGGCAAAGCAAGTCTGAAACAGAATTTAAAACTCTATAGCCAACGGGGAAGCTATTTATAAACAATGTGACACACTTTTGCACAGAGCAAAATACATTTTTGTGTTTGAGTAGAAGCCATCGAGATCACCAGCTGCCCTGCATACGATCATCGTGTAGAAAGCGGTGCTGGTCGTCGTGTATAACCCGTTGATTGTGGACATAAACTGCAGACACAGACGTGTAAACATTTTATTTGGACTTATAATGTGCTGCCTGTCAACAGAAAGGGAAAGAATCCACAACCGGTGTGACCCGATGCTCAGCATCTTGCCCTGCTGATTGGCAGTAATGCTATTTAATCAAATGTCAAACAGCACCGGTTTATGGTACACAGGCCAACCTTTGAATCGCTGCTTCAAGTGAATGGAATGTGCGCACACACACACACACACAAACAAAGATACTGAGACACACACAGGGGCTTAAGCACACACACAAACAAACACACACTGACCGCGTTTTACTGAGCAGTCAAAGCTTTTGAGTCAATAATTTTGATATCAGAAACACTATTCTGTCCAGTGTGTGTGTGTGTGTGTTTGTGTCAGTCTGTGTGTGTGTGTGGGAAGGGGAAAAAGTCATCACTCGAACGTCTTGTTCATGCGCTTGTCATTTATTCGCTGCGGTATATATACAGGGAAACATTCTCAGATTTCAAAAACTCCCCTGCCATTTCAGAAATAATTGGCCAGTTCCTTGTGCTGAGCAGACTCCACGTCCAGTAGATTTTTTTTTTCTCACTCAACAGAGCTGCCAAAGCTCTCTCTCTCTCTCTCTCTCTCTCTCTCTCTCTCTCTCTCTCTCGCTTTTCCTGCTGACAATGTGTCAACATGTAGATGTCAGCAACAATAACAATAAAACTGTTCTGTGAATGATTGAGATCTCACTTCGGTCCGGTTCCATACAAGCTACATTACAATGAAATACAACCGGCTACATAGTGTGTGTGTGTGTGTGTGTGTGTGTGTGTGTGTGTGTGTGTGTGTGTGTGTGTGTGTGTGTGTGTGTGTGTGTGTGTGTGTGTGTGTGTGGTGTTGTGCAGTGCAATCTAGTATGTAGAGCTGTGGGTTATTAAATTAAATGGAACTGTTAAAATCACCAGTTTTCGTAAAATGGTTACCTTCAGCTTTCAAACAATTATTTGATATCTCAGCAAGTAATAAAGGCTTAAGAACTTACAATGTGTCTGTGCGTGTGTGTGTGTTTCTATTCATGTGTGTACTTGTGCTTATTACAGTAAAAGTCCCAGCGTTTTGACATCCATCCTCGTGTTGAATCAAGTCAAACTCACACGCCGAGGACTGCTGAGCTAAGGGTAAATTAGAAAAGAACACTCATTGACTCTGTTTTGTTTTTCCTCCCCAGGCCTACTTCTTTCATTATCTGCTCATTTGTTCCCGTCCCCCAAAGTGCCGCGCACTACTAGACACCCACTTTCAATCTCAGGAGCTGTCTTAAAGAAAAAAGTACAAATAAATAAATAAATGAAATAAAGTCTGCCGCCATCGTGACCTCCACTTCTGTAAAACTGCCAGTGAACTAAAATAACACCAACACAGGCTGAATATTTAACCATGTACCATGAGTTATTAACAACTAAGTCCAGTGTGCATGTGTTGATCTCACACTCATGACAGTGTTTAGTCACAAAGACAAAAAAAAGAACAGAAAAGGGGATGCGTTCAAACACTTTTGGACCTTATCAATCCCATGAAGTGTTTCCGGCTGTGTTCCTCTGCTATATTTCCATTAGCGGGCCTTCAGCACATGTTGGACATTACTGGGAAAAGAGCTATTACTCCAGAGCGTCTGATAATTGTACGGTGCTTCAACCCAGAATAATTCCATAACTCATCCACTCTTCAGTCATGCAATCCTGCCTAAAGGGTATGGACCAACCATAATGGGAAGAGAGAGAGAGAAGCAGTGAGGTGAAGGGCCTCGTATCATAGCGAAGGAGAGGCCCTGTGAGCTATGGGATTGTTATGTTATTGAATCTTATCTACGCAGTTATGAGCAGGAGGATTTAAGCCCCCTTGACATTTACCTGGAGAGCTTTTCCCAACATCTCTGCTCACCTTTCATTTATCTTTCTCTGCTGCTGGGCGAGTCCTCCCTCTAGTACAGTGGCATCCATTTATTTTGAATCATAAAGGGTACAATGGTTTACATTCGCTCTAGTGCAGCCAAGCCACACCAAAAAAAAAAAAAACATACATGCAACATGCATAACTGGTCCAAAGCATTTGGGATCCATCTGCAGTGTTATAGGAAAGCAGTGGAGATGAGTTATTGATTTGACATGGCAATGCAAGATCACACAGAGATCACACACTACGGTGTTGAGCTTCCGGCTAAATGTACAGAACCTCCCAAATAGTAGATACTGTATGTATTGCATATGTTGTCAATTTGAGGAATTCAAATAGACTAATGAACTGGCAGCTGCTTGCTCATATTGGTTGTGAATACTCCTGCAATACAGCTGCCATATTTTGGCAATATGTGCAAAATATAAGGCAAATATGGATACTAGTGTTCTGAATTGGGCTGAAGATTTGTTTCAAGGAGTTTGTATGAACAATTTGAATACCACCATTTTAATAATAAAAAAAAGACCACAGCTGCTTCATTCCACACATAAGTAACCAGGCATAAATCAAAATGTTTAAAAGTTCTTTAATTCTCTGGAATTTGTCAATGTTATTTACTACACTATGAGTTTGAGGAAACATTTCAAAACAATAGCCAAAGAGAGAAATATAACCACAATATACTTAATATGACATAAGGGAGAGGCAATTACATACAGCTGTAGACATATAAGGAGTAAATATAAAGTGCAAGCAACTCTTGAAATTGATTGGCATAATTAATCAAGACACAAACTAATAAACAAAGACGACATAAATAAAAAAAGCTCCTTTAAGCAGCTACTTCAAGCCTAACTGCACTCATAATTCCCTCTGATAGTTCCCTGGGGATCAACTTTCCTTTCAGTCTGTGTGCAGTCCACGCACACACACACACACACACACACACACACACACACACACACACACACACACACACACACACACACACACACACACACACACACACACGATCCCGCTCCATCACGACAAAAATTGAAGAGTTGCTTAAACGGCTGCTTCAGTCCCCCACAACCAGCAGTAATAAAATATCTCCAGTGTGCATTCTGATCAATGGAGGAGAGAAGAGACACAATCTGGCAGGGTTAATGGGCCCCATTCCACTTAAATACCATATGAGTGACTCTGGGGAGACAGAGATGGAGGGAGAGGAGGGCTGGGGAGAGGAGGGACTGAAAGGTGGAAAAGAGTGGAAGAGACGATATGATGTCGGGAGAAAAAGAAACGTGTGAAGAGGTATTAAGGAAAGAAGGAGTATGAATAATTGAGGCTGTGTAAAGAGGTGGGGACGGATGCCAGTGTAAACGATAGAGGGAGATGGAAGATCCGATGAGGAGTGAGGAAGAGAGGAGAAAAATGAAGTAACTAATTATGTGTGTATAAGGACTCAGATATCATCAACACTGCACATTTACAGATTGCTAATTTGAGACTTTATATTTGAAAAGAGTTCAAATTGGACATGCCAATGGAACCGAGCTGTACTTTATGAAGGGTGACGTCTTCTCCGTGTCCAGTGTGTGCGTGTGCAGGTGCATGTGAGTCAGAACACGCGTGTGTGTGTTCCCCGTCTACTTGAGGGAGCCGTGTGTTCTTTAGCTGCTGCTCAGGAAGGGATTGAGTGTCACTTGAAGGGGTTTTCTCTCATCTGCTTGCCAATAGCACTCACAGTGCTAGCAGCAGGTGATTATTGGCTGAGTGCGGTGGCCATGCTGCTGTAAACTAGCCGTGGAGAATGTCCCAACATGGTCCCGTATCCACCTTAGCGCATCACAACACGTATATCGGCCCACCCCCATGAAGGACTTTTCTGAAAACATGAGTTTTCGACTTTGTTATGCAATTGTTTCCATTTACGGAATTACTTTTTTAATCCTACTATAGTTCCTTACAAAGTGATACATTGTGTATACAGTATATCCTTTGATGTACGGCATCATTAAACTGAATGATGTTGTATTACTAAAAGACCTCTTGATACCAATCTACTGAGCAAAAATCAAGCGAGTATTTACACACACACCTACAGACCTACACACACACACACACACACACACACTCCACTCTGAATCTCTGTGTCTTTATAGGTTGAACCAGCTGCATCTGTGAACACTGATACCAGCATTGATCCAACCTGGGTCTTTGTAATGGACTCCAATAACAACTCCATTACTGCTGGCACACTGATTAGTGTGTGGGGCCGACTATAAAATTAGCTGCAAAGGAGCCCTCCAGGATGCACACACACACACACACACACACACACACACACACACACACACACACACACACAGCAACATGCATTCTTACAGATACTACTCACATGCTATCCAATCAGGCACTGGGGGGGAAATGTATGCATGGGCGACACAGACATTACAGATTCACACAGACGAGCGCACACCCACATCCACACATGCTGTGTCAATAGTCATCCAGCATGCAGGCAGAGATTAGCCGGCTGCAGGAGAACAAAGGTGTTCCCTTCATTGGCAGCCCGGCGTCCTCCTCGTCAAATTTGAGCCCAGATATTGATTTCCCTTAACCCCTCTTACGTCTCTCTCTCTCTCTCTCGCTCTGCGTCTCCTTTCCAGCGTCACTTCAAAGACGAGTACGCGGTGCAGCGGAGGTACACGTGTAGCGAGGAGCAACGGGGAGGCGTGCGGTGACCCGGCAGCAAGTGCATGCGCACAAACACCCCGCGACCGCTCTCTTTGAACCCAAGTTCAATGAGGGATGCGTGTATCTGTCGCCTCTTTTTCTATAGGCACAAAGTGGGGCCCCCGGTTTGCATCGGGGGTAAAACCACAAGGCAAATTAAATCAATGGGCTTCCCACTGGCAGATGGCTCACTTTAACACTCAGTTAGCCTTTAGATAATTGAGGCGTTGACTCTGCGGCGCTCGTAAAAAAACGGATGGCTTGTTTATACGTTTCACTGAAATAGATCAGCAGAGGTTAAATAAATGGAATCCCATTTGTCAAGAAGAGGAACCCTGGTAATAATAAATCCCCCACCCTCGCATCCACTACCCCTCCCTCTGCAAACACCTCCACTGTTTGGCCTCATAAATAGAGCAGAGGGAAGATGTTACCCACTCGCCACGGCCGTCCGCGCAGCCCGGCCGCAACGCCATTTTGCCATTGATAGGGCCGCCCTGCTTAATGAAACGGTCCTTCCTTCCCCTCTTCTCCGCTTGTTTTTTTTCCTCCCCGGCCCTCCTCCCTCCTGCACGCAGTGTGATAAGTAGCGAACCAGCGAAGCCTGTAATTACAATCTTACCGAGGAACCCTGGCCCAATCTGTGTATAAATCTCGCCATCCAATTACAAGATGTAATAATTTTGCAGTCAAGCTGGTAATGAGGTCTAATACTCATGCATGTGATAATCCCCCCTGGATGCTGACTCTATCAGATGTTAGCTTTGTAATTATACTGGCAGAAAATCATTATTTCATGTTCAGCAGAAAAATGAGCGTGGTGGGGGGAAGTTAATTTTCTCCATGCTCTGTGAAGCATAGACTAAATTTTAATGATCTAATCATTACCCCCGACTATCCCCGGCTGCAATTGACCCATGTTACTTGTGTGAGGCAACATTTTGCTCGTTTAAGAGTCCCTGATACGCAGTAAGGTTTGCCAGGTAGGTGCCTTTTTATATAGTAATTATACCACAATAAAACTATTATGCTAATGATATGGAAATCGATATCGTCGGGACGCAGTGTCATTTAACAGCTGCACGGAACATAAATCACATTTTTAATTGTAAGCAGTTAACATTTCCACATTATTGCTTTGTGTTTTTTTTTTTTTTTCTCCATGTGTGAATGTGTGTGTGAGTGTGTGTGTGTTTCACGTTTGAAGGGTTGATACAACCAGTCAGAGTAAAGGTCAGCGGCGGGTGTCTTCGACTGCTTCATCCTTTCTTGCTCTCACTCTTTCTGATGTAAATATCTCCAACATGCAGTGTGTGCATTGATATTGGACCGTGATCAACTACATACAGAACAAACCAGCAAAGGATGAAGGCACAAGTCTAATTGCACGCTAGTTATATGTAGCATACCAGGCTAACTATCCTGAGGTAGTCTGCAGATTGCTATTTCAGACAATGTATGTCATGAACACAATAACTTCAGGGTGGTGTCTTGAAATGTTATTTTTTATTTCAGCATTATTCATATGCATATGCAGTTGCATAATTACATTAATACGATAATTCACACTTGGGTCACATATAAGTTTAATTAGTTCTGTTTCTCAATAATCTTACTTTGTAGATATCTTGCCATGTCATCATGCCAAACCCTACCTGGAACTGCTCAAACCAACACAAAATATCTTAACAATTAATTATTTTTCAAAATGTTATTTCAAAAATATGTTTGGAAAGGCTTACACAAGGCCCAGCAGAATTAAACAACTCGTAAGATGGGCTCATGTCAGCAGGTTTACCTCATTTGAACTTTAAAAGCTGCTTCCTCAGGGCTGAGCCAATAATAAAGAATAATAATAATAATTCAAAACATCTATTTAAGTAAAAAATAACATAGTGTCATTGTTGAATGATACACTAAAAATAAAAATAAAATGATTGCATTTCTTTTTTCTGTGTATTCACATATTTGTGAGGTATATTTTCTTCTCATTAAGAACACATCATACATTCACGTTAATTTGACATTTTCAAACGCACAGCATAGACTTTGCTCATTTTAAAGGGATAAAGGTGCCCTATGTCTTCAGCTATCTGCATGAAATCCAGGTAGCTGAGATGTTTCAGGTTATTCAGGTTACCACAGGGCCACAATGAGCCATCGTAGCGCTCCGATAAAACCACCGCCAGACAACAGAGCGCTCACAACGCCACATGAACGGACAGCACAGAGAGCTGCGGAGCAACACAGGGGTGGGGAAAGTAAAGCGTGGAAAGCACACGGCGATAAAATCTGAGCTCAGCTGTCCGAGGGTCACGGCTGGCGGAGCGCGAGATATGGTAGTTAATAGAAATGATTGATTAAAGCGAGGCGACCCAATAGCATCTGAAACATTAGAAATGATTAAACACATGATCTGCATCTTTTAACCAAAGCTGTTATTTTTGGAAGATGTGATCGAGTCAGATGCAAAGGTTTAATATGCAGATAATATAAAGACAAGGAAGGACAAAGGTTAGGCTTTCTGACAAATGTTGGCCTAATCTGAATGTCAGTAAATGTCAAAGATTAGGCGGTGTTGTGCGTCCCCAGTAAAGTTCAGTGATGGTACATATGCTGTTTGTAGTTTTATGCTTCATGCCAAACCTGACCAGTTTATATGGAGATTTAACGTTTGATATATGTGTGAATAGTATGTGCCTGTACCTGTACAACAAACACCATATGTCTTATTGCATGTTACACCGGACAGGGATCATCCCAAAGGTAAACTCTGTCTCTTTCTGATATTTACCTAAAAGATGTCCTCTTAGCACATATTTGACATGCAAAAAAAAAAAAAAGTAAACACATTTGACATGCAAAAAACCCCCAAAGTAAACATATTTGAGACTTTGCCTGTGCCCTTGCCGTAGCTATTGATTTGAGGGGCATCGCAATCTAAGATGCTTATGTTTTCATATGTGGTCCCTCAAGGAGTGATATTGAGATCAGCATGCATTGCTCACCGAGGCGTCCGTCACCTTTTCCTCAGCATGATGGATGTGGATCCTACTCCAAAGTGATAAGAGTCGTTATTTGATGATCAGCCATCCATTGTATGGCATACATTTAGTCGTCCTTATGAATACGGTTCACTAAACCTAGTGTATGAGCTAATTCTGCGTAATATTACATCACCATAGTGGTATCTGACAAATGCGGGTCTTATTTCATGTTTCTGATTTTTTTTCAAACGAACGTGAACAAATCACGGCCAATAACATAAACGCTTTTCTTCTTTCTGCAGCACTGCCGACGTTAGCCTCCGTGCTACTCGGTGGCACGTCGTCGGGGATACGAATACTTAGTCTTACTTCCTATTAGATGCTATTTAAATGTTATTCAAGGCCCCATGTGCATCTGGCATCCGTGCCGTGTTAAATTTATTTTGAAAGTTTTGGTCACACATGGAAAGTTAAGCAGATGGTACATCTACAGCACTCAGACACACACACACACACACACACACACACACACACACACCCATCAAGAGAGCTGGGGAGCGTGGGGCCCCTTTATATCCTCCTTTCTCTCCTCCTTCCTCTCGTCTCCTCTGCTGCTCTCTATTCCTCCCCTCTTCTCCCGATGCCGTTATATGTATTATCTTTATGCCTGCCCATCTCTGGACACGGACGCCTCTTGTTTTGCCATTTTAAACAGATCTAATCAGCAGTGTGTTAAACAAGAGTGGATCTTTTATGCATTGGGTGTTAGGACAAGCAAATCACCGCTGTAGATCAACCGAATAAACAACTCCACCCTGATTCAATTACAACAGCTGGGGTCTGTTCTTTTATCTGGCGGGGACATCATTTCAATCAAAATGTAAAATAATCCAATCCAATAGCTGAGATAGGATACAGACTGCTGAGCTTAGTTGTTTTATTAAAAAAACAGAAAGAAATACAAGGCATTTTCTGCCCGTTCGCTCTCTCTCTCTCTTTCTTTCTGACAGCTTTCAAGAAGTTCCCATTCCCAAACTCCATTACCTTGTGTAATAGCATTCACAACTGAATCGAAAGAAAGAGGGAGAGATTGTTGGCTATATTTTTAATACTCAAAGCTGTTTCCCAAGACACAGCCTGGTGCACTTCTATTCATTTAATTAACAGCAGCATCACATTTTTCTTGTCCCCTTCATGGACCTCCTCGCCTTTTTGTCTTACAGGCAACAGCAATTATTGTGTAAGATCATACTTAGCGGGAATTGAAAAGTCGGCATATGCGGTATTAATGGCAAGGTAATGCAAATGTTTTCTCTCTAAGTTATGGATTTGATGGCAATCGGATACAGGCCACTGCACTTTAGCCCCCTTTAATTAACTGAGCAGAATACACCATGACAAAAAATTTGGAACAATCTCTTGAAGGAAGGAAGGAAGATAGAGAGAGAGAGAGAGAGAGAGAGAGAGAGAGAGAGAGAGAGAGAGAGAGAGAGAGAAAGAGAGAAGGATTTCTCTCAATAATAATGTTCAGGGAAATTGAATGTAGGAGAATGTACAACAATGTTAAATATGGCTTGGTCTATCTGCAATAATGTAATCTAATGGAAAGCAATTAATTTAAGACACAGGCCACTGCACTTTTTACTCATTTAATTAACACATGGGATATTTGCAAGGAGTTGGAATATAAAGCTTTATAAAGTATTACACCTCCCCTGTCACACCAAGAGATGTGGTGGCTAAACTCACTCGGAGGTAAATTATTTGTAGTGTAAGCTGTAATTGAACTTGTTGACGTTTTTTTTTCTTTTTTTTCATTATATATGTAATAAACTACAGTGTGTGCATTGTGTGATTTAGTTAAATATAGTCTAGCTTTTTTTCTGGGGCTAAAACGGACCAGTACATCCTTTAGGGAACAGCATCTTGACAATGCCAATGGTTTTATAGGGAAGGCTATACAAGTTACAATCATAAAGTAATGAGGCATTATACACATTTGTAATATCTCATGTTGTGGGCTGTTTCATTTATTTGAAAACTTTATTTACAAAAGGTTTTTACAAAACCAGTGTTACAGTATATTGTTTAAGAAAAGGTGGCTTGAATGCATCACACATGCACAGAGGTCACAATAATGTGACCCTAGTTCGACCCTCTACTGGACTCTATTCAGTATTAATATCAACACACACTGCCTTTTTGACTACCTTGGTGATGTCCACCAGACAGAAGGTTCCCACTTTGACTCGCCCACTGAAGACATATTGGTCAAGTTCAGGAGATTCTCACTGTGTTCCTTCCACCGTCTGACAGTAGACGTCATCAATGTAATCAAACAGAAGTCCTCGCAGGCTGTGAATAAACATTGCCTCCCTCTCTTGAGTCATTTGCCGGTTGGCCAGATCCTTCAACGTAGTTTTCCTGAACACCTTCTTCACCCCACCGGCCGCCTAATACCAGTCTACCGATTAAGATGTTCCCTGACCCAAACCAAGCCTAAAGGTCCAAACTACAAACGTATCTTGCAGACAGACATGAGGGGAACAGACCTTTGAAAGATAGCTGATAACCTAGTTTGCTGTTTGGGGTCTTTTCATCTGGCATTCATTGGCACATCACACTGACTGATACCAGGTGGCCCGGTTGTTAAGACTCACTGACATAGAGTAAAACTTGTATTCTTCTGAGAAAATACATTCCATCTGAAGATGGGCTACAGTAAAGCGGAGAGAGAGTTTTACCAAGAGTTTCCTGACCAGGTCCCGCTCCGGCTCCGCCAGTCTGCATGTTGAAGGGTCCTTGGGCAAGATACTGAACCCCAAATGTCTCCTGGAGGCGGTCCCATCAGAGAATGTGTTTGTGAATGAATAGGCCTAAATGTTGGCATGTAGTGTCTAAGCGCTTTGAGTGGTCAGAAGATTAGAAAGGGGATGTATAAATCCAACCGCTTTGTAAATGGACTTGGTCCTTTCTGCTTGTTCTGGCTGAGGATTACCAGGCCCCATGGGTACAGGTCCACACCTCCCCTGCAGCCTGCATTCAAGTCCTGCTGCTTTATTCTGGTTGGGGTTCATCTCAATATGGACATGACTTTTCATGCTGAGAAATGATTTAAAGAAATAATGCAAAAAGGGAAAGAAAATACATCATTGTATTCTTCAGTTAAGTGGTCTTTCTAACTAATAATAACTTGTATATATATATAGAGCGATATCCTCGAGAATCCTCTAAATTAAAACAACTGTTTATGTGATCTTGACAGTTTCCTGTTGATTACTGGTTTGAACAGAAATAAAAAAGCACAGGCAATGCAATGTTCTCCTGTTGTCTCCATTCAATTCCCTTGTGACTGCAACTCCTGTGCACAAGTGTAACTTAAACAGGTCCCACATATATTGAGGAGCGGCATAAGTAATAACATGCATAAAACTCCCCTTTTTATTGAATTGTCCCAACATTGATTTCCTCCCCCTCCTTTTTTTTGTTTTTTTTTGTTAACACAGGCATAGTAAAGGTTATAGAAGTACAGGGAAGGAGGGGAGGCACGTTGCCACTTTTCCAGCTCCCTCACACCAAAACAAGCATTTTATAATTCATCACCAGGCCATGACAGATGAGTCCTGCTGCAGAATATTAGAAAATGTCTCAAATCTCATATATATGCTAATGGTATGCTGAGACCGGTTGGGTAGTGTGGCAGACTTTTTAATCTGCTCTTGCTACAACTAGGACCACTGAGTGAAAGTGGAGAAGACAAGTCATTGCACTTCAACAATTTATGATCAAACAACTTTGGTTTCGTAAGCGGGAGCGAGAGACAGATAGAGATAGAGCGAAAGAGAGCGAGGGAGATATCATAGAGAGGATGGATTAAGACAAAGGGAGGGCAGGGCATGTTCCTGTAATTTAGCAAATGTGTAATACCAAATACCAGAAAGAAACTCAAGCTTTTGACCATAAAATATGTTGAATTAGTCTTGTCATCGTCGCTTAGTCGCCGCGCTGCATTGCAATCCATTTCATTTACATTTTGATTTATGGCATTTTGTGTTCTGCATGGATACATTATGCATTCCTGTTAAGCAATGGATTTGTAATATAGATATTACTGTGATACATATATGTATGCCCAATGCAGTTATTTGCAGAGCTGGAAAAAAATGTCAAAATATGTTTTTTTCCCATGCCTTGCGATGCATTAATGCTGATTTGATGATAACTGCAAGTAGTTACATTGCACAGCCCACCAAAAAGAAGAGAGAGATGATGCATAATTTGCACTACACTGATTGTTGGTGACATTATTATACTGCACCACATGTCTCCACTGATAAACTGAATTGAATAATTGAAAATGAATCCCCCGCCCCATAATCCGTTCAAAATAATTCCTTC
Source organism: Taurulus bubalis (assembly GCF_910589615.1). Lineage (NCBI taxonomy): Eukaryota > Metazoa > Chordata > Actinopteri > Perciformes > Cottidae > Taurulus > Taurulus bubalis. The sequence goes on from NC_136600.1 coordinate 23,663,976, forward strand.
TTTAAATTGACTTTAATATGCTATTCGTCGGCTATGTTAATGTCCCCTCGCCCTTTCAGGAAACTGGAACGGAGCGTATTTGCAAATGTATCAAAACTTTTACATGTATTTGAAATATGGTTTGCCTCCTTGTATTGCATATATATATATTACATCCATGTACGAGCACCTCTTGCAAGATACTGTTTCACATTTGCAAAGTCTCTCTTCCCTTTTCTCTGCGTCGCCTTCTTCGAAAACCTGTGCACGTCTATGCAAAACATACACTTAAAGTGATAACATAATCACTCAAAGCCCACGACTCCCTGCTCTATTGGAGCTTGTGATGAGGCATTAATAACAGTGAGGCTGGTGCTTTATTTTTTATAAATTACATATGTCAAAGATAAAAAAAAAACTTCTTTGTTGAATGCCCATAAGTTGGGTCGGGCAGTATGATAATAAAGGTTCACATAATGCTGAAGACGTCCTTTCGTAGTCCTTTTGAATAAAATAAAAAGAAACATACATATCCATCAAATAACTGCATTATCAAATATTTGACCTGAAGTCCTTTAATAACTATATTTCAATGCATTTGCACGCAATAATGGGTCAAACATCTCCTCCACAGACTCTCAATTTACTTATTGCTCATTTACTTATTAATATGTGTACCATGCTCACTTTAGAAAGAAGAAGTAATTCTTTACCGCCTTCTTTTCATGACAGTGTGTCTTGTTTCTTTCCGGGGACAAATAGAGTCAGTGAGAAGCGTTTACTTGGTAGTATGAATTTAAGCTGCTGAGGGCAAACTTGGCTTGGCTTATCAGAGGATTAAGCGCCAGAGTTATTTTCAACAAGCATCATTTCCAGTCTGTATGAAACCCTTATAACTGCTTACTGTGGCAGTCATCAGGGAACTTGACCTTATTTCTCTGAGACGATTCATGGAAAAAGGAAATCTGATGTACAATACGTTATACGCTGTGATTTCAGTTTACTTCTGTAATCTTACTCCGATACCTGTCTTCTCCTCCAGCATGTACACCATTAAATTATGTGATGGTAGTTGCCGCTTCCCACATTACACAATATGTCTCCTCTCATTTGTTTGGATTGCATCCAACTTCCTGTTTCTCCGTCTCCGCGGTACTTCCCCCTGCCGAGGAGACCTGCCTTGTCTCCTAACTGACAACGGTGACAGAAAATTATTACACGTCATTACACTTCTTAAATCACAATTTACCCATGCCTCAGCAAATTATTCTCTGGTGGGTGCCAGCGGTAATGGAAACTGTCTTCTCCACTTTACGTCCGGCGACTCTCCTGCTCCGTCAAAACCACAGCGAGTGTCTGTCTCCAGACGTGGAGGAGAGGCCCCTTCTTTCTGCATGTTCTTCCTTTCTCATTCCCTCTCATCCTCTCTTCCTTTTGCCCTTTGTTCTCTCCTCTGTTTTCAAATCAAAGGGACTCCGGTGTGACTCCTCAGGCTGACATTGTTTGTTGCTGAATTAGACGTTATAAAGGTAACTCAGACGTTTATTAGATCTCTTTCTGGATGGAGCAGTACTGACAAAATGTTGTCTTACTCAATTTATTTAACTGACTGAGCGATGACATTATGTTTTTCTTCTTCCAGCGTGACATTGGTTTTCTGGAGTTTTTAAAGACCAGTTTATAGCCTCATATTGGCTGGATATTGTCAATTAATTCAGCTCAAAAGACATGTATGTTGTCTTCATTTTCCCCGTACAGTGCACACACATATTTATTGTTCCTTGGACTAGACTATTCATGCCCTTTTAGCTTGACTTATGGGTTCCATTCTGTGCTGGCAGTGTTCATGAGGGGAAAGATACCCTGAGGGCATTAAGCCTCCGGCCCTGTAGTTAAAGGCTCGACCCTCTTTCCTGTCTCTCTCTGTCACTTCAGTTGTGGCTCGTGAAGGATTCTGTTCTTCTTCCACACACTCTGTCCCTTCTGCTAACCTCTTCTCTACCTCCTTTATTTTGCCAAATGTCTTCCCTTTTGGCTTTTTTTGCATTGCCGCCCCTGCATCTGTATATCTGTGCTCTTCCTCATTCTTTCCAGCTGTTCTTCCATATGCCTCCATGTCCGTTCTTTCCTGCTTCTGTCAAACCAGACAGAAGCCAAAAGGGCCGTCTTTCCCGAAGGCCCACGGAGCTCCCACATTTAGAGGAGTAAATATATCCTGCAGACATTTGTCTCCGCTTTGTCTGAAATAATTTGGGGGGCGCTGGTCGGCCCGGGATGAATCGGCCCGCCTGGCGTTAAGTGCCCGCAAAGTGTCCAGGGACTTGAGCAGAGCGAGGAAGAAAGAGAGGGAGATGAAGAGCTGGAGACTGAGTGAAGGGGGGCAGAAGAATAGAGAGATAGTGGTGCCAGAGAGGGGAAGAGAATGAAGCACTTTATCCCTCGATCATCCTCCTTTACTCCCCCTATTGCCTTCCTCCCGTTTTCGTACCTTTTCTTAACATCCAGTCTTCCCTCCTTGCCTGTTCCATTATGTCTCAGTGGGAGAATAATGATGAATTGCCCGGCCGCGAGGAAGCAAAATATATCAAGTCCGGGTGGGTTTGGGAATTGGTTAAGTACTTCTACAGAGCCCTGACCTCATAATCGCTTTGAGCCTGCGAGGACCTCCTGATTTATAAAGTAGCCGTTGATTAATGCCCTTTTAAGTGGACAAGGCAGGCCGAAGACACAGAGGCCCGACCACTCAAACATGAACAGAATGTAAAAAAAAGAGAAAGGTGTGTGTGTGTGTGTGTGTGTGTGTGTGTGTGTGTGTGTGTGTGTGTGTGTGTGTACAAGGCAGTGACTGTGGCAGCAGCCGATGGAATAGCATGCAGTCAGTGTGTGAGTTTAGCAGTAAAGGTAATTGTGGCAGCAGCAGCTTCTCGCCAGTCAAATCTTCCTGGCTATAAATCATTGCCACTTGGCCTCTCTTTGACACCAATTGCTGCCTGTCCCCAAAGCCTGCCTAAAGCCTCTGTAGGTCAGCAGTGAGCTCTCTAAATACGTCTTGTCAGACAGACAGGCTGGCAGATAGCTGCTGCTGCGGCAATGGAATCAGTGATGGTACAAATACAAAACTGTGTTGTATGTGTTACAGCATGTCAAATGCAAAATTAACACAGATAAGGCAACATTTATAAAAAAAAGAAAAACATAGGCTTATTTAATTAAAATACAGTTACTACTACATTTTTGGTCAAAATTCTGTAAAAAAAATGGAATCTGACGTTTTACTAAACGTTGTGCCATAGAAGCTGCATTGCACGTCAGTTCCACAGTCTGCACAATAGCCTAGATACATAAGACGTTTACAATTAGGTAGCTTGACTTAACTTGACTAAGTGTGAAATTCAAAATTCAGAGCATATCTAGTGCCTCCACACGACCCTCAAGCAACAGCTGAGCCGGCAGCTCGCTGCTAATGGTGCTAACAGTGCTAACAGTGTTACCTGAGGGAGAACCAGAAGTTAGCCACTATATTTCTGCAGCAATGCCGTCGATCGGGACGGATGATGATCTCAGTTGTAACAACCGTGTGAGCGCAGTGCAGAGCGGCGGCCAAGAGCTAGCCGGGTGGGCGCGCTCACGTGCAATAAAAGGCACGTATACGGCCGGCCTGGCTAAGCAAAGCACAGAAAAGTAATGGCTACTTCGGTTGAACAGAGGAACTGACAAAATCGTATGTAAATAGTTACGTAATGGTGCCACAAATTTAGGATGTCACATTTAGCGATTTTTAGCGATTTTTAGCAAATAGCTTAATCCCATTGACAAAAAGTTGAAAGACATCCCTGGCAGTAACGTTGACGATAGTGAAATTCCCATAATTTGGTGTGGTTAAGCTAAATTCACATCCATCAATAAATCTATTCAAGTTTAACATAATTGTAGTGATTAGATGAAGAAGCTGACACCTATTGAAACAAGACAGGCTTAAAGGTAATCCCTTTAATACAGTATTGGTGATTGTGTTTGATGACCACATTTGTCACAGAGTAAGCTGACACTGGGCACAATGGCAAGACTTACAGGTCAGGTCAAGCCGCCATTCAGGGGTCAGATAGGCAAACCGGGACCTGTTCTGCTCCGAGTCTCTGGACAAAGACACCCGCTGATCTCATTAGGTTCCTCCAATTAGACAGTGTCACTTTCCATTTCAGAGTCAGTATCTCAGGCAGTAATTCTCCACAACTCTGTCTCTTTTTTTTTATTGCTGCGTGAGCCAAGAGACCGTCTGAGTTATAATTGAATGAAGGCTGATTAATTTATGGCCGTTTAATTGCTGAGACTGGTGGTGGGAAGTGACACACACGCAGAGAGATTGTACCATTTCAGAGGCGGTGGGGAGGAGATTTAAAGGAATTTCGATCGTGGAACATTTTGGATTTTAGCATCCAATTTTAACAAAAAAACTGTAAATCTAGATTAGGCATGATTTAGCCGGTTGCGTTTTTTAAATCCTAAATTCAAGATGTTAAATATAGACATGTGCAAGGCACGCATATGCATTGAGCTTCTTTGTTATTGTTTGCACAGCCAAAGCCGAATAAAACAGGTATATTCCTTCAGATACGCAGATCCAGAGTGTTGACTCTGAATGTTCCACTTCACTGGAGTTGTAGTGCACCACGCCGATGAGGTGACATTTTGAAACCCATTTTTCTCAACTTAAAACTTTCCCCTCATTGTCTCTTTCACAGCCCTGTGCTCTGAGATTGACAGCTCGCTCTCCGGGTTCTGTTTGCAGGTTTTAGAAGGACATTTTCTCCGGCGAGTTCTTTCCTCCCCTCTCTTCACCTGTGGCAGGCAAAGACGGCCCGGCGTGTGGGAGAGAGACGTGGCAATGGGGGACGAGACTCCTCCGTGCAGTAGAAATGGCAGTGTCAATTAAATATCACTTTCAATTTCCTTGTTTTATGATCCCCGGGCTACTAAGCACCAATAATCCCCCCTCGGCAGGCCCTCCTACCTTGTCTTGAGGAAGATTGATTACACTTGTCGCCTCCTATAAAAAAGACATTTACATGAAAATAAGAAAACAACTTCTTTGTTTGCATGGAAGTGAATCAAGGAAAAAAGCAATTCCCAATTTGATTTTTATACAAAGGCGAGGCAAGATAACAATCTCATGGCGTCTCATCTCAGTGAGTTTTGGAGGTAGAGCAAAGAGGGGGGCGAAGACGTATGTAGATTGAATAAAGCTGGCAAATTATTTCCGTGCAACGTTGATGGATGTTGTCTTCACTCACACAATGAAGATGTCTCCGATTCTGCGGCAGAGATTGCTTTTGACATGTGTGTTACACGCAGTGTATTCCATATATTCTTTCGCTGAAGATTAATCGCATATAAAAAACTAAATATAACAAATTTTGACTAAAGACAGGCTAATGTCATTACACTCGATGGAAATTTGATTTATTTTGTCTTTTGGCAAGAGATGAAATGATATTTAGATACACTGAGTAGTTTAGAGTGCTGGTGTTTGAAAGAGAAGCTGTTTTTTTTTTCTGTTGTACCGAAATGTGCTTTATGATGAGAGCTTATAGTTTGATCTTTTCTGTATCTATTGTTACACTGGAAATATAACTACAGTAAATGTATACGTATACACAAGTTAATTTTTTATATTTATTTGTGTCTTTTTTCTGTTGTCTAGTGCAGTTCTGCCTGTATTTGTTATCGTCCCCAAATTAAAATACAATTCATACACATATTTTATCTTATTTATAAATGTATTTATGGAGCACATTTCATACACAAAGGCAATTCAATGTGTTTTACATTTTGCATGACTGTAGCTGACTTTAGTCGGCATGAAAATCATCTTTCAGAGGTTTGAAACTGTAATCCATTACAGTGAATATATCATTTTTCTCATGTCATATTTCTTAAGTTAACTATTATGTTAAAATGCAGATACAAATGCAAACTTACTTTGTTCAGTGTACTATTGATTTATGGTGAGCGTGCTGTATATGCTGAACCAGAAATAAAGTACAATGTATCAATTGCTGTATGCCAACCAACAAATATGTACACACTATTATGATCCATTTATACAGAAACATGGTGGTCTGCATGCTGTTGTGAAGTAGCATACTCACTGTTGGAAGATGCCGGAAAGTATTTGTGACAGTTAAGAAAGCAATATTAGTGCAATATGATGACTGTGGTTACGTTAAACATGCTTTACTCTCAAATTCATAAAAAGTCTCACACAAAAAAAAACACCTCTAGTCATGTAGTCTTTTAATTTTGTGCCAGTGACAGAAGCAGCAGCATCGTAACCCCGATGTTATTGCCGTCACAAGCATGTCCATTTTGTGCAAACATATAGAGAAAAAATGTGTTTGAGACAATTTTTATGAATGAATTACGAATGGTAACAGCAATGTGTGTGTGTGTGTGTGTGTGTGTGTGTGTGTGTGTGTGTGTGTGTGTGTCTGTCTGTCTGTGTCGGCTCCCTGTAATTTCATGCAGCAGTTTTCTTGTAGCGTTATCTCAGACATGGTCACATTAATTTACGCCCTGCAGTGGCCACTCCTGAGGAGATCGGCTTGACAAACATATATTTATTTTACAGGTGAGTCCTTTTAAAAACGCACATTAAAATGGAATAATTTTTCATTCCACTTTACCAGCGTTGTATTTTATTTAACTTTGCCAAAGCAACAACGTCCGCGGGGATAAATAAGAAAGATGGACGGAGAGAAACATGAAGAGAGGGTCCGAGTGGAAAGAAAAATAAAACAGAACTGAGGGAGAAAATTAGACAGGTGGCAAAGTAGAGACAGAGTTAGAAAAAAAGAAGGGGTGGGTTGGCGGGGGTCAACGAGAGACAAAGGGATTACACTGGCCATTATCAGATATAGCAACCATAGGTATTTCTCAAACAATGGCAGCAGCAGCTGATATGTCCATGCATATATGGTAAACAGTGAAGAGAGATTAGTTTAAAACCAAATCTCCTCTGTGCACCTTTAAGTCTTTTGTCAGTGCCACAGAGGTTGTGTAGCAACCGGGTGTGTTGAGCATGTTTACACAAAGCATAAGAGCATCGGTGTCCAATAATTCGTGTCTCACATGGTCTTTCACTACTTAAACAAGGTCAGAGCAGCGACGTGAACAACTGAGCATCCACACACACACACACACACACACACACACACACACACACACACACACCGGTCATATCTGGGCTTTGAACAGTGCTGTATTGTGCCACTCTGTGTGTGTGCCGAGATAAGCTTGGCCGCTAATGCCGTGCATAAGACACTAATAAACAAACAGTGTTTAAATTGGCCTGAAAGGACTCAGTGATGCGTAGGAAGCACCCCCGGCGCTTCAATGGCTTAATCTGCCTCCTTCTCACTCTACTTTTTCACATTCTCACAACAGATTAGGTTGTAAATGGACAGAGAAGAAGGGATCCAGATCTCCCCGGCACTAGAACTTTCCACCTCGACATGGTGTTCTGTTATTTCAATGATTGGCTGTACAGGTTTGAGCAGACTGCTGTGTGGACAGTTAAATAATATGTTCCGAGTATTGACTCGCCTTTGTGAAGAAAAAGAACTTAGTGCACTCCAAAAAGTTTGACTGAATCTGTATTTCTCCATTTAAGGATACTCAAATTGTTGTGGCGATACTTCTAATTACTAATATATATATATATATTTGTATTTTTACCTGGGTCTCAAAAAAGTTCTCTATAGTTTAAAAAAAAACTTTACAATGTTATGTATCACCCTTTATACTTTAGTCTTTTAAGTCAAATGGGATCCACATTTTGATCTGAATAGTACACATTATTTTATACTAGAAACCAGCTTTATATAAACTATGTTCCATAGCCTTTTATAATTATTAATTTGTTTCCCGAACTGGAAGCAAGCATGAGTAAATAGTAAAGTAACGAGTTAATAGTCCAGTTTGCATCACTCAAAAGCCTGAAATAAATGACAATTAAAATTACTCTTAAAAAAAAAAAAATTATTACAGTGAATATGCCATATGTCCATACTATTTAGAAATTAGATGTAATAACTTCAAATCTGACATCATAATGTATAATAAATGCAAAGTTTTATTTGCAATTCTGTAGCAAAGTGGAAGGCAGAGTGGTGTTACCGGGAAATCGCTCCCCCTTCTGTGCTGCATCGCTGTGGGATGTACAGTAGTGTCAGTGACAACTAGAGGGCAGACATAACTATTAGTTCTCCTCCTAAAGTGTGTGTGTGTGTGTGTGTGTGTGTGTGTGTGTGTGTGTGTGTGTGTGTGTGTGTGTGTGTGTCTGTTACTGCTACGTCTACTTTACGATAGCTCTGTGAATGTTTGTTCATGTATTGATTAAAATAATGTATCTCAGTTTCATTACTTATATTAATCTTGTCCATTATAGGAGCTCTAAACTAAATATATTGTCTTCATCATTGATCTTATAGAATATGTGTGTGTGTATATTATCATTTTTGCTGAAGAAGGAGGTTTAGAACTTGATTTTCAATACTTCATATATCGATTATCCAAAAAGCATTCTGCATGTTTAGCATTTATTCTTCCAAATAAAGTCACTGAGTTATAATTTTTCCATTGTGCGGTACCAGCATTCCAGCAGGGCATTACAACAGCGTTGAACCCTTTGAGTCATGTGTTGAAATCTATTAGTCATTGTGCTATTGGAGGACGCGCAGGAGGCGAAAAACCACGGTCCTTCCGGGGAGCGATTCATCAGCTTTTTCCCAGAGCCCTCCCGGGTCAAGGTTTTATGGTTCCTGTTTGGTTTCCAAATGCTCTTTTCTCTCACCCCCTCTCAGCCGCTCTATAGTGTCCAAACTTGTCTACATTTGCTTCTCGTGTTTTTGTGCATGGTAGATGTCCTTTTAAAAAGACCAACCTCAAATAAGTCTTTATTCTTGTTTTGTTGGCTCATATTCTCTGTTTTCATGAACTCTGGCCCCAACCATGGCAACAGCTCGAAAAATGTTAACATTGATTGACAGGATTAAAAAAGGCCCCCTTCCCCGGTACGCATTTCAAACACTTTGGGAACAATGGTGCTTGGTGTGATTGAATTAATGAGGTATCGCCGACTGTCAAAAGAGCACACATACTTTACATAAACCTGATTATCTTTGCATGGCAGAAATAGAAGAAAAGGGGAAGCGAGGGACCTGAAGGAGGAGGATGGAGGGAGCAGAGAGAAGAGAGGAGAGGAGGGGGAGATTTGGATTTTCACTGGGCATCACCCAAAAAAAAAATAGCATCAAAGTGTGTGCTGCGTGATGGGGGTGGACGTGGTGCTCACAAAGTAGTGATGTTCTGGCTCGGGCTCGCCTTGGCCTCTCGCTCATGCCTGTGCTCTGTTTAGCATAAACCAACCATAGGGGCTTTAACAAATCTATTCAAGGAGCATGGGGCCCCAGAACAACATAGTTTTTCACAAGCCACCACCCCCAAGCAAGAGGTTTTTTGCAAGGGGAGCCATTGTTCTGCTTGAACCGCACAGAGATTTCATCGTCTCCCCGACCCCGAGCCGGAGGAAAAGGAGCGGCGGTGCCCTGGGTGAACCCGTGAAGTGACACCCGGAGTGACTGCCAAGAGTCTCACTAATTCTACCAACCTATTGAGACAGGGAAATAGAGTGGAGAAGAGGAGGGTGGGATGGATTGTGGGAGGAAGGGAGGGTGGAGGGATGGATAGAGGTTCTCTGACTGAAATGCTCACCAGATCAGCAAAGTGAACCCTCTGAAACGTGAGCTAATTCTCTATTTAATCCTTTTAGCTGCTTTTTCTCCCCCTTTCATCCTCACTCAACCCCCTCCCTGCATCCCTCTCACTCTCTTTACTCTTTCTCCCACCCGTCCTTTTTTTTTATTTATTTTTTCACCCTATTTTTTGAAGGAAGTGTCAGCAAAAGTTCTCGTCGAGGAGAAGAACGAGAGGCAGGGAAGGACGAGGCTTCGAGGATTGATTTAGTGTGTGTGTGTGTGTGTGTTTGCGTGGGTGTGTCTGTGTGTAAGTGTTGGCTAAGTGAAGAGGGTAAGTGTGAAGAGAGCTGACTGTGTAGGCTGCTCCTTTCCCTCTGTGTTTTTTCTTCAAGAAAAGCTCTGACAGCTGCGGTTTGATTTCTCGGGTTGTCAAAAGTCATCTTTGTTAGTTCTCTCTGCCAATGAATGGCAGCGGATTAAAAAGAGGCGTGTTCGCACATCGAGCTGTAGGTGGGCTTTGCCTCGAGTGGTTTCCATAAAAGAAAAAGGAAAATCGCACAACATTACTCCAGGGGCCTCTGAAAGGAAAAGAAAATCACACATTACTCCAGAGGCCCCCATTGTCCTACCTACTAAACCCAAGCATATCAGATGCCTACAGATCCCCCCCTCCTGCCTCTAAACGTATAGCGGAGAGCCTGCATAGAAAGATACAAATTGTATCTCGTGCTGTGAGGTTGCTGGAACATAAATTGAGGGGAGCGGCATTGTTGTCAGTGAGTAATATACTTAGCATTATTCATAAAGAAGAGGAGAAGATTAAAAGGTGTTGGCTAGTATAGAAAAAAAGGTACTTGACTGTTGAGTTACATATGGCCTAATGTGGGTTTTTTATCTGTTGCAATTGTCAGAAATATATATCCCTGGGGTTGTATCCACTGTGCGTGCCATTGTACTGATATGAACAAAACAAATGACAGGCACAGCGATGCATCATTCCAAGACGTGTTGCCAGCTCATGCAAATTACAGTGCTTGGTTATTACGACCCAACTTTTACAATGGCACTATTTTTTCCCGTAATTTTTTTTTTTAATTTCTCCTTTTTTTTCCTTTTTTTAAGTTGTGCATACACCATACAGCACAGAATACTTTGTTTGAATATAGTTAAGTCAACTGTACCTGTTTAGGGGAGTTAACAGGGGCCACATTTTAACTTCAGTGAAAAGTACTAATTTATTCTGTTTTAGTAAGTTCATATATTGATGTTCAACCAGATTTGTTGGGCAAAATGCTCCTCTGTGCAAACATGTTTTTGAAATATGGTTTCCAGCAGTCAGTTGTTTACTTGAAAGCATCACCACTCCAAAGGGTTTGAAAGGCTAATCTTGTTCTTGGCACCTCTCCTCTTTTTTCTTCTCCCCACTCCTCCAGCTCCCCTGTTCTTCCCGTGAGCCCTCGGAGGATGAAAAAAAAACACTGTCTGGCTCTGAAATTTGTTAATTTCCCAATTATTTATTAGCATGGATCACTCAACGTTGAGGAACAACTCCTTGAACACTTTCATGTGAGTGATTCTAACATATTTGCCTACCGTTTTCCATAAAAGCTGAATGTAGCACTCAATGGTTGCCTCTATTATACCGACAGTCTAAAGAACTCAAACATCTTCCCCTCAACTAACCAGTCTTTTCTCTAGCTTGTCATCGGAGTCGGTAGTAAATTAAGCAGAGGGCTGAGCAACAACCCCTTGACTTTTATTGAGGCCAGGGTCTAATTGTAATTCACCGGACCAGACCTTTTGTGTCACTGAGTGCTTCATTTGCAGTTTGCAGTTTGCGTGAACCCTGGAGACATTAACTCCGTCCCCTTCTCCATTCATTACAATGCTATTAGTCTCTGCGAATTGATCAATATATCATGTATAGAACATCTTGAATGTGGACGTCTGGTTCCTTTGTGAGCCCAGAGATAATGGTTTCCCCATTCAAGCCGACTTGTAGGAACATGGAGATAAAGCAAGGCAGGGGAGAGTTATACCGCTTACAGCTATGGAGAGGGAGAGCTATCTCATCCAGATTATAAGTGGGTGAACTAAAAACGCATAAAAAGGGACAGTTTATTGTGAGGAGAGCGGCGCTGGAGGAGGCTGTAAAGATCGGAAAAAGTCTCGAACCGGCCCCTTTATTCTCCTCAGGTGTCCAGGAGTGAAGAAACCATCCATCCATTCTCCTCAGTCCAGCCTGATAGAGCTGTGATGCAATGCCTGGCACGACTGAGGAAGCTGAGTCAACAAGGGAGGCGGGCATGTTTTAAATGATATCAATCTATTTCATTGCATCCACTGAAACACTATTGATATGTTCACTGAAACACTTTCTGGCATATTACCATATTCTAAAAACTGTTTTTGATTCATATCAGTTTCATTGGCATCCCTTTGTGTTTTACTTCCCTGTAAAAAGAAATGTAACACTGGTAAATGCCGATGTACTGTAGTAGTGAACTGCCAGGAGCTGCTATGATTCTCAAGTGGGCATCAGTCTACATGTGTTAACTTGTCAAAAAATAAACATACATGCGCATGCAAACACACTCTCGGTCTCATCGCATTCCCCTTGAAGTACATCCTCTGTCTGTGCACAAGGTGTCAGACCTTACAGAGAGTCTGTGTACTGTGGCACCCCCAGAGAAAGCAGACACAGAAGCAGGTCCTTGATAACATTTGTTGTAGAGGGAATGAGATCCGGTGCCTTTACGGAATCCCTAGAGGGCAGTAGTACAAATGTTTTATATTCAGAGAAGCCTTGCCTCTGCCTGTGATAAGCGGTGTTGATCCAATTGGCTTGTGCAAGAGTGGTACTTTTTTTCTTCTTCTTTAAGATTGAGAAGGCTGCTCAAACAAACTGCAGTGAGGCCTCCTTACACAGATGGCCGGAAAAAAACATAGTCTTTGTCTGTCCAAGATGAAGGGACCACAGTCACACTAAACACCCCCAGGGCTGCTATAAGATTAGCGGGGCATTAACCGAATGCATGCTAACATTGCCATGCAGGGGTTAAAAAAGCTTTGAGGGGTTTAACACTAAACTAACCCACCAATGACAGGGAGCAAACAAGTGGATTTGGAACTATTTGCACTGTACTTATGTGCATATGTGGCTCCATGGATCCATGCATCTGACTAGCAACATGGAAACATGGAAAAATGATGATGTGCTATCAAGTTAAGGACAAGTGATTTTCTGCTCATTCCTATTTTGGCTGCAACTTCACCCCTGACTAAGGATAAAGTATCTGGTGCTACTTTTCCTCAAATCACAGGAGCAATGTTACATTCTCTCCCCGGTGTTGTTACTTGATATTTACAGCGGTACTTTGGCCTAATCGATGATGTAAATGCATCTCTCCCGGCAAAACTGTTCTTTCCTTGCGGAAGCAAACCGATGCGCAGAGCTGTCAAACCGACAGGACAGAATCCAGCTCGTGTTAGCTGTCCTTTATCTACATTTCTGACCTTTAAAAAGATGTCAGCGTGAACAAAAATGCTCTGCATTCCCACAGCCTCGTGGCTCCCTATGCGGGCACTTGAGTGTGAGGCGGGCAGGGGGAGACAAACTCTGTCTGATGTGCACAAAGAGACACACACACACACACACACACACACACACACACACACACACATCTCTGGCTAACAGCCGTGGAGCCTGGGTTTGAATTCACTCTGCGGTGGACCGTTTAAATGAGCTTTAATTTAGCATCCTGCTGGCTCAATTGGGATTGTAATGGAACACATTACACCTTGTCCTGCAACAGAAGCTCTCTCTCTCTCTCTCTCCTCCTCCCTCTCTCTCTCTCTCTTCCTCCCTCTCTCAGTCCTGGGAGAATTGATTTTTTTTTTTCCAAATGCAGGGGAACAAATTAAAGGACGGAATGATTGTGTTGCAAAGAGAAACCAGCAGACGTGGCACTGTAATCAATTTGACTATTAACTCACCAATGTTTTCCTTTACTCGACAATATTTTTTAGACCATTATGTAATGAGGAACACATTGCTCTGCAGTAATTACAAACTTGATAAACAAAAACAGGGACACCGAGTTTGGCGAAGCCTTTAAAATTGTCAAGAGGTGAGTTGTGAAACATGCATCAGCGTTAAAGTCATCAACGCCGAATGTAATTGGATGCAAAAGCATTTGTGCAGTCAAAGCCGGCAGCTCTTTATTCTGCACTGAATAAAGACTACTGTACTTACATCCTGCAAAAGTCATTTAGAGGCTCTCACTTTGAGTTACTGTGTCACTGACTCTTCCTCTCATCAGCAACAATTAATTACAATCAGTACATTTCAGTGACCTTCCTGTTCTTAGAGGGACTTGTCCCCCCTAGCTACACAGTGAAGACAGGTGGCTTCGGTAACTACAGCTCCGTAACGGAAAGAAATTGACTAGCAACATGTTTTTTTTCTCAGCGTTTTTTTTTGTTTGTCTCCCAAAAAAAACAAAAAAAAGACTCCTCCCTCCTCCTTTTCCTTCCGTCTCACAATATATCCATCCTGTGCCGTCGACGGAGCTCACCTTGACAGCTCCTCCAGTCACCCCGTTCTAAGTGGATGATTAAAAAGAGATGGAGGGGTTTTACTGGGGGCTGGTATGCGTGGCATCCCAAGAGCCCCTGCTCCAAGCTAGCCAAGCGCAGCAAGCTACAGCTGTCCTCCAAACAAGCCCGCCATCCTTTATTTATTTCCGCTGAAATATTGATGCATGTTATGAAAGGTTTAAAATAATGTGTCTGCCTTTTTCTTCTTCTTCTTTTCTTTTGCCCCAGCACACTGTTTTCTAATGCATAAATAATCCTTCCCTCGGACGCCGCGTGGACGCTGGACGTCAGGTGGGGTGTATTCGCTGTATCATATTCGTTCTGCCTGAGAGAAAATACCCATCCCTCGTAATTTCCTACACTTATACAATCGGCGTTGGCAGTAAATAATTGATGTGCAAATTTAGGGCTAAAACTCCAACACAATATGACTTCATGTCAAGGGTTAGTCCCAGCAGATTTGAAGGAAAATCCTCTCCTAAAATGGATTATTCCTCTCCACAAAAGGGGTATCCTTTTTTTGAGTTTCTACCTTTTATTCCTCCCTCCATCGCTCCACCCTCCTTTCCAATAGAGAGAGGGGACCGGGCGTCTAGCTAGCATCCTCTTGATGAGGTCTTGCTTTGCATGGCCGCTGATAACTGAGTGATTTAGCCCATTATTAAGTAGAGGATGTGTTTTGTTTTTTTGAACACAAATGGGTTTTTCACACTGACGTGAACCCCGTTTCTGATTGTGTCGAGGGAGAAGGAGTGCGAGCCGGACAGCGTGCGGGGGAAGCGCCCTCTCACTTCTCATCTCCGTATCTGTGCTGTGATGTATAATTACGCCTCTAAATTTGCTAGGCCAGATCCATTTGTGAGATAAGAGAGGAGGGAGAAGAGATGAAAGGTGAATGGGGGAGAATAGTAATTTCACTCTCCACGCTTCAATTAACACGTTGTGGCAAGTACAGTGGCTCTCTGTGCAGAACAGTTCAAATACGTCTCCGTGGAAGTGTGTAATGACACGAGGGGCAAAAGGGGCAACAGCAATATAGATTGTATCCTGATGATTGGAGAGTTTGTCTACAACCAGGGCGCATCAGAAGTAACTGAATGGCTAGTATATTATTAATAGTACTATGATAACCTGCACATTTTGTCAAAAGGAAAGCGTTGTGCATATAGGCCTCATTTTAATGGAAAACATCAGGTGTGCTCGGCTCTCTCCATCCTCTGCTTCTCGGTTCACGTTGTCAGAAAAATGAGACCAACAGATTTTCATTCTCAAAAATAGTCAGTGAGTTTCCAAAGTGGCTGACATGACTGCATTGTATAATATAGCAACTCTTTGAAGTTGAGACGTTACCTGTGAGGAGAACATCAACGCCACCTGTTGTTTCAGGTCTCAGAGGCACACAGTTACTAACGTATAACAATACAACGCTTAGTCCCGCCCCTTGAAGGCAGACTGGCCAATCAGAGTGTCGCATTGGCCGGGTCCAACCTGGGTCTGAGGTCCAACCCGGCTCTTCATTTGCAAGCTGGTTTTGTCGATTGTGCATTAAAACCCTGTGGCGCTAACATAGGGCGAGCACTTTAGCACACCATTAACTAGCGATAGCACTTCTATGTTTTGTGAACTGAGAATGTGTGTGCATGCTGCTTTTGTTTTTTAAATTATTGTAACAGTGAATAAAGAGCCTCCAGCTTCACAGGAACGATTACCAGCTGATGTGATGGTTCACTTTTACACTGTTTGCTTCTATATTGTTAAGGGTCAAATGAGGGGTCAATTATTCAAGTACTCAGTGACTTCGCCTACTATTTATCTGCTGGGATAAAAAAAATTAAGACATATATTTGTATCATTTCAACCTGGATATGTTGTCATCATTTAATATGATTAGTATTATTTTTTCTTTTATGTGTATCATGACTAGCATTCACTGTGTGGTTGGTGTACTGTTTGGTGTAATTTAGCATAAAAAAAATAAAAAAAACATGGTTATAGCTCAATTTTTTGGTTTTCTCTCATCTCTAGTTTCTGAATTTCACATAAACTGAAATAAACAAAAACAAGCAAACGAAGAATGCTAGAATAAATACATGATTATAGCAAACAAAATGTACTCCTGGCATGAGTTATTTGAATAATCAACTAAATATCCATGACATTGTAGAATTATACATTAAAGAATGTCATGGATAATAACGTTTCTTACTCCATCTGCTCGAGATACTAAACTAAGTGAGACACCGACATGCTTACCTCACATTCTGAGAGGAACACTTCTTCTTGATAATGTTTTTGAAGGTAATGAGAGAGTGAGAGAGAAATACATTGTTTTGATATGAGCTGGTCAGTCACCACACCCTCAGGGCCTTTCTCCAGACGTTCATCGTGAACAGAAATGACCCGCCCTGACCTCTGTGAAGCCGTTGGATCAATGACACCTCTGACTTCCTCCTCCTCTTCCTCCATTCTGCCGCACTGGCTTTGGAAACAAGAAGTGCTCGGGGCTACACACACACACACACACACACACACACACACACACACACACACACATCCTTCATGCCACCCACTTTTTAGATTGTGTTGATGTGCGTGTGTGTGTGTGTTTCTGTGTGTGTGTGTGTGTCCAGGCCCTCTAGTGTACCCTTGACCACCTTGCACTGTAATCAACACACACAGCTGCCACCTGCCTCTCTCTCTCTCTCTCTCTCTCTCTCTCTCTCTCTCTCTCTCTGTCTCTCTCTCTCTCCCTACGCTATAGCCGGTATGATCTCAACAGTGGATCCTAATGTCTCTAGCCATGATTAATCTGATAAATAATAAATATATCAATCTAGCCTCTCGACAAGGACTAATTCTAACCAGCGGGAAGGCACAAGCCCCCTTTAACTGCTGCCTGTAGCTGCCAAATTAATTATTTAATGATTAATTCTTTAGGAAATAGGGAAGTTTTGATTAATACTGTCCGGGCATCTGTCTTTAGTTGTTTGATGCACGTCAGAGGATTCAACCCTTGCTCTCTCTCTTACCGACCTTTGTGCACACACACATAAATAAAACTGCACATGCTTGCAATCATGCATGCGCACACACACACACACACACACACACACACACACACACACACACACACACCCAGGGTTGGAAGAGAGACGTTTTAGCTCTTATGAGCGAAGCCAGAGGCTACTGTCACTGAGATCTGATGCTGAATATCTCACAATAAATTACATCTGGATCGCAGAGGCCCTCATCCTTGAACCTTGGACATGTCAGCTTTGGATAACACCGCCGCAAACCCTCTATCTGTGTGTGTGTGTGTGTGTGTGTGTGTGTGTGTGTGTGTGTGTGTGTGTGTATGTGTGTGTGTGTGTGTGTGCATCCACATTTGAGTGAGCTTTCGACCCTATTTACTAATGGAAGCCTCTAAGGCCCCTGAGTCGCTATGCATTTTTAATGATGTCAAATTGTCATTTCACTCTGCTGTTTGCTCTTCAAAGGAAAAGGAATGTTGAACCAAATACAAATGTGATAAATTGTGTGTAGACACAATAAATAACTACAAAAAAAACATGGCTCACCAACAGGGATATTGTTGAGATTCAATATTGGATATAACCGACAATGTAACATTTCCACCATCTGATGCCGCGGTATTTTTTATTATTTTTATATATCTAGACGTTTGTACTATTTGTGAAAGCATACATAGAATAGTAACACGTTGATAATAGTGAATATTTTTAAATTGTATTTTGTCGACCAATGCTGTGTTATGGATTGAATATTACAGCAATACACATATTGACCAGTGAACAGGATGCAAACAAGAACACAATGTCGCTGTCCTGTGGAAAACATGTGTCCAAAATATAGAGAAGATAAACTGTCCCGGATGGCCACTATGCATATTGTCATAGAACCTAAAGGATTTATAAAAGGTTTTTATATTTATCTAGAAGTGGAATTTTCAAAAAAATTAAAGGAATTCTTATGTTCTTCTGGAAACCTGACAATCTGATCACTAAATTTGAATATACATGTGACAGCACAGAAGTTACACAGCTACAACTATATTGCTTATTATAAAAATCATGTGCAATTCTGTAAAAAATGTGGAGACCAAAGAGAACATATAAATTCATTTTGATGATATAAAACAATCTTTATATAATTTATATTTGTATGTACCCACTAACACAACAATCTAGAAGTTTGAAAAGTTATGTGCTGAAAACATAAAGTAGTAGTTAAGTTCCATGTGTCCTGCTTCCTAGTTACTTACTTGAACTCTGGCACTTGTTGCCGTACAATAGATTATAAATGATAACTTCTGCATCTTTGGCCATTTAGTTTACTGTAACTTTAACTTTAACACTCTAATGTGCAGTGGTGCGCCACATGGGTGTTAATGAAAGGATTCAGAGGGAGCTGCATAGCACAATGACTCCACATCAAACAAACAGTTGGATACATCATTGTTTGGTTTTGCCTGTAAAAAGAACTTTGATGTGAATGGACATGTGTATTATATACTGTGAGGAAAATACTATTATCTTATGCATGTACTTGGTTGACATTTGCTCTCTTCTAAACTTATTTATTGGCTCATTGTTTACAATGCAAATTAAAGTATTTAAAGTCCAAAAGGTTATCCAAGTAGTTTTGAAGCAAATGTCCCATTTATAAATCAGCCTGGTCTACAATAATAATAATTTAAAAAAAGTATATATCAAAAAAAATTGGGAATATTGAAAACAAATCAGAAAATATAGTGCAGACCTTGTGATGAACAATGTGGCTCCAGTTTCATTCCTCATTGTTTTGTTTTTAATCATGATAGGGCTCCCTATCCCCTCTCACCCTTTGTGAAAAAGCAACTTGCCCTGGAGGTGAGGAGAGGAGACCTGTCTTTAATAGGGCCAACAACCTGACAAATCCCGCTCTGTCAGACAATCTATTTCCACACACACACACACACACACACACACGGACACTAAAAATGAGTGTTTCCGTTGGTGAGAAAGACGGGAGGCCGGCGACTCACCGTCAGAGTGACAGACTGCATTGTCCGAGCGAGCTTTGGTGGTTGTAACAAGCATCGGGACATTTGAGCAAACAAAAGCAGGATTGGTAGTGTCATCAATCAGTCGGCTGACAGTTGACTCAAGTTTGTTTGTCCCACACTTTGCATAATAAGTGATAGGATCTCAGCTAATTAGATATTGGGTAATCAATCATTGCCAACAAGGCTCTCGGCTGGCCGAGGGGACTCTCCCTTCGCGTGTGCCGGTTGTCATGAATTAAATTAGAAAGAAAAATTATTTAGTGCCAGCCAAAAGGTAATTCCCACTAGTGAGCTGTCCGACCACTGCCTTTGTGCAAAGGAGACACATGGAGCGAGGGAGCAGGCCGGGGGAGGGGGAGAGGGGCGGGGGGTCTCATGTCCGAACCAATTACTGAAATATTCAGTTGAGGAATTTACATAATAAATGAAGCAATGAAATATTGATATATTTGCCTGGAATGATGTTTTACCCTGCACAAACAATCATCTAACAATATGTCCACATGGAAGTCGAACAGAACAACACGAACACACATACGGATGTTCATAGGTGGCGGATGATGTCACTTTTATGAATGAATGTAATTATATTACACATTGTGAGAAAAAATGCTTTTCTCACAATGTGTAATTTAATTAATCTTGGCGACGAAATCCACACATTACTTCAACTTCTATAACTCTGTTAAATTTTCCAGCAAAACTTCTCATTTTGCTGATAACTGAACCGGTTGAGACTGGAGCAGATGGTATGATATCAGGTAGCCATCCCTAGTCCCTCGCTCTTTCAAAATGTGAAACTCTACTGAGAGCGAAGGAAACACACAGAGTATTTGTAGTGTCGCAGTTTGTTCCCACCTTCTCTCGTCACGCTGTCAAAACGTCTCCCTGAAGCCTTTTTCTTTTTGAGCTTTGGCAAAGACTCTGGAGGTGCAATGTTTGCTCTTCGTACTTTTGCGCAACGTGTGTCTTCCGCTGCGAGGACACGAAACATGCAATCGGGGAAATTATAAGACACAAGGCAGAGATGGAGAGACAGGAGGGAGGAGAGAAGGAGTGAGTGTGAAAGAAGTAGGAAGGAAAACAGAAAGAAAGTCGTGAACAAATGAGGGGTCGGCGAAAAAAGAGCTGCTCGAGGTGGAGGACACGCTCCTTTATTTATTTATTTCTACAGCGAGCCAGAATGTAAGTAAGTAAAGCAGCCAGCTGGGCCTCAGTCTCTCAGCAGTGTGTCGGAGCCTGTCACCGCCACCGCTACCGAGACAGCTACAAGTTTACAACAGCTGCCGACTAATGTTTGATCAGTGATAAAATATGCCGAGGTGACAACACCATGCTGCCCATGCATTTGTGGGGGCCTTGCGCATTAAAAATTCAGTACCTGGCAAGTATAGAGGGCCCTGATGGCCTCAGTGCTTGCTGCCGCTCCCCAACCCGCCTCTCGCTCCCCCCCAAAGGTATACCCAGGGACGGGGACAACTTCACAAGATGTCAGAAACCATCTTTGTTTCGTGTTCAGCGGGGTCAGCCTCCCTCTGAGTAAACCGCCCTTACGTCAGCTTTGGGTAGTGAAGAAAGCACTGCCGAGACCTGCAGAGCCACACAGGCAGAGAGGGAGAATTCAAGAAAAGGTAGATGACACTGACGGCGGACAAATCGGGCACATGTGGATGTCATAATACACGCACTGCATTGTGGGAGTAGAGTCAAACAACTCAGATTGAACATGAAAAACTTGGCTTTTTATCATGTTTGATCATGAACCTATTTTGTGATCTCAACATCATTATTTTCATGTGATTTCTTTGGTCGTGATGAAAGCAAAATGTAAAAAAAAAAAAATATGCTATGACTATAACTTTGTTTGAATTGCATTAAGATCACAACACAGAAAATGTCCTTGTGATTGGAGAAAAAACAAACGTGTGCTCTCTTGATTCAGTAAAAAGTTGATTTGAAAAACATTCAAATGTAAAATCTCATCGTGCTGCACTCACTATGACACATTTAAAACCTTTTTTAAGGTTCTTTAAGCGAGGCGATTGCGTCCCTCCTCTTTCTTAAGGCATTTCCAGCTGTCTGCTTGTCTGTTTGTTTGCGGTGAAGCCAACACCGTGCGCGTGCCAAGGAGAGTCTCCTGGTAAATGTCAACTGTCAGAGAATTGAGGCCTCCTCATCAATCGCCCTGCCACGGAGCTCTGGGCATTGAAACCCCTCCGAGGAACACCAGAGAGATAGAGAGAGAAAGAGAGAGAGAGAGAACCCAATTGCCACCGAATAACTGAAGGAAGTCATGGTCAAAAGAGAGAGAGAGAGAGAGAGAGAGAGAGAGCATGTGAGCGAATCAGATTTCCTTTCCCTTGTGACAAGGTCCTCTGACAGTTGTGTTGCTGGCAGTCTGAGCAGTGGGCTATGATTGCCAGAGTGCATTAGAGGCCCTGTGTGTAATTTGACATCTCAATATTGAAATAGTAATGCATCCTCACACAGCATAAATTGCTGCCTAGTAATTGGATTCCAGACATGCGGTATAGGGAATCGAGATGTCCTTGCAAGCTTGATAATGCTGTGTCATGGTAGCTGCAGTGAGAGCTGCAATGATGTCAAAGTGAGGAAGGAAATAAAATGAAGAGAAAAAAGTTTAAATTTGATGGGGTGTTTGTAATGTGGAAATTATTTACCCAGATTGCGGTCGTTCCTTCTGTGAAACGAGGCCATTTCAGATCTTTATTCTAACGTCCCGTAACCACCGTCCCACGCACATCAAAACCACGTTCAACGCGTCACCACCCCCGGACACACACACACACCTGTGCACGCGCACACGTGCACGTCCTCTGCTCTTTTGTTCCTACTTGTTCAGTTGCAGCTTCTTGCCCATCTAAATAATTCAGTCCAAGTGGGAACCAGCATATCTTACAGCATACTTAACATGCCAAAAAAAAAAAAAAGAGAGCAACAGACAAGGGACAGGAGGACTCGGCTTCAATTAGGTCTTTTGTGACAGACAATGGGGCGACAAATTCTTTTTGTTACGATGCCCGCTGTATTGTGAGCCATCAATTTTGTACCTGGCTCCTTCCTCCGTCCTCTCTCCCCTCCTCTCCGCCTTTTTTTGTTTCGCTAATGCCGTTGACGTCCGTGCCCACTCCCTTTCCCTGCCTCGTTTTATCGTTACACCGTGAGCCCGAGGTATCGGGTGTTTTGTGTGCGCGTGTGTTTATAAGAATGTTTGTGTGTGTGTGTGTGTGTGTGTGTGTGTGTGTCCACAGCCCTGGGCATTGTGTTACCTGGGATCAAATGACAGTGGAGCCCGAAAAGAGACGGCTATTCTTCAGGGTCGCTGAGATACTGCTGACTAATTGGATGAGGTGTAAGTCAAGCCAACAGGCCTCAGACTTTAATGTGACATACAGGAGAAGGAGAGAGAGAGACAGTGAGAGAGAGAGAGAGAGAGAGAGAGACAGAAAGGTGCTGCACACGCGTCACTGTTCGTTCCAAACACGAACCCTTTGTACACACCTCCACCGCTTCACACGCACATGTACGCCACGCAAATGGTCGGCGATCCACTTCGTTTATGGCGGTTCATTAATTTTGCAAGCGCTTCTTTGGTTTCCTTTTGTTCGGCGACTTGCTTTTCATTTGCTCCTCTTTGTTTGTGTGTTGTTTTCTGCATGCGGGAGAAATAGAAGGTAATTGATCAGAGCCGGTGCAATTTTGGTCTGATTGTAAATGAAGAACGAAGATGTTGAAGTAAATTAATAAGCAGTGAGGATGTTTTTGTTATTGAATCAAACTGAGTGTTTTTTCTTTTTGGAAGTAAATAAAACTGCAGAGCAAGAATGTTGAATCCTCTTTTGTTTTACTCAGGTTGGCCGTTTAGAGAGGTGATGAAATGGAATGAGGTTGGAATAGAACAATTCATTTTGATTGTGTTTAATTAGCAAGAAAAACATAATTAAATGTTGTAAATGTAATTTATTTTAAGCAACCTAAATTATTAAATACATTATTATAATGATACCAACAGAAAGTTAGGAAGTTGTGGTCGACACAACAGTAGCAATATGTGCTCAATGGACCTATATGACAATTGAGATTAGGAAACAATGGGCCATATCAAAATAACCAACATTTATAGAAGAAAAAAAAATATATTTTTGTATTGGGAAAAATATGGAAGACAATTTTCCTGATGCAATCTGGTAATCACATTATGTAAAGTTATCTCTGTCCATCAAAACATATGATATTTGCAGTGGTGTGTCAAATGAGCAGAATCAGTTTTGGACTAACTATTAAGGTCAACGCTCAGCCTGCTCATGAGGGCCTGAACTCAGGACCCAGGACCCAAAGAGCAGGCGGTGAGGTTACTACCAGCTTACTGTCCACTCAGGAGAAGCCTCCAGCTCGTCAAGGACAAACTCTACAACGGAGTCGGTCTTTATCACCAATTTGTTAACCTGTCATGTGCTGCCTTTCTAAAACGTCACTGCAAAAGACGGCGTATAGTAGCAGAAGAATACTGAGGACCGATACTGGAGAACATTTCCACTGCTATTACTTTATAATAAGTCACCTCTGGTCCTCCGTCAATTGACTCAACATCAACATCAATAGCACTTGCACCGCTTTTGTTGTTTAGTTAGTCACTGAACATATTATATAATATTCATATACACTGCACAGTTGCATTTTTGCACTTTCTTTATTGTTTAATTTCCTAAATTCCTGATATTTTTGTGTGTCTTTTTTGTGTCTTCTATGTAAGTTGCTGCAACTGTGACAAACTAATTTCCGCTTTGGGATGAATAAAGTATACATCTATCTATCTATCTATCTATCTATCTATCTGTCTATCTATCTATCTATCTATCTATCTATCTATCTATCTATCTATCTATCTATCTATCTATCTATCTATCTATCTATGTATCTATGTATCTATCTATTTATCTATCTATCTATCTATCTATCTATCTATCTTAAATACTGTTAAATGTGCTGTGTTTGTGATGTGATATCATGAGATGCTTAAAAGAAGGAGCCTGTCACCCACTCTCACTTCACCTTACCTAAAGAGTGAAAAAAAGAGGTGCATCGGAGAAAGGGGGCGTGTGGGGTGAAGTTACAGCAACAGCTGGCGTATCCTGGGATGCCGGCCAGGATGTTGACTCTCTCTTTCACTTTCCATCTGTTTTCATATTACCTACGATCCCTTCTCTTCCTCTTGCTCTCTGCCCTTACCTGCTGTATGTCTCCATGCCATGACCCGTCTCTGCATTATTTCATGTTTTGTCTTTCCGTCTTTTCCGCGTAAAGTGAGCCAATGACACACCAGTAGTACAGTAGTATTAATGGGTCCAGCTGTAGAGAACAGCCTTATTGAAATAAGCATTTAAAGAAGAATCAACGTGACATGTCTCAGTCTGATGAGCCACAACATATAGGATGTTCCTATTATCATATGACCCAAACAGCATCTGCCGTGGCACGCAGAAATCCTATATATTAACCTTTAAAATATTCACAGAAATTACACACGCATGCTTAACAGCTGCACCCAGACGCATACTGTAAATATACAAAGAGGGATTTATGTGTGTTCCACAACTTAATGCCACATTGTTGCCTTCCTTTTAAATGTCAGGACAGGACATGGCATATTGCATGTAATTACGATATGAACTCATTGTAGTGCCTAATGTTGTGCGCTCTATGCAGTGGAATTGTCTGCGCTTCAAATGGTAAAATCACAGAGAGGCTATTGTACGTTGGAGAGGAGACTGACGTGTCCCACATTGTTCAAATAATCCTTTTAAAATGTGTGAAATAATTTTGTTCCTTTAATCCCTAAAATCCCCAGTAAGAATTACAGGCTAAGGAGTGGATGGGAAAATTACTATTTATACAGAAAAAAAGAGGGAATCATTAAGGGTATTTCATTGCAAGGGTAATTTGACATGTAATTTGCAGTAAAATGCTTAAATTGTAAAAAAAAAAAAAAAAAAAAAAGCTTTGGCTCCAGAGGCCTGTCGCCTGCTTTTAACTAACTCATCTCGCCACCCGCCGCTGTTAGAAGTGCTACTTGCCCTCTCTCTATTTACACTGGGCTTTAATCTTGAGCAGGTAGCACAATCAATTGGAGTGGCTTTACAACTGAGGGGACTTTTTGATTCGGAGTGCTGTTTATTAGCTTAAAGCATCTGGGCAAGGATCTGGTGATTAATTGGGGTGAGCCGCCTCTGATATAACAAGGTCAGCCCTCGCCAAGCCTTCTCCACTCTTTCCATTTACATCAATTAGAACTAAGAGGTGTAGAGCTGTGCCTTGGGCCGACACACACACACACACACACACACACACACACACACGTCTGAGAGGGAGAGGACAGAGAGACAGTGTGTGCGTGACAGAGAGTGTGAGAAGCTGAATTATATGGAGAATATGTGAAAAAGAAAAAGAAAATCATGTATGTTTCTCCAGTCAATCTTAGTTTAAATATAGCTCAGAGAGTGGCCTTTAATTAATTTAATGCAAATGAGACATTTTGCTATATGTTTCTGTGCCGCTTTAGCCACTTTACTAGCACCACTGTACCCCGTCAGCCAATTAGAGAGCCAGCATGTCACCGGCGCTGAAAGAGAGAGGATGGAGGGAAATGATTCATCTGATAACAATGGAGATAACCAAATATGGGAGAGAAAGAGTAAAGCGCAGATCTCTGTAATCTTGTGTCATTTTTTGTACGTTTTAAATGTATACAATTATATTCATTCATTGCGTTTTTTTATGACACATTTAACTTTTGTATGGCGGTTGATTCATCCAAATCTATAATATAAACCGCTTTCTGGCACGCACTCTTTCCAATGTGTCCAAGCCATCCTCCGGCTTTGTGCCTCGGTCCCTGATGAACTTAGTATTTATTAGGAAATCATATTAGTGATTATAGGCTCATCAACTTGGGATCCCTGTCTGTGCCAATGGCAGCCCACCCACTCACTACATGAATGCTATTACAGAGGCTCACACTCGCTCACAGGCGTCTGGAGGCTATGGAGACACAGCATGTACAGTAGAGGGCGTTTTCTGTTACTTCAGACAGAGGGCGGCCTTGTGTCAGATACCTCTCTCTCTCTCTCTCTCTCTCTCTCTCTCTCTCTCTCTCGCTCTCGTCTGCCAGATATATTGAGAAGCACCGGAGATCAGAAGCATGCATCCAGAGGTTTAGTCCGGAAGATGGAGGAAAGAGCGTTTCATTTTCAAAACATGACAGTAATTATGTATCGCTTTTCATTTTGAACATTTTAATAAAAACTGAATTGGAATTCATTTGTGTTATAGCGTTTAATACTCGGACACTGCTTGCAGTCTCCGAGTGTAATTAGCGGCACATCATTTAAGGGATTTAAACTTGTTTTGCTCATTCTAGTTGTGGTTGTGTTCAAAGCGGCATTACAACGTCCAATCAAATAACTTGCAACTCCTTTGATTTTAAATTGTTTTTAGTCGGTCAGACAATCTTTAAAGTCTCAAATTGCACTGAAGTGACGCTGTATTACAACTTACCCAAATCATATAGATATTAATCCAATCATTTCAGAGCTTGCCTACATTATGCCCATGTTTGATTAACATTTCAATAGCGAAGTTAGCTGTGAACACTTTTTTTTCAGAGCAGATGTAAGATGGGTCTCAGCATGGACGTCATAATAAGCACTGATTGGTCATAATGTGTAGGATAACAATAGAAGGGGAAAAACAAGAGAAGAAAAGATGGCTGACCACGACGTTTTCTCCACCATCAGATAATGAGACAATACGTGGATGAACACATGTTTTCAACTGAAGATTATGACGGAGCACTGTTATTTCCTGTACGAATACACTTTCAATTTCCTGCACGGCACTTTAGTTTTATTACATTGATAACACGATACCATCGGCCGTAGCCATGGGGACGGACCAACAGTGCTTACAATGGGAGAGAGTGATAACGAGAGAAATGATGTGAGAGACAGAATGAAAGAGAGAGGAGAGGATAGGCCTGAGATTAATCAGCCGCTGACAGACGTCTGGCTGCAGCGCAGGAGGACGATCATAATTACTATTATTCAGCTATTAGTTACAAAATGTTCTACAGAACGCCATTCTTCACGTTGTGATTTGTGAGTTTTTAATCCGCTTTCTTTGTGGATTCCGCGTCACGTACTTGTATTAAAAGACTGATACCACATCTATTTGTTCATTTGATGGAGAGCGTGAATTGGATTTCATAATTTGTTGACTTTAAAGTCACGGTTGCACAATACGGATATCAATACGGAATACAGAAACGCTGTGTGTGTGTACTGTTTGTGTGTCAATGCGTATGACCATCATGAGTATGTGTGCACAGACACAACACATATATCATATGTGTGTGTTTTTCTCCGCCCTGTCCCCTGTCTTGTGTCCCCTCAGGCTTCAGTCAATGACCCCTTGTTTCCACAAAGGTCCACAAACCGATTTCCTAGTGGCACTGCAAATTTCCAGCCGGGTCCTGATCCCCACTTAGACCAATTGGAGTCAATTTGTTATTGCAAATATAAATTTGGTAACTTGTAATATCCCACGAGCCAGGCAGGGGAGGGCACTGGCAAAGGCCAATGCTATTTTCACTTCTGACCCCTCATTGAGGCCGGGCCTTTGTTAGCTGAGGCATTCAGCTGCCAATCACAGCAAAGTTTTCATTAAATTCACTTGAGAAACTCCCCAGGTCCCAACTGGGCAGCCACCACAAGAATCCATGGAATGGGGGATTCTTCTGAAAATAACTAAGCAAGAAATGCTGACCTGTTTCTCATTGCTTTGTTTAAATATGTCCATAAGCAGCGGGGAGGGAAACACTGCCTCTACTTTAATGTACATTCAGCAGTTTGTGAGACAGATATTTAAACGTTGTACATTTATTGAAGTGGGTTTGTCCTCATAATGTGTAGTCACATGCAACTTTGTATGTAGGAGCCCTGCAGTGACCATGGATGTGCGTCCGCTGTGTGGAGGTGAGAGGACGAGTGGCCGGTGGCCCGAGGCGTCGCACACATAGAGTGTGTCCACACACACACTCACATAATTCTGGCCTGGTCCGATTTCCCCTGAAGCGGTTGACATTTCCCCCAGAAGGATAATTGAGGAATAACATTTGTGTTACAATTTAACATGACCTCTGCCTCTGGAAGCCCTTTCATATTACCCAGCTGAAGATGGCTGCTGACACCCACTTAGGCGAGGGGGGGGGTGGGGGAGGGTCCACTCTATGTCCACTTTCTCATGTGTGTATGTGTGTGTGTGTTTCCACTCTATGTCCACTTTCTCATGTGTGTGTGTCTTTGTGTTTCCTCCACTTTATCATGTGTGTGTTGTGTGTGTGTGTCTTTGTGTTTCCACTCTATGTCCACTTTCTCATGTGTGTATGTGTGTGTGTGTGTCTTTGTGTTTCCACTCTATGTCCACTTTCTCATGTGTGTATGTGTGTGTGTGTGTGTGTGTCTTTGTGTTTCCTCCACTTTATCATGTATGTGTTGTGTGTGTGTGTCTTTGTGTTTCCACTCTATGTCCACTTTCTCATGTGTGTGTGTATATGTGTGTGTGTGTGTGTGTGTGTGTGTGTGTGTGTGTGTGTGTGTGTGTGTGTGTGTGTGTGTGTGTGTGCGTGTGTGTGTATTGTGTGTGTGTGTTTCCACTCTATGTCCACTTTCTCATGTGTGTTTGCATGCTTATGGTCCTTTGCATGTAGGTATATTTTAATGTGTGTGTGTGTGTTTCCACTCTATGTCCACTTTCTCATGTGTGTGTGTGTGTGTGTGTCTTTGTGTTTCCACTCTATGTCCACTTTCTCATGTGTGTGCATGCTTATGTTCCTTTGCATGTAGGTATATTTTAATGTGTGTGTGTGTGTGTGTGTGTGCGTGTGTGTGTGTGTGTGTGTGTGTGTGTGTGTGTGTGTGTGTGTGTGTGTCCAGCTGACCAACTATAGGAGGTGGATGGATGGCTTTAGGCTCAGTGATAGGGTATTGTTGATGTTGGAGGAAAGAGAGGGAAATTAGCTTATTATTACAATGGCCGAGTCAATGTCAAGAGGAGCTGCACTGACCTTTTCAAGTCTTTGCCTAGCAACTATTAAAAAAAATGTATCAAGGCGGGGGATGGTGTGTGTGTGTCCACGTCTATGTGTGTGCCAGACTCAGAGGCAGGGACACGAAGTAGGCCGCTAAAAGCTAAGGTTAATGGATTGACTGCTACCTGTTCTCGAGGCTTAACATTGGCCCACACACAAGGGGAATCATCCGCCGCTGCTTCAACAGCCTCGCTGCTTCTGCCGGAAGGCCAAATTAACAGAGCTGTGGCTTGTTTGTTTTAGGAATTTTGGTGGGTTTATCTCAGTCAAGGATACAAGGTCGAGACACAGTCTTTAATCACTGTAGCTCACCGCGATGGCTTTATCCCGAGGTGGTAGGTGGTGCTTCCACTTTACGCTGTGGACACAGTGGACGTAATCCTCGGAAACAACTGTGCTGTGAAACAGTTGTCGGCTGTGCCTCATAGGCGGTGTGTTCGACTTCAAACCAGTTGTAGGAGACAGTAGGAAGTGAATGACTTTACCCTTAAAAGAGCGGGAACAGTAGACAGTATGGCTGATATCCCATGTGCATGTGAAAGTGATCACATGTGGGATTGTCGGACCCTACAACACAAAATTAAAACTACTACAGAATTATTATATGTTGAATGGCCATTTCTGGAAAAGAGGAGCATGGCTTTAAACATGGCATTAAAAAAATTAAGCAAACTTTTGAAATGTTTAAAAATAAATGCTACAGCTAAATAAATGCTACAGCTACAATATAGTTTGGTTGACGCTATGCTAGCATAGCTGTAACTTCCAGTAAACAGATTTGAACAAAAGTAGAGGTTGCAAACTGAAAACAATACAAATCGGCCTGATCAGTATGACAGAAACTTACATTTAAAGTTTAGGCAACACAGCTACTTGGCTAGGTTGAGTAAAATATCATTTTTGGGGTTAAAATGATCCCTTTGTGTGTGTGTGTGTGTGCCAGTGTGACCATCTGTGTAAGTATTTAGACATGTTGTGCCTGACCGGGACTTCCACGCGCTGCAGAATTGAAGGTTGCATTATAAAGTATCCCTTCTACATCCACTACATCTCTATCCCACAGTGCGAGTCTCATTCCTCTTCATCAGAGCAGCCAGCCACACCGTTTCACACCAGCTCGCTTCATACCGACTGCCTTCCACTGATAAATGAGAGGATTAGTGACTGGTACACTTTATTAAAAAGTAATAACAATTTTTGTTGGCATCCTTCACGTGGTAAGGAGTGCCATGAATCACAGGATATTGGCTGTCTGTATCTGATGAATGCATCGTTTACCAGGCGAGGAGTTATTTAGTAGCGGCTATTAATTTAAATCACATTTATCTCCCCCCTCTAGCTCGGGATACAGGGAAACACAAGCTTTACAATGGGAAGAAAAGTCAGAGCAAAGGATTAGACTTCACACAATGGATACTGAGGTATTATATCAGGTAATTTCCTACAGTATGCCTAGAAATGACATTTTGATAGTGCTATTTGATTATGTTGCTCTGGTAGAAATACCCTCTAATGCCTGACGTGTAATGTAGACTCCATCTGCAACGCTCTTGGATGCTCAGCGGAATGATAGTTATCTCTGTGTATTTTGAATTAAGGTGTCTTTTTAATGTCAGCTCTGAGCTGTAATGATTCTGCTAGCAAACAGGGCCTTGGCAAATTGCTCGTCATTGTTAGAGTCAGTGGACCAAGGCCACTCACAATGCATTTTATACAGACAATATTTAAACAAAAAGATTATAATAATTGTTGTTTTAGGACGAAAACGTCGCTTTACTTGTAATCCATCTTTTTTCTCTCACAATCTTCCAACTCACAAAGGCCAAATACGCTCACACATGCACACATACGCACGTCATGTCTTGAAGTATAGTCTCTCTCTATCTTTGATAGCTCTCAAATATGACACACATATAACACCATGTCATGAGATGTTGGTGGTCCCTCATTTCCTTTTTCCTGTTAGAGGGGTTGAAGGCTATCCAAACATGAAATGGGAGGCTTAGCCAGACATATCATCAATTATTCAAAGTAATAACAATGTTTCAAGACTGAATCGTTTGCTTATGGCTATGCATTTGAAATTTTGACGCAGGCACACCTGAGCAGAACGATTAAATATTGAGATGAATTGTGAAGCAAAGCCTTTAAGTTGAGACTTTACGTCGTGTGAATATCACACTTCGACCCACTGTTTCTTACACGTGATTCATCTCTGGAATATTGTTATCTTTGCCACTAATCTAATACATTAGTCCCCACACAATAAAACTGAATTTCAGCCAAGTTGCCGTTTACAGCTGTGATAAGGAGGTAACATAGTCAGTGTCATGTGGCTGTTTAACTGCAACAAAGTCCACTTTTAGTGAAAATGACTTTTTGGTGACCTTTAAGCTTCGGGGCCACAACCCAAATTACCAGCTCCCTCATAAACAAGCCCAGGCTTATATTTCCATAAGTCTGGGCTTAACTTAATTAAATAGGCAGATAGGAGCATTTAGGCTGGAAATGCGTGCACCTACAGCTTAAGTGTGCGCTACGTCATGTTTGCTTAACCTTCCTGTGGACTCCAAAGGTGTGTCTGGTAATTGAAACATAACAGAATTATGTTACAAATGTCTAACAGAGCCCTATGTGTACAGTAGAATCCCATACACCACTGAGCTTAGCACGTGTTTTCATTTAATTAGTTTTTCATTTGGCCCTGAGTGCGTTGTGTCAATATGGGCAAACAAGTTGGTGGAGGAGTCTCCGTGTGCACGAGTCATACCCAAGTAAATGTGTTCATTTTGACTCCACGCGACCCTCATTTGGCAGACGTTTTAATAACAAGCAAGATATTCATGAATGCTTAACTGGGCTGTTGCCTCTATACGTGGCTACTGTGTAAACTGCAAACAATTAAACAATTTGTCTTTTTAAAATTGTTTTATTGATTTAAACTCACCAGATATCTCTTGAATCTGTTGCGTTGCTGTAAGACAGTTAAACACTGTGTAGTTGTTTCCCTCTTCTCTTCCCACACACACACACCTGAGTACATGTGTCAAACAAAGCAGTAGCAGCCACTGAACGCTAGTACAACTGACTACAAAGAGCTTTGCATCTTGTCTTTGCTGTTAAGGAGGAACGTATCCCTCATGTCAACTTTGCTGGCCTTGAATCTTCACCGCACACAAGCACACGAGAGCAGAGGCGTCACACAGACACTCTTAGTTACTGACGTTTGTAGTTAAAACCCACAAAGATGCACACATCTTTTTTTTGTATTTTTGATGACAGAGAATATAAAGTTGAACGGTAACAGACGACAACATTTAAAGGATGTGACATCTGCATATGTGTGTGTTGCCTGCAGATTCTTAAATGCTATATATGTTTTAGATTTTTGTGTGATTTGCTATTATCATGTTTTGCAGAAGGATTTTGATGAAGCAAATGAAAGGAAGAAGAAAAGCTATGGAGATGAATAGGAAAGGTTACCTTATATCCACCGTAACTTTGGGAAAAGTTGACTTTTTGATACTGTGGGAAGGTTTCCGTGGTACATTGGTGATATGCATCTGTATTCTCACAGCACTGTCACTCTGTCCTGATGATTAATGTAAAAGAGTTTGACAGAATTCCAGGCCTCATGTCCCTCCTGGGCGACGTGTGATAATCTGCCTGCTCCAGGCGGCTCTCCAGCGGTACGGGAAGCTGCGTCGGGCCTCCTGTCCCAGGTGAAGAGCCCCAGGGGCCGGGCTGTAGAGCCTGGAGGCTGCTCAGGTGTTCCTAGTTATTACTGTCTGTCTGTCCCAGCTGGAGAGAGAGAACAGCACAAATATCACTGAATGTAATGTTTGCGTTCACTGTCAGGTTAAGCCTTCAGTCTGTCAGGTCGGTCTGACTGACTTCATGCCGCTTTTACTCTCGTCCTCCCTGACCTTTTTACACACACACACACACACACACACAGACAGACACTTTGTTTCGAAATAATGTTTAACACAGAATGTCCATAACCGTCACTGCTGAGAAACATAGCGCATTGTTTCCTGTCTGTCTTTTCACACCTGCAAAACATGTTGAGAACTGGTAAATCACACCTGCTTAAGCATTTTATTTTTATTTTTCTCAAGCAACCACAAATTTGTTGTGCAAATTACTCCCCATTTTTGAATGGATCAACTTCCGTTATCAACGTTAAATTGACACAGTACATACAGTGCTGTTAAAAGCTTGCAGAGAGGCAGCATTTCTAGGGCGCCAAGCCAACACTAGATGGCTGCAGATAATGGAGAAAAGGAGCTAATGATCCGCTCATACTGTAGGCAGGGTGACAGAGCGAGGAGGGAGGAGGTGGGGATGTGAGGGAAGAGGGGAGAGCGAAGGAAGCGAAGGGAGACTGAAGTGAAGACGGGGATTACAAGAGCAAAGAATGGGACTTCCGCTGTTCAAATATGTATTTTAACGGGCAGTTTTACAACACCATCAGCCTAAATCTATGCACATATCATGCCACTGTATTACATTTGAAGTTAACACATTATAATGAATAGTATGATAATAAACCCATTGTTAATTTATGGGTAACCCATATGCAAAATCAAAACATTTCCCACTTTGTCATCAATGTCATAATATGTAATATGTGTCAGCTGTGGAATTATCATGACAGGGGATCCATTCAGATTTGAACATATTTAATAAAAAAAAAACTGGATTTTGGCCTAATTAGCCAACTGAACATTTCAAATCAAATGATTTGTGTTTTGTTCTAATACAGCACAATCCACAAATGTGTAATTAGTTATCACACGTGTGCACAATTGTTGACCCCCATCTTCCTTTAAAGGATATTGGAGATGCCCTTTGGCTTTTCCAGTGCTTATCTGACAAATGCTGTACGAGCACATGTTGTAAAGTTTTTGATTATTTTCATTTATACATAATGACAAAAGTGCTACGGAACACAATAAAGCACCGGTAGTGAGCAGCAATATTTCAAACGAGAGCGTTGTAATGTTTCTGGGCCGAAACGGGTGGCACACTTCTCTTTGTCTCTGGGAAAAAAATTAAGCCGTTTCACAATCAATAGAGTAGTCAGAAGACATTTGCATCGGGTGCATTACACCACCGATGAATCGTAGAGCTTGGTAAAAGCCAATTGCATAGGTGATGGAATATCTGTGTGCGTCTGTTTGACAATTGGTTATATTTGCAGAACATGTAGATTAATGGTGTTCACAGCGTGCCACATCTCGGGCATCAATTACACACACACACACACACACACACACACACACACACACACATCTGCACTTCATTTTAGACCATTCAACACCCAAAGAAGGCTGCTAGCGAGAGGGATAACAAGAGCCATTGATTATCTCTAAAAGGTGAGAGGATGATCGTAATCCCACAAGAGGGTCTTGGATGTAGTTTAAATATGTTCTCAGCGCCTCTGAAATATTTATCACTTTCAAAAGGCAATTGGTGCATTTGCTTTGAGTTTATAGCGTTTTCCCTCTACAGCTGTTGAGGGAATTAATGGGAAAGGCGGGAATATAAAGCATATGTCTTTATCAGGAATGGCTCAGTCAGATTTATTAAGGAGCGCTACAGTAGTGGAGACTCTTGTCTAAAGCGCAGATCACAGCATGAACATCAGTAGAGAGATTGCTTTTTATAAACTGTAGGCTATAAGTAATGTGATATATTTTCATGGTTTGGGGACTTCTGTGTTATTTATGCTCTGTGATTTCAGGGAAACTATCTCCATTATTGAGATAAAGAGGCTGGTTAAAGTGCAGGTATGCTCCACAAAAAAAAAAAAAAACCTGCGCCGTTTCTCTCGGATTCACACATCCGTAAAAAAGAAATGTGGAAAATGTCGCCGGGCAATCTGCCAACATGAGTCATTTCAGATTAATATTTAGATTGATTGGGTGTGGCCTCCGCTGTGCTAATAGTGTTTCTGTGGAAGAGCTAAGGTGAGTCAAACAGGTTTAAACACCACAAAGACTTATGGAAGTAGCATAATAACTGATAATTAATTAAAGAATAACTGAATTAACACACTCAAATGTGTTTTAATCGTTCACACATCTCCTTGAAATCCGTGTCAGCGCGTTTCTCTGTGACATTCAAACCAAACGCTATCAACATGTGCAGCTGGCGGCTTCAATCACAGCAACACAAGCACGATGTTTGGGAAGCTGTAATTGAAACTATCCAGCCAGATGAGTGGCGCTACCTGACTGACAGAATGAGGGAGGAAACTCATTTTAAGGTGTGTGGTCACACCCGGTAGTGAATATCTCTGCCTCCTTTTGTAAATAGGAAACGGATGCCTGTGATGAGTAACGCATCTGAAAGTAGGGTGCATGCGCTTCAAAATAAATCAACTTTTGGATTACAAAAGGCCTGTTCAATGAGTTGTGAGGGACTTAATTTGAGATTGTTGGGGGTTCAGGCCACGCACACACACACACACGAAAAACACACACACATAACGTATACTTGTGCATGAACAGACCCATTTCCTCACATAGACTGATTATTATACCCTTATATATGATAAGCATTGGGTTTGATATCAGTCCACTTTTACTAACCTTAGCACTAGATGTAATGTTAATTACATTGTTTCCCTAAAATGTTGTCAGAGATAATACATAATTGCCATTGAGGAGACTAAACTGGGAAAGACACTGCAACCCCTTCTCTTCCTCCTTCTCTTCCTGTCTCTTCAGTCCATTCTTCTTCTGTCTTATTATACTATATGTATCGTTTCCAATGTGGTAATTGGATTTGATACAGAGAGCCAAATAATGCTCAACACCCCTACGGAGACATTTTGATTCTTGAGAGCTTAAGTGTCTCGTTTTCAAACGCTGCTTTACGGTGTCATGCGTCCTAATTTGAGGGATTTAAAGAAATCACATTCAAGTAAAATTATATTTTCAAGCACACACCAGACGGCTGGTTTCAAACCCTTTGTGAAGGCAAATATATGTTTTAAAAGAATATCTGATTACTGAGAAGCAACAATAGTTCCTTTAAACATCCCTTAACGTGTTTACACAGAGCTGTGCATTACATTTCATATTTTCTTGCTTCCTTCAGAACAAAGAAGGACATTTCTCTCCAGCCCATCATCACATAGCACAGTAGACGCTGTGTATAATCAGATGCTCTTTGAGGGCAGCCTAACAATCTACAGACAATAGCTCTTCATGAGTTAAATTAGACCCTCCCTAAATGGGAATTTGATTCTTATTTCAGAACTTCAGAGGCATGTTCATTACATCGGCAAACAACATCCAGCAATGAGTGATCTGACATCGACAGGCTTTGTTGTTACAAAAATGCAAATCCTCACGATGCCGGATGGGTGCAAATACTGAGACAACACGCATTCTTCCCTTCAGTTCAAATTAAGGAGAAGGCAAAGAAAAGAGGTTCCATCGGGACGTGTTATCTTCTTCTCTGAGTTTATCCGGGTATAGGAATTATTGGAGCAGCTGCTTTTAGACGGAAATAAACAGAATCATGAAGAGATTGTGATAGAATTGTATTTGGGTGATACATCAATGCATCATTAGGCCTCAAAAACAAAGTTTGGGTGGTTAATTACTGGGGTTGACTCTCTGTGAATTGTTTTAGCACTATTGTTGGTTTATCCCAAACAAACATTAATTCCATGGAAAATAACAATGTTGTTCCTTGACTGTAGAAACCAGGAAGAAAGAGAAAGACAGAGAAATGTTGTTTTTATTTGCTGAAATGAACTGTGAGGTCTTGAGGAATTAGAGACCTTTCCTAATGAACTAACCATCAATATTTTACTGATTAGTCTTGAAATATTTAAAGATGGATGAAGATGATCCAGCTGTTGGTTTCTGAAGTGTTAAGTGCACTTTTATATATGGATAATTTATATGCGATATATTATCGAGAGGCTTTTCTGAACTGATTGATGTTTTTTAATGTCGTTACAGACATCTTTAGATGTTCAAAACCCACATTGTTTGCATCTAGAAGAGCTGCAGTTTCATGTCTTTAAGAAAAGGGACTTTCATCGCGCAAAGTACAGAGTATTTGTTCTGTATTCAGGCAGAAGTAATAACCACAGGGAACAATGTATTTATCTCCTGATGTTGGAAGCGGGGCCCCTCTAGGGCTGGCCTGGGGCCGGAGCACCAGAGCACAAGACAGGGAGTCACTTGTTACGGTGCTGGGAGCAAATTCAGGAGCCAAACAAGCCACCGGAGAAAAGTTATTTGTGGATGTAGCAGAACTTCCACCAGCATGTGTTACTTTTTAGATTTGAGGTCAGTTAGCATTTCATGAAAACATGCTTAATAAAATAATGCTGCATATTGTAAATACAATCTCTTTCTATATGAAATAGTCTGTGTGGTTTGTAGTAGTGTAGTTTAACTAAACATTATGCTTCTTTCTTCAGACATGTGATATTGTTAATTGCCTAGATGGCTCAAACCTTTCCTACTTCACACTTGGCTGCCTGGAGAGATAGGGAAACCGCCTTAATTCATCAGCATGGGACTCTTATTTCGCCCTGCGGCATAATAATATAGTATGCATATGACCTATGTTAATTAATGATATATTCTTTAATATTAACATGCTATGGTCAAGGTAAACGAGGATCAGAGTTAATTTAATTAAGTGCATGGCTTCACATTCTCGTGATTATGTTTCAGAGGTTCCATCTAATTGTGGGTTTGTCATCACCCAGAGAGTTTATACCTCTTCTGTGGTCGCTCGTCAGCGCTGAAGAAAAGGATGATGAGAACGATGCATCTAGCAGAAGGACTTTCTGGAATCCTTTGCCAAAGTAAACCATCACCTAAAGGATTCAAAATGAGTATTTACATGGCCTGGATATACCTTTATAAGCTGTAAAACACAAAATACAGAAATTAAGTGGCATCAACTCATCTTTTCTCATTACTTAATGTAGGTATACACATTTTATTCATTTCATTTAACTCAACCCCTTCTGTATTCTTTTTTTTAGAATTACAAAACATTAATTGTGACTTAAAATCTTTTGATTTGAAATAATGAATAACTGACTCATTCATCCTCCGTCTTCGGTTCTTTAAATGTGTTTTCTTAAGAAATGTGATGAACGACTTCCCAGCATGCATTGTTTCAGAGTGAACACTGCAGAGAAGAAAACATATAACGGTAATGTCTCTGTCTCTGTCTTTAATGCATGATAAGTTAAGAGTAAGTAAACACTTTTCGTTCTGTCAGCACTTTCCCAGCAGTTTGCACTGTTAGCGTAGTTAGCACTGTTAGCATAGTTAGCACCGATATTTATGAGCCTCTGGCTGACTGCCGTTGAAATGCTCCCAATCTTGCACCTTTAATTAAGGCTGGATAGAGATTTCCGTCCCTGACACACTTCAAATTGAATAAGGTCACGAGCATCCAACGTTTATTGAGCTACTTTTCTAAAGTTTAGCTAACTTCATTGGTTATATATTTTTAAAACACTCACAGTAAAATGACCAATAATTCAACCAAAAGTTCAGTTACGAATTTACGTTTCCAAGTAGAGCCAGCCGGAAATGATTCAGTGTACTGAAGAACTAACATGCTTTTTCCCTGTATCTTTTCCTCCTGAGGCATTTCCTCAAGCAATTCCAGCCAACAACCTTGTTGGCACCGATCTAGCCTCCGTCTTCAACTTGACTTTGCACAACACGTCTTCAAAACAAGATCTTGTACCCTGCTTGACTTTGCTTTCGTCAAGTTTATTGTATGAAGCCGCGTCTGGCTAATGCTTTCTGACACAACTGACCTGCTTTCCTCTCAAGAACATTTTCCACACGTAGCCTTTTACTACAGAGTCTAAGACGATAGAATCCAGAGGCTTCGGATCTCTCTTCCACATGCTTTCCATGGGACGTTCGAGACGAGGAGGACGGCTAATTCCTATTAGTCATGAGAGGTTACATGAATGATCCTTTAAGCCAGGTGAGGAGAGAGAAGGACAACGCTGATATTCCGACACAGGTTTTAGTTTCCAGACCATCTCATGTTTTCTCTACGTCATGTTAACACTGCTATTTGATACGTCGGGCAAAGTAGACATATTCATTACCAACAACTCGTACAGCTTCTAACACCCCTAAGAGAGACGCAGGGGATGTGATGTTGGTGTCTGGCATTATAACATTTAAAAGGACCAAATAGTATTGGTTGGGCGTTGTTACAGCGTGGGACGTTTTATAAAGCATACATGTAGGAGATTCATAATTATAGCCCACAAGGATCACGGTTAGCATTTAAAGGAAACTACAGGACGTAAGACAACTCTCAAGAAACGTCAACTTTTTATTTTTGTGTCATATATCAGAGTAAACTGGACCATGGTTTGCTCCGGTTACCACTTCCTCCTCCAAAAAAACAAACATACACGCCCCACACTCATCTAATTCTATCCAGGGTCACATGGGAACTGGAGGCCGACCCAGCATGTATTTTGAGGACGAAGTAGAGACAAAAAAAAACAGATAGGCCATCAGTCCATTGCCTGGATTTAGAAGAAAGAATATAACATTCTATAATCTCACTGTGGCATTAACAATGTCCATTTATCCGATTTGTTCCACCTGCTTTGTTCTTTTCTCACACGCTACTAAGAGAATCAAGATCCAAACAAGTTAAAACAATTACTCATGCTCATTGAACGGGATGATATAGCAGCATATTTCCCCTCTCCTTCTTTTCCTCACTGAAAACTGCATTTGTGCATATCTATGCATGGTTGGTCAGCCACATAGATGCTCATCTGTGTCTTTCATCAACTTGACAGCCTTTTTCTCCTCAGAAAGATAACATTTATTATAAGCGTAAGCAATACATATTGGCCCGGAGTAAGTTTGTGGCACATTGCCGCACCTCATAATCACGCCTGTCGGCAGTTAAGTATCCCCCATGATCTATTGACTCCATTTTTATTCACTGCCTTTCTACCCTGGTAGGTAGAGGGAGTCAGTTAAGCACAGGATCCAGAGCAGTCATAATTCATAACATAGCAGGGAATTAATAAGAGATGTCAACATCCTCTGTGACGAATCAGATTTCGTTTTTAGCTGATTTATGAATATAGGTATTCGATAACTCTAATCATGTCACAACACCAGCTGGAATAATACGACACTGTAGAGCTCTTATTATTTAACGACTAAATGCATGATCAATATAATGTATTTGATAATAGCGATTTTATGCTTTAAAATAATGATCATAATTTCATGGAAGTGTATGCCGGTGATCATAACTTGACTCTTCGGTGTAGCT
The DNA here is from genome assembly GCF_910589615.1 of Taurulus bubalis. Lineage (NCBI taxonomy): Eukaryota > Metazoa > Chordata > Actinopteri > Perciformes > Cottidae > Taurulus > Taurulus bubalis. The sequence goes on from NC_136600.1 coordinate 23,704,864, forward strand.
GAGTTCATTACATTCAAAAAGAATTGTTCTTTTGTGTTTGTGGAATATGCAAATCAAGCCATAAGAGAGTTGAACCTACAGCAAAGATAAAGAAAGGGAAGAAGAAGAAAAATCAGAATTCACTATGAAATTAATGTTTTATTAATTATGTTTAAGATAATATATGATAAGGCTAATTTTACTCCTTTTCATGAAACAAATACAAGGGAATGATATCTCACGAGAGAAGCCACTGCGTCTCCTTTAATTCATCATGAAATTAGCTTTTCTACGCTAACTGCCGCCGCGCCCTGGGACTTCACATTGTGTTGTGTTCTGTTCTCATATTTTAATCACTCTATGGGAAAAGCCCTCTCTTGCCCCCAGCGTTATGCTAATATTTATTTGGGTTTGTATTACCCCTGTGTTTACAGCAAATACGCTGGGGTCAAATGAAAGTCAGTATTACTAATGCGATTGAGTTTCATATCATTTTCTTCCCCTTTTTCCTGTTTATTTACAGTAAACTGCATCCCCAAATAGCACGTGGGACCATGTGCCCTCTGTGGCATTTACATTCCAGGTTGAGATCAATTCTTGAGACATTGGGATTACAAGAAGCGGAAGACAAAGAACTGACAATCGACAGTGTAACGTAGAATAATGGAAAATCATCCCGTGGTGTTTTTGTATATTTTTCTTGTTTGGATAGGATAGGAGGGTTGCCAGTTTTTACCAAGCCAGTGTGCCATATGGCTGGTGCTGCCGCGTCTCACAAGTGCCCCTTGTCGTCCCAGCCTAGCGGCTTTCGATTACCTAGCTGTGGCAGTTCCTCTCCCAAGCTGCCACTACTTCTGGCAGATTATAATAAAGATGACTCTTTCACAGTGTGAACTGCTCTCTCATGGCCAGGAAACCAGACGCACACACACAGACAGACACACACACACACAACTGTACTCTCCTCATGCAAAATACACACGGACATCACACCGTGTTAACAGCAGGCTGAGGCTGAGCCGGGCTGTGTGCTGACTGACTGGATGAAATGGGAGGATTAATGGATATTTATATTTCATTATGTTTTTATACTGACCAGAGAATAATTTATCACTCTCTGGGAGATACCGAAACATATGTCAACCCCTATCCACTTACGGACATGATTCAATTTCACTTTAAACGCTCTGATCAAATTTTATTAACGTCTAATACAACCTTCCATAAAGACACATAAACGCCATGCAACTGTCCCAGATAGAGAAGCACACGTGAGGTTGAAATGTATTCATTCAAGTGATGCAAGGTGGAGGATTTTTACTAATTTGAAGGAATTATGGTTCAAATTATTAAATCATATATTTTCATTACCAATTAGTCACCATATTATTTTCTTGACTCACGTATCTAAATAAATATAAGGGTCAGAAACATAGTGCCAATTTTAGATCCAGGACAAAAAACAAAAATATATATATAAAAATATATATAAAAGAAAACCAATAAAAGTCACGTTAATAAAGTAAGGAATTGTGGAAAATGTGTTATTTGTGTTTAAAAAGTGACCATAACAATAAACATAATATAACACATTATATAATAACATGTGTTACAATATTAAAACTCTTAAAATGAATAACTCACGGCAGATTATGCCACGAATATATATCCTAAATTCACTCATCCTGACGTGGAATCACATATATTTGACTCTGTTGATCAGTTTATAGAATAATTGACCAAATATGAGTTATATTCAGGTGAAAATATAAGCGTATGCATGGGGAGGGTCTCACATACTGTATATACTTCTACTGCATTGTGTGTCGGCTTTTTTATTTCAAAGCAGAGTGTCTTAACTTCCGTTGGGAAATGGTTTCCTTTTCTTTGTGGACCATATGTGGACCTTTGAGGACCTGGGTTGTGTTTCATCACTATGTTGTCCAAGCAATGCTTCTTTCATTGTTTTGTAATGCCAACAGCTTCAGGTCCACTTGTCCTGCCCCCCACCTATCGGCAGCAATAGTCTCCGATCGGTAACCTAACCACGAGCAAACAAAAAGTGCACCGCATTAACTAGTCATCAACTTCCTGACTGAGATAAGCTCCCACCCAGCTCAGCCAAATGACTCACCTCGGTGCAACAGCCGGGACAATGTGCTCCAAAGGCAATGACAATGGCCTTTCTACATCCATGGGCTGCTTGTATGTGTGCGCTGCAGGTTTTGTTCAACCAGCCACACTACACTTGGCTCCTGGAGCTGCCGGCAATCAATACGGGCCTGACATCACCTACGGGTACCCGCCTCCCATACTGCCTGTTTTGTCCCTGACTTAATAATGAATTAGGTACCCCTTCAAATGCTGTGGTGACTCTCTTTGTAGCCTCTCATGGCTTACACACACACCCACACACACACACACACACACACATTCTGAATGCAAAGAAATACACAACCACATTATGGATGCTACATATACATATATGCTACTTATCTCCACACATGTGCTTTATTGTTTGTATGAACATGCACATTACAAGGGCTGACCAAATGGTAGGAGAATGGTGACACACACACACACACACACACACACACACACACACACACAAAGCTCAGCCAGCCAACATCAAGGGTAACATTTCTATTGCATTTGCTAATCACTGATCAATAATTCAGAACCCCCTCTCATCTTGAAGGGTCCCCGGCTTCCTGAAACATATGGCAGCTGTATGTGTGTATGCTTTCGTGTGTGTGTGTGTGTGTGTGTGTGCACCCTTGTCTGACATCTTTTTATCTGCCGTTCAGGTTACCAGCTCCTTATCACTGAGGCCCGTCTGCTCTAACGGCTGAACAGCCAAAGGGAAACAAGTTGGTTGAAGTTGTTTTTCAGAACGTGACTTTTGTTCCTTCCCTCCCCCCCCTGACCATGTCACATCTAACGATGGAGCGTCTAATGCCAGTTATAACAGCCAGCCCAGTAATTTGCCGTGTAAGTCGACACGATGGTTATCTGCGTACGGGGCACCTTTCATTTCCTCCAAAGCGTAGGCTTTGCCTCCATCCGCGCTGGCGTTATCTTCCTCGCTGGGTCTTTTGGTAATTTGTCCAGCACGGGGTTGACTCACTAAAGGTCTCCTGTTGCACCGCCCAGCACCCGGCACCCCCCGTTTCTTAATCTGGAGACAATTCTGATTAAAAGGCCTGTATCTTTTATATCATTGACTTTATGCATCTTTACAAACCTGATAAGTGCATGAATAGTTTCAGGGAAGTAAAGACTTTGACTCGTCAAAACTTTGTTTTGTACGCGTTGCTTATCTTCTCATAGTAAAAAAAAAAAAAGGTCAAGCCAGCTGTTGGACCTTTTACAGTTCATCATTAATGTCTTCATTCTGCTTTAATCCAACACTGTCTGTCTTTCTCCTAATCAGTGCAGCATCCTCTTGACTCACCAAGGACGTGTGCAATTTCACTACAGCTATAAATTTGACTTTTTTTTTATTTGACTTGCCCGTTCCTGTCTTCCTTCATTCCTTGTGTCAGGTTCCTTCTTAAGAAGGAGACATTGCTGCTCTCGCAACACTCTTATCTAAATAGACAAATGTTGAATTTCCCGAAAGCAATTCTTTTAGTTTAACGGCAAACAAGACACATCTTGTAAAGTCTCTGCTGCCAAAAGCGCAGACACCTGAAGTCTGTTCTCACAAAGGATGTTCAGCTTCTCATGCGCTGCTCGAGACGGGAACAGTTGCGTGGAGCGGGGTTTTGGCTGGCAATCTGTTTTGTTGTGTTGTGTGCTTGTGCTGGCCTGTTGAAGGATGACTCTTCTCAGGCTTGCCTCCATCACGCTGTGCGCATGATAAATAGAGGGAGATGGTCTTAGTGGTTCATAGGAGGTGCAGCCGTGACCCTGCAGGCCCCCTGTGGCGCGACACTACCGAGCTTTGTCCCGGGACAAACAACCATGAACAATGTGCTGGGGAATCTGGATGAGAGAAAGAGCAGGAGATGACTGGTACGACTTAATAGTATAATATGCATACATTATATATAGACAAAGAATGTAATATATTATATGCAGTTTCATTTATTTTTCCCTTTTTGAAATCACTACCAGATGATAACAGAGTCAAATCCAACACTTTCTTTGCAACAAGTGATTGGTCACAAATAATTAGTGTTGATAAACGTATGAGGGGATAATCAGCAACCTCCTAATGTGATCTCCTTGGATCACTGCTTAAATCACCCCACTGAATAGGATGAGAGAGTAGAGACAGAGAGAGAGAGAGAGAAGGGGGGGCATACAGTGTTATGAAACTAAATCTCATCCTTTATTTATTTATTTCCCTCCCAGCATCTCCCTCTCTTCGTGGGCTAATTCTAATGAAGAGGCCTCAAATGACTTCATTTAGAGTGAAGTTAATTGAGTTTGGTCCTACACGGCTGCACTTCCTGCCTGGATACTTTCGTATGTTTCCCCATCCACAGCGGGAAGGGGAGGGGGGGGGGGTGCAGATTATGAAAGAAAACAGATAGAGATTGAGGGAAAAGATAACAAATAACCGAAAGACGGAGAGTGAGATGAGATGAGAAAATTAAAGTGAACAAGAGGGAATGAGAGGAAGTGACAAACAGGGAGAAATAGAGATGAGTAAGGGGCTGGGGGCCCTCATATCAGGCGCGTCACCCCCGTTAGCCCAGGACTGTAATTAGATCTGGCAGCCACCCCATAATGATAAATGCTGGGATGATGAATGGAAATGCAAATGTGTGTGAAGTAGCCCCAGCCATCAAAGGGGAATATCATTAACACTTTCCTCTTGTCAAATCCATCATTGTCAAGGGTGGCTCCCTGCGTCACCCACGTCCCACCAGCTACACGGGCGCTGCTTAGGAGTTAGGGAGGAGGCAGGGATGAGGAAAGGGAAGGAGGGAGAAAGGGTGCCAGTCAGGTAAGGCTGTGTGCTGGAGTGCATGGCCAGGATTGCACACAGTAGTTACTTAAGTTTGAGTACGGTGGTGTGATTATTACTCATAGGTGCTATTCCACTTCCTGTGCGGCAGAGTTTATTTCCATAAAACCGTATCATATTCCACACAAGGGAAGAGACAAAGAACATACGTTACTGTGCCAAAGTATATACTTATGGATATGCCGGTCAGAAATAGGAAGAGATTGAGAAAACAAATTATAGTAACCAAATGGAGAGATTAAATCCACACCAGGCAGCATGAAGCTACAGGCGGAGAGCTGCTTTCAGCTAAATGCCAGATGCCAGCATGCTAACATGCTTACAGTGACCGTGTTAATATTCTGATGTATAACGGGTTGGCTGGGTTTGCCAGTTTCTTGCAAATGAGTGCTAATATGCAGAGAGTCATTGATTTTGTTTGAAATGATCAGTTTGGATCCAATCAGAGTAGTGGACCGACTGACATACAACACTTTAAATCCCTTGCTTCATTTGCCATCAGAGCTGGCATGATCCCATCGAAAGGTCTCTGGTAGGTCTATAGTTTTTGATCATTATTTATACCAGTAATACTAATATTGTAATCACCAAGGAAGGAAGTGAGAGTCTGACTTTCTTGTTCACCTTAAACCTTCCATACTGTTGTAAATATGAGCGCACACAGATTTGGTATATACAATGAAGGATTTTTCAGACATATTGCGATGTACTGTGGGTGACTGTGGCTCAGTGGTGAGCAGGGTCGTCCTTCAATCAGAGGTTCAATCGGCGGTTCGATCCCCGGCTCCGCTAGCCCATGTCGCTGTGTCCTTGAGCAAGACACTTAACCCTAAATTGCTCCCGTACACATCATTTAACCGGTCGGTTTCTTTGCCCTGTTGGACTTTGCTTCAGATGTCTTGTAAATAGATAGATGTTCCCAGTAAATAGCAACATTGCCAGAGCAACTGCTCAGCAATTGGAGTGCAATGTTTTCAAGAAATATGAAGAAGTGATTGGCAAAGTGTCAAATACCAAAGTTGTACTAAACCAGAATAATCCTTTAAAGTCCTGAAGCGTCTAAGTAAATGTTCTAGTACATTTTCTAGTATTGAAAATGCTTCATAGAATGCAACCGCAAAAGTCTTTGAAAAAAACAATACGCAAGGTCATAACCATTCGTGGGGATTGACAGGTGATAGAAGCGATGCAAATATCCACGGGAGAAACAACAGATGTTTTTCTTTGCTCCTCCTCTGACACCCTCGTTCTATTCCTCTCTCCCTCTCTCCTCCAGACACCTGCTACATCACTTACACACCTTGTTCTCTCCCCTGCCAAGCTCCAGCTCTGTGCCAACAACAACAAAAAAAAGAGCCACCACTTCTGCATTCAGGGCAGCAAGGCCTTCGCATTATACTGGATTCGATTACACAGAGCGGCCCAACAAGGTGTGTGTATCTCCCCCGTCCAGCTTGGGCTAAGCTAACCATGTGTGTTTATGTGCTCACACGTGTAGCCGCTGCCCTCACCGCGTCTTCCTGTGTGACCCGCTCTCTCTCTCTCTCTCTGACTTTGTGTTGGTCTGCCTTTCCATGCCTCTATCAGTCAGCAATCTACCTTTTTTTTTTAGCTAAATGCAATAACTGGATTGACCTCTGAGTCATGGACACGATCTAATTACCTGCTCAAGGACAGGTGTGTAAGTTATACATGAGTAAATCTCACACCATTAGTCACTGAGAAGAAAAAAAACACGAGACGGGGACACAAGCTGTTAAGGTAGTGTTGTATTCTCATCATACTTTATTTAATAAAACAAGTTTTTGTGGTTGTGGCTTTGCACACATATTTACAATACATACCCAAATAAAACGTGTCTAACGCATGAACTGGTTGGTTTTCAACGAGGTATAAAGTGCAACACATTTTATTTGAAATACTTCCATAGATTGCATTTTGCATTTTTACGTGGGATTTAAAAAAAGGTCAACGATGAACGCATAATGTTTCTCTCCAGGTCCCATGTGCAGAAAGCAGCCCTTATTCCTGTTTCCACTCCTGTTGTGTGTACATGCATTCACCTCTAAACACTTAGACAAATGTTTAATTGTGACACGGAGGTGGTGGGGGGTAGAGATGTCCATCAGTGAAGCGCGTAGCGGTGTCTTTTACAGGAGTTGTATGAGCCAGGGCAGCTTTGTCTGACACCTTGCACTGAATTATTGAGCGGAGGGGGAAATAAGCAGAGAGGGCGGCGCGGTGACATTAGCGCTTGCTGTTGTGGCTGCTGCTCAGCCTAGCTTATAGCTGGACTGAGGTGACGTGTAGGTGTGTGTGTGTGTGTGTGTGTGTGTGTGTGTGTGTGTGTGTGTGTGTGTGTGTGTGTGTGTGTAGGCGAGCACACAACAATTATAAAGTCAATGAAAGGAATGAGGAGGAACAGGAAGATCAATACCTGATAGCTGCCAAATGCACAGTGTGTGTGTGTCAAAAAATGACGTTCTGTCGTTGTCATTGCCAAAACAAAAGTTGTATGCATGAACAATACCAAGAACATGTAGCAACAGAGTGATGCGGCTTCAAGATGCTTTCCTCTTCCTTCTTCTCTGACCCAGACGCTGATCTCATCTGCGGTAATAAGTGGGACCTCTTGGTCCTAATCAAATCACTCATTAACTATTTAGTGCACCGTTGTTGCTGCGTCAACCATGTATGGCAGCTAAACCACTTGAATAACACACACACACACACACACACACACACACACACACGCATGCATGCAAACACCAACAAGCAAGCGCATCTACACTCAAGCCACAGATGTTTGGATGCACTCACTAACACAGAAAGACACCCTGACTTTGATGAAGCCAAATTAGAGCGCGAGGGTGGGGGCGGTTGGCTGGTGTGCAACTTATGAATAATTTGGTATTCGCGCGACTCTGCTTACCGCCGTCTGTCGGCGACTAAGAGGTCATCGAGGCAACTAGCAGGAGAGCAGATAAACGTCAATCAAACCAAAACCACAACAGGATTAGACCTCTTACTGTGTTATTAGTTCATCTCCTGATTCATTTAAATAAGCACTGTAAAGTTATGGATAATGCTTCTTTGTTTTATTGAGATGTTGTTTTTCTCAGTTGTTTCACCGCTTGCATTACTCTGAAATATACATTTCCTACACATCTAACGCAATGCATGGGAGGAATAATATCAGCTGTCAAGGATGGCACCTGTCAAAAATCAGAAAGCAGAAGGCAGACACATGAAGCCATGTCCTTTGCACTGCCTCTTTTAGAGGGTAAGGAATTGTCTCTGGACGCTGCACTGTATGTAACTCACTGTCAGGTATAATTTAAACTGAACTGACAAGGTCTATAGTACAGTCTTGTCATTCACCTGTCCGGTTTAATGTGTGTTTATGGCGTGTATGTATGTATGTGTGTGTGTGTGTGTTCCTAGGGCAAGGTGAAACATTTCTGACACAGCAGAGGGTTAAGGGATGCACACAACACACTGTACTCTGCATCCATCCCGCCCAGAACAGGACATGTTGAGGAGACTTTCTGATGGACCTTTCGTCGGCTTTAAATCTTTCATGGACGAGATGTCCACTGAGGTTTGCTGCGACGTGTCCTCGGGACACGGGCTGAGGCTAAACCCTCTCTTACTGTAGGTGGTCACCGGCGTGTTACGATGCTTTTCCTTGTCCGTCAGTGTCCCGGGCCCCAGAAGAACGCCCCATAATGGAAGGGACTGGCACCTGAAAGGCCCAAGAGCAAAGGAGGACTAACATCAGCGGAAGTTAAGAAGACATGAAAGACCATTTGTCATTTCCAATAACGGGCCATGTAACAACCACGGTGACCTGTGTTCTTTGTTTTATTAATGATTTATTTAGAGTTGTTGCTATGTGTCTCTGACCTGAGTGAAACCCTCCTCCTCCTCCTCCTTCCCTTCCTCCTCCTCCTCCACAGTAGTGGTGAGAGCAGAATAATAACAATATGTGTACATATCTGCAATGCATTGCAATGCAAAGCAGAAACAATAGCTGCTTTAGCTATTTTTACTGAGGCTACTTCATAATTTGTGTCTGTTTATTTCATGTTAGAAGTGCTAAGGCGCAAAGAAGATTTATGGTATTGGAATACATTATATAATATATATGTATTTGTCTTGTGTCAACCTCATATACACATAGAGACAAGCATACAATATTAGCAACCTATTCAAGAATAACGGCGATATTTTAATTTTTGTATATATTTTATGGTTTTATTCATTTATTTGTAAGGTTTCTATATTTTGGTGGATCTAATTTTGATAAACACCATTTAGATTCCAAAAAAATATGTTTCATAATCTAGTTTATAGAGGATAAATCAAAGGGAAGGGCTTTAGTCTGAGATATGTGGTATAAGATGTGCATTTCAGATGGCATGAGTCAACATTTCCTTCCATTGGTATGACCTCAAGATGTGTTTAAAGAATATTTCTGATATCTGCCAGTGATCAAATAAAATATGTAAAAGAAGACATAATTGCAGATGCATTCCTCCTTTACTGTGTGTAGACAACTAGCAACACAACCCCAGATACATGCAAAGACATAGACCCCAAATACACTCACACACACAATAAACACACACACACACACACACACGAGGCACACTCCCATTTCTGCAGGGTTTAAGCTTTGATGTGGCTCCGTTTTAAGCCTGCCAAGGAGCCTGCATCAGGGCCTCAGCCAAGACTCTTCACCTGCAGCTACAGACATCTTGTCAGGCCCCAAAGAAGGGGTACACACACAAATACACACACACACACACACACACACACAACCTCCAGCATTTAAAATCTCCAATATTCACCACCTCGTATGGCCCTTTGAATCTTGTCCCCTTTAAAGCTCCACATACATCCTATACGGGGCTCTGCTGTATATCCTCTTTTCCAGGTGCGTGGACCGGATATATAAAGCACAGTGTGTTGCCCTTAGGACAGGACCGGACAGTGAGAGCAACACAGCTCAGCATGTTTGCTGCAAATCCAATTATTACTCCCCACCTTTGAATTCAGGAGCGGATCCACAGAGTCCTAAAGCAATTATGAGACTTGGTAGAACGGAAGGAGGAGTCACACAGAGGAAGAGCCGGAGAAAGAGAGAGACGTCGGACCAACAGGTTAACTCTGTATTGTTTTCCCTTCACACACGGCATTAGGTTGTCTTATTTGTATCGCTTATACAACACACTTAGCCAAACGCTGAGCCTCAAACTGAGAGGTATTGACTCCAATAGGGTAGTTTTGGAGGCCACTGTTGTTATCGGTGTGCCAATGATACTCGTTTTGTGTGGCCACATTGACGTGGAAGAGGGTTTGGATTCAGTGCATGTTTTTAGTTGCATTAGTTTGCACAGGCATGCTGCAGTTATATGGAGTCAATGGTCTCATTTTATGACAATTATGAGCATTTTGGCCACTTGCTGCACACCATGCCATAATGTATAAAGATATACTACGGCTTTAAATGTAATTAATATCATATCTCTTCTTACTTAACAAGACGGTCCACAAAGATTACAATTAATAAAAGAGTCAAATACCCCAGAATTACATAACGCGATAAACTAATTATATCTATGGGAATTTCTATACATCTACATGCAGTATATGCTTTGACCCAAAGTCATCTGAATCACCTGAAAGCTGCATTTCATTTGAATAGATGGATAAATGTCACCTGATAGTGATGTATTCAGGAGATGCTGCAGTAGCATGCAAGGTTTACCATTCAGGCCACATTCTATTGGAAAGGTCTCATTTTAACACATATTATTGTCACATTTTGAGCTTTAATTTTTGTTCGATTATTACAAAGATTAAATTATACATTAAACTTTCATACCCAAGACAATGCAGACTAATTAAATGGTAAAAATGACTCAAATATAATAAATTGCCCAATTGAGAGAAGAATAGAAATGATTGTATGTGACCTTTGTTATGTAGTGATGTGGTTTGTTGGCTCATTATTTGAATTCCATGAACAATATATGCAGAATTATTTGTCTTGCACAGACATCCAGATGGACATCAAATCAACACAAATAAACCTGAATGAAAAAAAAAGCTATTTTAATAAATACTTTATTCAAAACAGATAAGGATAAAAGCAAATCTGCCACACATTGCCTCACATTGCATTGTTATAAAACGGTATTCAAACATACATTTTGGAATATGGAAATCAGGACATTTTGGCATGGAGCAAATTAAATATGGAGCTATACGTTGGGTAATGTCTGGGTGGGATTTTAAGGAACTGTCTTGTTAAATTACCTAGACTAAGTACAGAACAACGCCATTGTTGATTTAGCAAAGATTTGCTGTTAAGCCAAAGCCAAAGCAAATTCCTCCATTTAGACAATATTCCATGATCCCTATTCAAACGTCTTATACCGCAGAGACACACAAGACAACTCGAGGTCTTACACAATCAAAACTAACAACAACGGCGCCACATATTTCTTGTGCTGCCTAATCCCGACAAGCAACCTTTTGATGGTGATGAGAAGATCATTGTTGTACAACCCGGAGATGCTTTGGAGGAGCTCCTAATGCTGCTACTTAAAATATTTGACTTGGCACCTTTTCGGCTTTCTGACTCTCCCCGCCTTATTTGCATATCAGTTGGGAGGCAGTGAGAAAATAAAAAAAGCCGTCAGACAGAAGAGTATTTTAGAGAGATTGGCAGTGCGTGTGTATCAGGCGATCAATCACACTGACAGAGCTGAAATAAACCCAATGGAATGAGGATGCAGCGGCCTGTTTGAGAGCCCAGGTGCTTTTTCTCTCCCTGATGCTTATCACTTCTGTTTAATCTGCCACTGCTCTTTCTCTCTCTCTCTCTCTCCCTCTCTCTCTTCCCTTCACTGCATCTGCCTTATTAGACAAAACAGTAAATCACTTTTTTTGTCTTAAAGCAGGTAGAGCTTTCAAGTTAGCATTAGATGCTAAATGATGTGCAATGACAGTTAAAGTCATAATCTTTTTTCTCATGTTTACTTTATAAACCGGTTGTTAACGGCATGGGATGAACCATTACGTTTTCAGAGTTTTTTATTTTTAAATCTTTTACTCAATCAGCTTCAATCTCCCTCTAACTCTTATGATGAAGCTCAAAGCATGTGCACATGTGTCTTTTTTATCATCTAGGAAACGGTTTTGTTCTTTTGTCCTTTTAAATAGTACAAACAGTTACAGAACACAACGTTCTAGTTGTATTATTTTAAGGAATGCTTGACTGACATGTTGTGTAATTACAAACCAGCATGCCAGCATTTGTACAGTTAATCATGTCAATACGCTGTGGAGGCCTATTAGTCACAACAAGTAAATCATACCTGACCCAATATTTGTTCAAATATAAGGATTATATTATAAAAGTCCTACATATACGACCATGTGTGGGCCCAAAGTATCATAGCTTCAGGACTACTACTGAGAAAAAGTTATATACTGAGGTTATAGTGTAAAGAGATTCAAAAATATGACATGTAGCTGAATAGTAATGACAAGGTCTTTATTACAAATTTACAGTAATTGATTTCCACAAACTAGGTGAACTGGTCTTTTTTTGCTACTTCCTTCCCAGTCACAGGTGTATAAATACTTGCCAACATACACCTGTGTTTCCATGCTCCAGTCCAACACAGGTCATTGCAAAGGCAGAGCTGCTTACTCGTGAAAACCTCTGACCACGGGGAGCACCGACGCGTATATAGGCTGATGGCTGGCAGCATCAAAAAGCTGTGAATGCATATATATTGTTTTTATGAATGTGTGTGTGTGTGTGTGTGTGTGTTTGTGTGTGTGTGTGTGCTGCACTGGGTTGGGCAGGCTGACTGCTGGGAGTCTCATAAAGCTCTCAGTTTGATGACCAACTGAGCAGTAAATTAATTAATCATCATTTTACGCCTCATCAAGCGCTTTGCCTGCACCTCACCGCGGGAGCCCGTCCCAATCAGCCAACAGTGGAGACGATTGTTTTGTTTAGCTTAGGTATATGAGAGAGAGAGAGAGAGAGAGGGAGATGGAGGGAGAGAGAGAAATAGACAGAAATAGAAACAGAGAAAAAGAGGATATTGTACCATGTTACAGTGTTTTTATTTGTGCATGTCTTTATATCAACTTAAATGTGTTTGCATGTGGGTGTGTGCGTGAGAGAGAGTAGGTGTGTGTGCGTGAGAGAGAGTAGGTGTGTGTGCGTGAGAGAAAGTAGGTGTGTGTGTGTATGTGTGTGTGTGTGTGTGTGTGTGTGTGTGTGTGTGTGTGTGTGTGTGTGTGTGTGTGTGTGTGTGTGTGAAGAAGGGGGAGGGCAGAGGAGGATCTGACAAGCTAATAAATATGTCATCTGTCTGTGTCAAGAGACTGCAGGCCTGCAGACCTGTAAGTAACAGAGACCCACTGGCCAAGACAGGTACCGAGAGAGAGAGAGAGAGAGAGAGAGAGAGAGAGAGAGAGAGAGAGAATGTGCTTCTACAGCAACATCCTCGGTGACCTGTCCCCTGCAGCTACAGTAGTTTATTTGGAGCCAGAGCCAATGCAGAAGTGGTGAGGCGGAGGGTATTAAAGCTTGTGCACGCAGGTGTGTAGGATTGTGTGTGGAAGTGGGATGAATGTTTTCTATTTTAGTGAAGATTAGGAAAAAGTGCGTAGCATGTAGCTGTAATTTAATTATTAAAGTGAGAGGTTTAATAATTAAAGACAAGAGCATGCATTGATGTCCCGGACAGCCGTGAGATGTAGCCGTAATCATCGTCTGCAGACGGAGGCGGCATGTCAGCAGAGATGACTGGTATCAGCGGTGGAGGGCTGGCGGCTGGGGTGGAGACCTTGATGGCCTTGACAAGCTCCGGCTTGCTCTCATTGCAGCCAAGCATCAGAATGGATCCGATTGCTTCTCGAGTGGAATCTTGAGCGGTGCTCGGCTTCAGGCCTCTGATACGTGGGAAGCCATGTTTTGGTGAGGATCGACAACCGTGCCATGTTGACCAACATCAACAGGCAGGGCGGAGATTTGATCCTGCTGCTCTGCTCTGAGCCTGTGGTTATAGGCCTCGGAGCACCTGTGGGTTTTGTTGAAGGACTTCCACACGACCGGGTCGGGGAATACAATCCACCCATAGGGGTGGATGCCTTTGCAAGAAGGCTGCGTTACGCCTTCATCTCATCCCTCCCCTGTTTAAAGGAGATTGGGGCGGGAGCAGTTGTCAATCATTCCGCTGGCCCCAGACAGTGCTCGGCCCCGTGGTATACAAAAATGACTCAGATGATGGTGCCCCAGTCCTGGACCATCCCCAGCATTGGGGCGGCTCTGACTCAGGAGAGGCAGTGCAATTGGCATGCTGCCCACTCTGGGCCATCCTCCCGAGGCTCGGCTCCTGACAGGAACAGGCTGAAGAGGGTTGGGTTAGCCGTCAGGGTTCCAACGAATGTGCGAGAAAAAGAGGCTTGTCCTGTGCAGTTGGGTCTATTCTTGCAGTGTGTCAAGCCCAGGTGCAATAGACAAAGGTGTCAACATGGCTGCCGCTTGTCTTCTTGACCCCTACAGGGTTAGACCCAGACCTACTCAGTCCAGTTACATACAGCTGGGTTGGCTGAGGCCCCTACTTCTCCTTTGTGGCAACATAGATTGGAAAGAAGTAAGTGGGCTGTGGCGACTAACCTGAAGTCGGTCAGGATCAGTGTGGTTTGGTCGATGTTATGTCACTGCAAGGCGTGCAATCCATCGGTCTCCACCCACTTCAGTAGAGGGCGGAGCCTGTGTGAGTTAAAGGGAAGGTACGATGTTGAGACCCTTGTTCTATAAGCACAGAGAGAGCCCTCTACCAAACAAGCATGGTGCCATTACGTGATCTTCCTGAAGAGGATGTAGGATGTCCGTCTACTCTGGGGTTTGCACATATTTGGGTAGGCACGTCCTGATTGGCCGACTAGCATATTTTCAGTGGACACAAGCATGTTCGGGATTGGAAGAGAGTCTTACCCATAGAGTCCAACAGAGGGCTCTGCCTGTGCTCATAGAACTATGGTTACAATATCACAATCGTTGTTTTTGTCTACATACTCTATTTAATTGGTGCTAATTCCTTCTCATTGCAAATATTTAAAACATAACCCCAGTAAGTGATTAAGTTGAGAGGAAATAGTTGCCAAATATAGTTTTTTTTCTCCAGGGGGTGGTAAGTATAGTGGAAAAAAAAGGCATTACAGTTGACAATAAGGACAGATGTCCCACAGTCTAGCGGGACCCGACAAGGCCAGTTACAGGTAATCAATTATATTTTCACAATGAAGTAGGACCCATCATGTTAAGTCGTGTCCTGGACCATGGGACTACTCCCAGCAGCCCTGGAAGTTGACACCACATCATTTTTCCAGTCCTGTGCAGGTTGAAAGTACCTGGTCCCAGGCTGATGCAAAGGAAGGGCCTGTGCAAAAAAAAAAAGCTTGATTGTCACTACACATTTTAGTAATGGCTGACAGAGAGGCAGACAAGATGACATTGTGGCAGTGCAGCCAGGAGGAAGCCAGCAGCCACGCCAGGGGCAGGGACGGAGGGACGGATAAGCAGATGTTGTTCATCACCCAGGGGTGGTGGGGGTTTACTGTGTGTGGGCTTCTGTGAGTATTTATGTGCATGTGTGTTGAGGAGTCACAAGGTGGAGGTGGTACATGAGTGTGTGTGAGGGAGCCTGTATGTAGCGTATTATGTGGTTTTTGTGCATGTGACAATGTGTCTAGGTGCATCAGCAAGTGAGTGCACGCGTGTGTGTCCCAGTCTATGTGTGTGTGTGCGTGTGTGTGTGTGTGCATGTGCAAAAGTGTATTCCAGCATTTGCAAAGTGCTTGAGGGAGAGGCACCTACAAAAGGCATCTGGCAAGGAGAGCCAAACAACAAAGGTAACCTTGCCTCTAGTGATGTACTCTGTGTTCAGCCACTCTAGTGTGTGGACGTGTGTGTGTGTGAGTGTGTTTTTATGGACAAGGCTAGTGTGTGTTTATTTGAAAGTGACGAGCAGATGCATATTAAAATGCAAGCTACTGTATGCATGTTCCATACATAGTAACATAGCACCCCAATGTAATCTATATCTAATTATGTGTATATAATCAAAATAATCTGCATTTTGTATAAAAAAGAATATCAGATCAAATCATCTGTACTGAAACATGCAACTTTTATTGTGAAACATTCCAAACTCAGCTTTTTCCTGCTAGCTTTAGCAAGACAAAGCTCCAATAGAGTTGCTTGAAAGTTGTCATAATAGTACAGTGTGTGGTTTGTCTCCTGTTTATCTTGTGTAGCGGTGTTTTATGTGCACACTTTTAGTTAGTGTAATTAGTTGTGTGCTAACTCTGGTACACCACACAATATGATATGTGCATCTTTGCTGTGCATGGTGCCTTTCAAATAAAAAACAAGTTTCTTCCTTTTGTTGTCTTTCTTATGCATATTTCAATTTATGTTTGTAATTTTGTAAAATTTTAAATATTATATAGAAGCCCAGTTGGCTTTTTGTCTCTTCCTGCACTGTGATATTCATTTTCTGTTATGATTTTTTTGTTTTATTGTTTGAATTGTGCAAAAAAAAAATATATTTAAATATATATATAAAACAAGCAGGGAGTGGATCTTCATGGTGAAATGAAAGAATAAAATACATGTCGCTTGCACTGCAGTGAGGGTTGGTGCACACGGTGACTTACAAGCACGATCTGAGTCTTTCTGAGTCTTTCTCAGGGGCCATCCCTGTAGCCGGAGGAAAAGTCACAGCGGACTAATCTGACTCTGACATTAACAGTATCATCTCAGATGCTCCTGCTGTGTGTGTCTATGTGTGAACATGCACACAGCTTTGTGTGAAATACCTCGAAGCAGACCCTACAGTTGACCCAGGTGTTTTTAAAGGGTCAGGAAGCATATTGGTGCTCTCACTCATCAATCAAAGATCTCACACCTACTTTACCACCTCTGCAGTTTGTGGCCCCCGGGGCAATGTGAAGGGACACCTGCTCCCTGAGGTTCCTGATAAGAACCTGCAAATATCAGGAATACACTTAGATTATAGTGTGAGAGTGCAGATAAAGTACACAGAGAAGCAGTTTTGTAGTCAAATGAAAAAAAAATCTGGTGCTTCCACATTGTTATAGTGCAGCAATCGTCCTCTTATTGATGGAGCTGAAACCTTTATGTGTTTAATATCTGCTGTTTTTTATTGCTTGTGGATGATCCCTTCAAATGATTTTGCAGAGCAACCACATACATGCATTGAATGGCGTGAGGACGACGATCTTTTCAAGTCAATTTCAAAATGGTGCAATTAACTGCAGACTCCTTCCCGTAATATTAATTTCTCCACACCA
>NC_136600.1:23727234-23729734 GCF_910589615.1 Taurulus bubalis
ATATGTTTATTTTTATCCTTTTTGCATCTTATTGGCACCATATATTATCTGTCAATGTCTGATGTTTTTCTTAAAGTACTTTTTGCCAATTTCAGCTTGTTATGGCGATGATAGAAACGGATTTAAGAATATAAATCCTCCTCCTCCTCCTCTTCCTCCTCCTCCTCCTCCTCCTCCTTCCGTAAAGGGTAACAAGTACTTTTGTTTCCTTGACATCCGATCGCCTCTCTGGTCTCTCTTGCTGATTTCTGGTCTCCTCTCAGATGTGATAGGCCAAATGTCCCAACTGCATACTTTCTCATGAGAGGGAGAACTCACTCCGGTTGCAGTGTGAAATCTCCGATACGTCAAAGCAGCCCCATCAGCTGTGCCGTTCATTCACATGCACTGTATTGTTGACTCAAAATAAAAGACGGTACGGTTTCACTCTTCATAAAAAACCAGTAGAGAAGCCGGATCGGGTTCCAGTGAAGAGACGCTCAACTGCAAAGTGTGTTCTCCTTAAGGAATGTCACATTGGTGCTCCTCCAGGTTCGCATTGGTGGAAATGTGCGTCCGACCTGTGGTTGACCTTTGTTTTACAAGCAGTCGCTTTCTCCATCGACAGAGTAAGAGCTACTGTGGGAGTTTATAATCCTCTGTTATTGTACGATATCTGTTTTTTAAATCTGTTCCTCATCTCGCTCAAAACGCGGTTCTTTCAATGCACTTGGTTGCTGCACAGCTGCACGTCACTTGACAACTAGCATGAGATGTTATCACGTTTACTTGAACTCAGGACTTACAGATGAACACTGTCACAAGCTCACAAACACTTTCTCATTATTAAAGTCTACTGTACACATGGGGCTGTTGCATGCATGGCACATGTGAGTCCAATAGTGCAACGTATTGTCTGGCTACTTATACTGGATTGAAATATTGCTGTGTATAAAATTGATCATATATGCAGTCCTTTGAAAAGAATTCACACATTTTTTTGGGGAACTTTTGCTTTTTGTCTAACATCCCCTTTACGTTTAAAACACATGGCATTTTCATAAGGTCCCAATGATATGTGTCTGTATATTTACATATGTTTATGTGCATGCATAATGTGTAATGCACACATAAAAGTGCTATATAAATACATCTATTATTATTGGTATTATTGGTCCCAATGATATGTGTCTGTACATGTACATATCATTTGTAATGCGCACATAAAAGTGATATCCACCTAAAAATGTATTATTATTATTAGTACTATTGCATTTCGGTGTAACAGTATGTCTGATAATAAATTGGAAGAAATTAGACATTCATAATAATGGTTAGGGAGATAATATTCTATAGCTTTCCGTCCTTAAACAGTGTAACACATCAGAATGATGACAGCCATCCTCAGTGTGACACAGTAAAAGCCCTTTTGGATGCAGAATTAGAACAGTTGAGTGAGGCCTCTCTTTCTCTCTGCCTCTCCCTCTCTCCCGACTTCTGTTCATTCAAACAGAAGTAACAGCAACTGCCAGCAACACATTTTGACATCTGCTGTTGGTGGCAGTATTTCATGACAAACATCCACACTGGCTGTCTACAACCACTTTTGACACGAATGTGTAGCCGTCATCACCACTTCCACAAAGCAGCTACAGCCCTGGTAAGCCGCAGATCCTATTTTTGACCACAGCCGATAATTCTTGCAAAAACCAGAGAGTCAATATTTTATCACAGGGGTACAGCAAACACATGCAGATGCATTGTTGGTATGTTTTCCTCTTAAATATTGATTCCTAAGCCACTCTGCAGCCATCTGGTCTGTGGAGTATATTCTGCATAACACACACAGACACACACACACACACACACACACACACACACACACTCACACACACACATACACAGGTGCATGCGGGCACACACACATGTGCAAATGCATCTCTCTCACACGCAGACTGACATAAAGATGAGCACACACACACACGTGCGTGCACACGACACATGCACTCTAGCACACACACACGTGTGTGCACACAGACACATGCACTCTAGCACACACACACACACATGCGTGCACACACACACATGCACTCTAGCACACACACACACACATGCGTGCACACCGACACATGCACTCTAGCACACACACACACACACATGCGTGCACACCGACACATGCATTCTAGCACACACACACACACATGCGTGCACACCGACACATGCACTCTAGCACACACACACACACATGTGTGCACACCGACACATGCACTCTAGCACACACACACACACACGTGCGTGCACACCGACACATGCACTCTAGCACACACACACACACGCGTGCACAACGACACATGCACTCTAGCACACACACATACGTGCGTGCACACCGACACATGCACTCAAGCACACACACACATACGTGCGTGCACACTGACACATGCACTCTAGCACACACACACACACGTGCGTGCACACCGACACATGCACTCTAGCACACACACACACACACACGTGCGTGCAC